>NC_052153.1:196815419-196980093 GCF_902713615.1 Scyliorhinus canicula
CTACCGACACACCCACCGACACACCCACCCACCGACACACCCACCGACACCCCCACCCACCAACACACCCACCGACACACACACACCCACTGACAAACACACCCACCGACACACCCACCGACACACCCACCACCGACACACACACCCCACCGACACACACACCCACCGACACACCCCACCGACACACCCACCGGCAACACACCCACTGACACACCCACCGACACACCCACCCACCGACACACCCACCCACACCGACACACCCCACACACCGACACACCCACCGACACATGCACCCACCGACACACCCACCCACCGACACACCCACCCACCGGCACACCCACCCACCGACACACCCACCGACACACCCACCCACCGACACACCCACCCACCGACACACCCACCCCGACACACCCACCAACCGACACACCCACCACACGACACACCCACCCACCGACACACCCACCCGCCGAACCAACCACCGACACACACCCACCGGCAACACACCCACCTACACACCCACCCACCGACACACCCACCCACCGAAAAACCCACCCACCGACAAACCCACCGACACACCCACCCACCGACAAACCCACCCACCGATACACCCACCGACACACCCACCAACACACCCACCGACACACACACCCACCGACACACCCACCCACCAACACACCACCAACACACCCACCGACACACCCACCGGCACACCCACCGACATACCCGCCCACCGACACACCCACCCACCGACACACGCACCGACACACCCACCCACCGACACACCCACCCACCGACACACCCACACACCGACACACCCACACACCGACCCAACCACCGACACACACCCATCGGCAACACACCCACCGATACACCCACCGACACACCCACCCACCGACAAACCCACCCACCGGCAAACCCACCCACCGACACACCCACCGACACATCCACCGGCACACCCACCGACACACCCACCGACACACCCACCGACACACCCACCGGCACACCCACCCACCGACACACCCACCGACACACCACCCACCCACACACCCACCAACACACCCACCGACACACCCACCCACCGACACACCCACCGACACACAACCCCACGACACACCCACTGACACACCCACCCACCGACACACCCACCGACACACCCACGGACACACCCACGGACACACCCACCAACACACCCACCAACACACCCCAACACACCCACCGACACACCCACCGACACACCCACGGACACACCCACCAACACACCCACCGACACACCCACCGACACACCCACCAACACACCCACCAACACACCCACCGACACACCCACCGACACACTCACCGACACATCCATGGACACTCCCATGGACACACCCACCGACACCCACCGACACACCCACCGACACACCCACCGACCACCCACGACACACCCATGGACACACCCACCGACACACCCACCGACACACCCACTGACACAGCCACCCACTGACACACCCACCGACACACCAACCCACCGACACACCCACCCACCGACACACCCACCGGCACACACCCAGCGACACACCCACCCACCGACATACCCACCCACCGACACACCCAGCGACACACCCACTCACAGACACACCCACCGACACACCCACCCACCAACACAGCCACCGACACACCCACCGACACACCCACCGACACACCCACCCACCGACGCACCCACTGACACACCCACCCACCGACACACCCACCGCCACACCCACCGACACACCCACCACACACCCACCGACACACCCACCCACCGACACACCCACCCACCGACACACCCACCGACACACCCACCGACACACCCACCAACACACCCACCCACCGACACACCCACCGACACACCCACCGACACACCCACCGACACACCACGGACACCCATGGACACACCCACCGACACACCCACCGACACACCCACTGACACAGCCACCCACTGACACACCCACACCCACCGACACCAACCCACCGACACACCCACCCACAGACACACCCACCGGCACACACCCAGCGACACACCCACCCACCGACATACCCACCCACCGACCACCCAGCGACACACCCACTCACAGACACACCCACCGACACACCCACCCACCAACACAGCCACCGACACACCCACCGACACACCCACCGACACACCCACCCACCGACGCACCCACTGACACACCCACCCACACACCCACCGCCACACCCACCGACACACCCACCCACCGACACACCCACCCACCGACACACCCACCCACCCGACACCCCAGACACCCACCCACCAACACACCCACCCACCGACACACCCACCGACACACCCACCGACACCCACCGACACACCCACGGACACACCCATGGACACACCCACCGACACACCCACCGACACACCCACTGACACAGCCACCCACTGACACACCCACCGACACACCCCACCGACACACCCACCCACCGACACACCCACCGGCACACACCCAGCGACACACCCACCCACCGACATACCCACCCACCGACACACCCAGCGACACACCCACTCACAGACACACCCACCGACACACCCACCCACCAACACAGCCACCGCCACACCCACCGACACACCCACCCACCGACACACCCACTGACACACCCACCCTCCAACACACCCACCGCCACACCCACCGACACACCCACCCACCGACACACCCACCGACACACCCACCCACCGACACACCCACCCACCGACACACCCACCGACACACCCACCGACACACCCACCAACACACCCACCCACCGACACACCCACCGACACACCCACCGACACACCCACCCACCGACACACCCATCGACACACCCACCGACACACCCACCCACCGACACACCCACCGACACACCCCACCGACACACCCACCCACCGACACACCACCGACACACCCACCGACACACCCACCCACCGACACACCCACCGACACATCCACCGACACACCCACCCACCGACACACCCACCCACACCACCCACCGACACACCCACCGACACACCCACCCACCGACACACCCACCGACACATCCACCGACACACCCACCCACCGACACACCCACCCACACACCCTCCGACACACCCACCGACACACCCACCCACCGACACACCTGCCCAGCAGAAACACAGCCACTGACAGATTGCTGGTGGGGTCGTCACTGGTAGCGGCAACATTTATTGTCCAACTGTAATTACAAAGAACAAGGAAAAGTACAGCACAGGAACAGGCCCTTCGGCCCTTCAAGCCCGTGCCGACCATGCTGCCCGTCTAAACTAAAATCTTCGACACTTTCGGGGTCCGTATCCCTCTATTCCCATCCTATTCATGTATTTATCAAGATGCCCCTTAAATGTCACTATTGTCCCTGCTTCCACCACCTCCTCCGGCAGCGAGTTCCAGGCACCCACTACCCTCTGTGTAAAAAACTTGCCTCGTACATCTCCTCTAAACCTTGCCCGTTGCACCTTAAACCTATGCCCCCTAGTAATTGACCCCAGTAATTGATGTGGGTCTGGTTTTGCACACTGGGCTGAGACAGCTGGCTTGTAATGCAGAACAAGACCAGCAGCGTGGGTTCAATTCCCAATCCGGCCTCGCCGAACAGATGCTGGAATGTGGCGACTCGGGGCTTTTCACAGTAACTTCATTGAAGCCTACTTGTGACAATAAGCAGTTATTATTATTAATAATTAGAATATAGAACATATAACATTACAGCGCAGTACAGGCCCTTCGGCCCTCGATGTTGCGCCGATCTGGGAAACCCCTCTAAAGTCCCTCTACGCTATTCCCTTATCGTCCATATGTCTATCCAATGACCGTTTGAATGCGTTTAGTGTTGGCGAGTCCACTACTGTTGCAGGCAGGGCATTCCACGCCCTTACTGCTCTCTGAGTAAAGAACCTACCTCTGACATCTGCCCTATATCTATCTCCCCTCAATTTAAAGCTATGTCCCCTCGTGCTGGACATCACCATCCGAGGAAAAAGGTTCTCACTGTCCACCCTATCTAATCCTCTGATCATCTTGTATGACTCAATTAAGTCACCTCTTAACCTTCTTCTCTCTAACGAAAACACCCTCAAGTCCCTCAGCCTTTCCTCATAAGATCTTCCCTCCATACCAGGCAACATCCTGGTAAATCTCCTCTGCACCCTTTCCAATGCTTCCATATCCTTCCAATAATGCGGCGACCAGAACTGCACACAATACTCCAAATGCGGCCGCACCAGAGTTATGTACAACTGCAACATGACCTCATGGCTCCGAAACTCAATCCCTCTACCAATAAAAGCTAACACACTGTACGCCTTCTTAACAACCCTCTCAACCTGGGTGGCAACTTTTAGGGACACCGAGATCTCTCTGCTCATCCACACTACCAAGAATCTTACCATTAGCCCAGTACTCTGTCTTTCTGTTATTCCTTCCAAAATGAATCACCTCACACTTTTCTGCATTAAACTCCATTTGCCACCTGTCAGCCCAGCTCTGCAGCTTATCTATGTCCCTCTGTAACTTGTAACATCCTTCTGCACTGTCCACAACTCCACCGACTTTAGTGTCATCTGCAAATATACTCACCCATACTTCGACGCCCTCCTCCAGGTCATTTATAAAAATGACAAAAAGCAGTGGCACCAAAACAGATCCTTGTGGTACACCACGAGTAACTGGACACCAGTCAGAACATTTCCCATCAACCACCACCCTTTGTCTTCTTCCAGCTAGCTAATTTCGGAACCAAACTGCTGAATCACCCTGAATCCCATGCCTCCTTATTTTATGCAATAGCCTACCATGGGGAACCTTATCAAATGCTTCACTGAAATCCATATACACCACATCAACTGCTTTACCCTCGTCCACCTGTTTGGTCACCTTCTCAAAGAACTCAATAAGGTTTGTGAGGCACGACCTACCCTTCACAAAACCATGTTGACTATCTCTAATCAAATTATTCCTTTCCAGATGATTATACATCCTAGCTCTTATAAACCTTTCCAAGACTTTGCCCACAACAGAAGTAAGGCTCACTGGTCTATAGTTACCGGGGTTATCTCTACTCCTCTTCTTGTACAAGGGGACAACATTTGCTATCCTCCAGTCTTCTGGCACTATTCCTGAAGACAAAGATGACTTAAAGAACAAAGCCAAAGGCTCAGCAATCTCCTCCCTACCTTCCTAGAGAATCCAAGGATAAATCCTATCCGGCCCAGGGAACTTATCTATTTTCACACTTTCCAGAATCGCTAACACCTCCTCCTTATGTACCTCAAGCCCTTCTAGTCTAGTAGCCTGTATCTCAGTATTCTCCTCGACAACATTGTATTTTTCCTGTGTGAATACTGATGAAAAATACTCATTTAGCACCTCTCCTATCTCCTCGGATTCCACGCACAACTTCCCACTACTGTCCTTGACTGGCCCTAATCTTACCCTAGTCAGTCTTTTATTCCTGACATATCTATAGAAAGCTTTAGGGTTATCCTTGATCCTACCTGCCAAAGACGTCTCATGACCCCTCCTGGCTCTTCTTAGCTCTCTCTTTAGATCCTTCGTAGCTAACTTGTAACTCTCAAGCGCCCTAACTGAACCATCACATCTCATCATTACATAAGCTTCCTTCTTCCTCTTGACAAGTGTTTCAATTGCTTTAGTAAACCACGGTTCCCTCGCTCGACCACTTCCTCCTTGCCTGACAGGTACATACTGATCAAGGACACGCAGTAGCTGTTCCTTGAACATGCTCCACATTTCCATTGTGCCCATCCCCTGCAGTTTTCCTCTCCAGCCGATGCATCCTAAGTCTTGCTTCATCGCATCATAATTGCCTTTCCCCCAGATATGACTCTTGCCTTGCGGTATATACCTGTCCCTTTCCATCACTAAAGTAAACGTAATCGAATTGTGGTCACTATCACCAAAGTGCTCACCTACCTCCAAATCTAACACCTGTCCTGGTTCATTACCCAGTACCAAATCCAATGTGGCCTCGCCTCTCATTGGCCTATCTACATACTGCGTCAGGAAACCCTCCTGCACACATTGGACAAAAACGGATCCATCTAAAGTACTCGAACAGTAGTGTTTCCAGTCAATATTTGGAAAGTTAAAGTCCCCCATAACAACTACCCTGCTACTTTAGCTCCTATCCAGAACCATCTTTGCAATCCTTTCCTCTACATCTCTGGAACTTTTCGGAGGCCTATAGAAAACCCCTAACTGGGTAACCGATCATTTCCTGTTTCTAAACTCAGCCCATACTACCTCAGTAGTCGAGTCCTCATGAAACGTCCTTTCAGCCACCGTAATACCTTTGCTAACAATGCCACCCCTCCCCCTCTCTTACCACCTTCCCTGAGCTTACTGAAATATCTAAACCCCGGCACCTGCAACAACCATTCCTCTCACTGCTCTATCCATGTCTCCGAAATGGCCACAACATCTAAATCCCAGGTACCAACCCATGCCGCAAGCTCACCCACCTTATTCCGGATGTTCCTGGCGTTGAAGTAGGCGCACTTTAAACCACCTTCCTTCCTGCCGGTACACTCCTGCAACTTTGAAACCTTACTCATGACCTCACTACTCTCAACCTCTTGTGTACTGGAGCTACAATTCAGGTTCCCAATCCCCTGCTGAACTTGTTTAAACCCTCCCAAAGAGCATTAGCAAACCTCCCCCCCAGGATATTAGTACCCCTCTGGTCCAGGTGTAGACATCCCGTTTGTAGAGATCCCACCTACCCCAGAATGAGCCCCAATTATCCAGGAATCTGAAACCCTCCCTCCTGCACCATCCCTGCAGCCACGTGTTCCACTGCTCTCTCTCTCCCTATTCCTCAACTCGCTAGCACGTGGCACGGGTAACAACCCAGAGATAATAACTCTGTTTGTCCTGCATCTAAGTTTCCACCCTAGCTCCTTGAATTCCTGCCTTACATCCTAGCCCTTTTCCTACCTATGTCATTGGTACCTATGTGGACCACGACTTGGGGCTGCTCCCACTCCCCCTTAAGGATCCCGAAAACACGGTCCGAGACATCGCGGACCCTGGCACCTGGGAGGCAACACACCAACCTCTCTACCCTGGGAAAAAGCCTCTGACTATCCACTCTGTCTATGCCCCTCATAATTTTGTAGACCTCTATCAGGTTGCCCCTCAACCTCTGTCATTCGAGTGAGAACAAACCGAGTTTATTCAACCGCTCCTCATAGCTAATGCCCTCCACGCCAGGCAACATCCTGGTAAATCTCTTCGACACCTTCTCTAAAGCCTCCACATCCTTCTGGTAGTGTGGCGACCAGAATTGAACACTATACTCCAAGTGTGGCCTAACTGAGGTTCTATACAGCTGCAACATGACTTGCCAATTCTTATACTGAATGCCCCGGCCAGTGAAGGCAAGCATGCCGTCTGCCTTCCACCTTGTGGACCTGTGGACCTGTGGATCTAGATCTCCCTTGAGAAGATGGTGGTGAGCTGCCTTCTTGAACAGTTGCAGTGTATAAACCTGGAAGTTAGTGCTGAAAAACTCATACGTCAAATTTCAGTGAAATTGGAGCTTTCTCTCTTCCTCAGGTGGGCCAGACGTATGAACCCGATAAATGCACTAAAGTGTTTTGTGAGAAGGAGAATGGAAATCTGGTTTTTCAAGAGATAAAGGAATTTTGTCCGCCGGATATGTCAGCAGAAAATTGCAACGGGGTAAGGAGGATGTTTTTTTGATTCATTTAATAGCTGAAAGAATATATTAGAATTACACAGGAGAGGGCATTGCACCAGTTTTAACATTACATTTCAGCTAATATTTGATGCTTTTAAGGGCTCTTCTTTGCTGAAGTGCATCTCCTTGTTTGTGAGTCTATTGTAACTCACTCCATGTAAAATTAAGGAATGAATAAAGGCACTGGATGATAATCATAATCTTCATTAGTATCACAAGTAGGCTTACACTAACACTGCAATGAGGTTACTGTGAAAAACCCCTAGTCGCCACATTCCAGCGCCTGTTCGGGTACACAGAGGGAGAATTCAGAATGTCCAATTCACCTAACAGCACGTCTTTCGGGACTTGTGGGAGGAAACCGGAGCACCCGGAGGAAACCCACGCAGACACGGGGAGAACGTGCAGACTCCGCACAGACAGTGACCCAAGCCGGGAATCGAACCTGGAACCCTGAAGCTGTGAAGCAACAGTGCTAACTACTGTGCTACCGTGCCGCCCAGGCGGTCTCACATCCGCATCCCATGAACGAATAAAAAAGAAGGCAGTGGAATCAAATACCTTTATTTTATTTTCTCGACTGCTCAGTAGATGCTTTGCTGCTCGTGCGCCGACCAGGTACAATCTGAGTGGGAAAAACAAGAGGAGAGTGTGGGGCTAAAATGCAGTCAGCCACTCTCGTTAATTGAAACTTTTGTTGTAAAATCTCAGCTACTTCGACCAGTTTATTAATCAAAAGGTTTACCAGATGTCTTCATTGACAAGACAAAGGACAACACAAGTATAAAGTTCAACCAATTTTATTTAACACAATAATATTAACCCTTAAATTATCCCAATATAATTTACAAATGTCCCAAGATTCATAATACGACCCGAACTCAGTCGGGCCATAAGTGCACTTCCCAAAGTCTCTAATTCCTCAGGGTCGTTGTTACGAAGGTGGGTCTCGCTGGCTTCGTCCTTCCGTCCCTGGTCAGTCTTCCCAATCATCAAGCTCACCTCCACAGTCTTCGCTCGGGTGTATCTTGGGGGTCTACTTTTATCTCCCCTCCCTTTTGGCGTTCCAGAACCTTCTCTGGCACTGAGCCAATGGGGTCTGAGGAGGGGGCCCCCAGCACCCAATAGACTTGGCAATGACCCAGCCCTCAGTGCCCATCTCCAGTGGTGTTGTTTGTTGTTTGCACATCGCCGATTGCCGTATGAGGTAACGGCAGGAACAGCCCGAAAGTCTGGCTCGATCTGGGCTACCCAAAACAGATTGACCGATATGAATTCCCTCCTGTTGGGTGATTGACAAGGCAGACCTCCCACAGCATGTCCCGGCAGCATGTCTGTGCTCGGGGTATTTGGATTTTTCGTCAAATTCGAATTCCATCGGCCTTCCTGGAGTGTACCGCACTTCGATTTCAAATGTCCAATTCTTAATTTAGTATCCAATTTTATCGGGCCTAAAATCCAGGCTGTTCCAGCTGACCACACTTCTAACTTTTCTAAAAGGAGGTATGTCCATGTTTGACCCATATTCAGTACCAGCAATGTTACACCCAGCTTTGTCTTCACCCATTGTTTATAGATTATCATAGAATTTACAGTGCAGAAGGAGGCCATTCAGCCCACCAAGTCTGCACCGGCTTTTGGAAAGAGCACCCTACCCAAGCCCACACCTCCACTCTATCCCCATAACCCAGTAACCCCACCCAACACTAAGGGCAATTTTGGACACTAAGGGCAATTTATCACGGCCAATCCACCCTAACCTGCACATCTTTGGACTGTGGGAGGAAACCGGAGCACCCGGAGGAAACCCACGCACACACGGGGAGGATGTGCAGACTCCGCACAGACAGTGACCCAAGCCGCAATCGAACCTGGGCCCCTGGAGCTGTGAAGCAATTTTGCTATCCACAATGCTACCGTGCTGCCCGTTGTCGTTGCCGGGCTTCTCTCAGATTCGCGGCAGGTTTATTTGTGGAGAAAGATTAATTATATTATTTTTAATTTAACTCCGTATTTTCTTCATCAGCTGGGTGGCACGCACTACATGGCTGAAAACGGCTGTTGTTCTCTGTGTTCCAGTAAGTACAATCTTTATTTTCACTTGACAATCATACAACACAGAAACAAGTCATTTGGCATTTTTCAAAATTTTCTCTTTCAAGTATTTTCTTCACTCCATTCGCAAATCTAAATCTTCAAATTAAAAATCTTCTTTCTGGTCACACTTCCGGCACACGTTTCCTGTGCACAAATTCTTATTTGTATCACCTTTTCTCACTGTAAATTGCTTTGACGGGCGCGGTTCCCCTTTAACGAGGAGGAACCTCACTATATAAACACTCTGACCTGGGTGCAGGCTGGGGAGGGTGTGTGCACCGAAATAAACCTGGGTTCATTTTATCCTGCCGTGCGTTCCTGCGTCTCTACACTGGCGACGAGGCTAAAGTGGAGCTGTCGCAAGCATGGCGTACTA
The DNA here is from genome assembly GCF_902713615.1 of Scyliorhinus canicula. Lineage (NCBI taxonomy): Eukaryota > Metazoa > Chordata > Chondrichthyes > Carcharhiniformes > Scyliorhinidae > Scyliorhinus > Scyliorhinus canicula. Next base: position 196,825,642 of record NC_052153.1, read on the forward strand.
TACAGCCGAACCACTTCATCTCGGCCCCAAGAGGCCTCGATTCCAGCGATATAGATGCAGCACATTGGAAAACTTGAACATTTCGACGTGATGACTGGACCCAGTACACTGGGAGGGAATAATATCTTTTTTGCTCGAATGCCATAGCTAGAGATGAGCGACAAACTGTGATGTTACTGACCGCTTCTGTGGGCCAACCTGCATGCTGATAAAGAGCCTTCCCCTCTCGGACAGGCCAGACCCCAGGGCTTTTGCTGCATCGGTGGCTTTAGTTGAGGTGCATTTGAACCCAATACCCCCGATTATTGTCCACAGCTTTGTTTCCACATGGCCGCACAGGGTGGGGACCGCCGCAGGATCCGAGGCCGTCACCATGCAGCATCCGGGATTGACCGGGATGACTCCCCTGGGCTGGAATACCAAGATGGAGCCTGCAGACAGCAGGCAGGGGACTGGGATATGACCCCAGGTAAGCCCGTGAAGACACTGTCCCCCGCCAGCCCCCCAAACATTATTGCCCCCTGGAAGCCCGGCATACTAGGTTGAAGACCAAAACATTGCCCATCAACAGCTTCATTGTGTGACAGTTGCTAGAGTCCCACCCATCAGAGTAGCACTGCTTGTCAACGGGCACCCGATTGAAATGCAGCTCGACAGCATGGCGGCAGTCTCGGCGGTCAGCTGCCAGACGTTTACCATGATCCAGTCCGGTCTCCAGAACTGGGCCCTCCAAGACATGGATGCCAGGTTGGCTACGGGTACCGAGGAGTCTCTGGCCATTGAGGGCACCACCCAAGTGCCCGTGACATATGAGGACCAGTCAGCATGCCTTGGCGGTGGTCCGTGGTGGACGCCTCAGTTTGTTGGGCTGTGACAGGCTGCACCATTTGATGTTGGACTGGCAGCAAGTCTGCCACATATACCCCCATGGCCCAGAAGGGGCTCTTTTGACGATGGTCATGGCAACATTAAAGGAGCAGTGGCTAAAATCAGTGTGGACCCACACATACAATCCCACTATTTCCACGCCTGGCCTGTACCATACGCACTATGCCCCTCGGTCGATGCCGGGTTGGATCGCCTGGAGCATCTGGGCATCATCGCCCCGTCCACTTCGCTGACTGGGCTGCGCCAGTAGTACCTGTGTTGAAACCTGATGGAACTTTACAGTAGTGTGGGACTATTAAACAACGGTATACCGAATTCTCCTTCTTGACTGTTAGCTGGTCCTGCGCATCAAGGACCTGTACACCAAGGTCAATGGGGACAAGACATTTACCAAACTCTACATGAACCATGCATCCCTACAATTGGTTCTGGATCCGGGCTCCCGTCGGGTCATCACCGGTAACACCCACAAAGGGCTATATGAACACACCTGTTTCCCGTCCAGGATTTGCACTGCCTCTGCGATATTCCAGCGGGTTATGGGGAACATCCTGAGGGGTCTCCCAGGGTGGCCGTGTACCTGGATGATGTCCTCAGGTCAGGGAACACCTGGACAACCTGGCTGAAGTCCTTTGGCGGTTTGAACAGGCCGGCGCCCGCCTCCGGAAGGAGAAGTGCATTCTCATCGCCCCCGAGGTCATCTATTTGGTGTATCCGGAGGTCCGACACTGCCTACTCCCGATTGAAGACAAGGTGCGGGTCATCCAACAGAACCCATCCCACACGGCTAACCGAGCTGTGAACAAAGAACAAACAAAGAACAAAGAAAAGTTCAGCACAGGAACAGGCCCTTCGGCCCTCCAAGCCTGTGCCGACCATGCTGCCCGACTAAACTAAAATCTTCTACACTTCCTGGGTCTGTATCCCTCTATTCCCATCCTATTCGTGTATTTGCCAAGATACCCCTTAAATGTCACTATCGTCCCTGCTTCCACCTCCTCCTCCAGCAGCGAGTTCCAGGCACCCACTACCCTCTGTGTAAAAAACTTGCCTCGTACATCTCCTCTAAACCTTGCCCCTCGCACCTTAAACCTATGCCCCCTAGTAATTGACCTCTCTACCCTGGGGAAAAGTCTCTGAATATCCACTCTGTTTATGCCCCTCATAATTTTGTAGACCTCTTATCAGGTCACACCTCAACCTCCGTCGTTCCAGTAAGAACAAACCGAGTTTATTCAACCGCTCCTCATAGCTAATGCCCTCCATACGGCAGCACGGTAGCATTGTGGATAGCGCAATCGCTTCACAGCTCCAGGGTCCCAGGTTCGATTCCCGGCTTGGGTCACTGTCTGTGCGGAGTCTGCACATCCTCCCCGTGTATGCGTGGGTTTCCTCCGGGTGCTCCAGTTTCCTCCCACAGTCCAAAGATGTGCAGGTTAGGTGGATTGGCCATGATAAATTGCCCTTAGTGTCCAAAATTGCCCTTAGTGTTGGGTGGGGTTTCTGGGTTATGGGGATAGGGTGGAGGTGTTAACATTGGGTAGGGTGCTCTTTCAAGGAGCCGGTGCAGACTCGATGGGCCGAATAGCCTCCTTCTGCACTGTAAATTCTATGTAAAAAAATAAAAATAAAAAAATAAAAAAATACCAGGCAACATCCTGGTAAATCTCTTCTGCACCCTCTCTAAAGCCTCCACATCCTTCTGGTAGTGTGGCGACCAGAATTGAACACTATACTCCAAGTGTGGCCTAACTAAGATTCTATACAGCTGCAACATGACTTGCCAATTCTTATACTCAATGCCCCGGCCAGTGAAGGCAAGCATGCCGTATGCCTTCTTGACTACCTTCTCCACCTGTGTTGCCCCTTTCAGTGACCTGTGGACCTGTACACCTAGATCACTCTGACTGTCAATACTCTTGAGGGAGCAGGCGTACGCACAGCCGGGTATCGGGCACAGAGCCGGATATCGGGAGCAGGCGTACTCACAGCCGGGTATCGGGAGCAGGCGTACCCACAGCCGGGTATCGGTAGCAGGCGTACCCACAGCCGGGTATCTGGAGCAGGCGTACCCACAGCCGGGTATCGGGAGCAGGCGTACTCACAGCCGGGTATCGGGAGCAGGCGTACCCACAGCCGGGTATCGGGAGCAGGCGTACTCACAGCCGGGTATCGGGAGCAGGCGTACCCACAGCCGGGTATCGGTAGCAGGCGTACTCACAGCCGGGTATCGGGAGCAGGCGTACCCACAGCCGGGTATCGGGCCCACAGCCGGGTATCGGGCCCACAGCCGGGTATCGGGAGCAGGCGTACCCACAGCCGGGTATCAGGAGCAGGCGTACCCACAGCCGGGTATCGGGCCCACAGCCGGGTATCGGGAGCAGGCGTACTCATAGCCGGGTATCGGGAGCAGGCGTACCCACAGCCGGGTATCGGGAGCAGGCGTACTCACAGCCGGGTATCGGGAGCAGGCGTACCCACAGCCGGGTATCGGTAGCAGGCGTACCCACAGCCGGGTATCGGGCCCACAGCCGGGTATCGGGCCCACAGCCGGGTATCGGGCCCACAGCCGGGTATCGGGAGCAGGCGTACCCACAGCCGGGTATCGGGGACAGAGCCGGGTATCGGGAGCAGGCGTACCCACAGCCGGGTATCGGGAGCAGGCGTACTCACAGCCGGGTATCGGGAGCAGGCGTACCCACAGCCGGGTATCGGGAGCAGGCGTACCCACAGCCGGGTATCGGGCCCACAGCCGGGTATCGGGCCCACAGCCGGGTATCGGGAGCAGGCGTACCCACAGCCGGGTATCGGGGACAGAGCCGGGTATCGGGAGCAGGCGTACTCACAGCCGGGTATCGGGAGCAGGCGTACCCACAGCCGGGTATCGGGAGCAGGCGTACCCACAGCCGGGTATCGGGAGCAGGCGTACTCACAGCCGGGTATCGGGAGCAGGCGTACCCACAGCCGGGTATCGGTAGCAGGCGTACCCACAGCCGGGTATCGGGAGCAGGCGTACTCACAGCCGGGTATCGGGAGCAGGCGTACTCACAGCCGGGTATCGGGAGCAGGCGTACCCACAGCCGGGTATCGGGAGCAGGCGTACCCACAGCCGGGTATCGGGAGCAGGCGTACCCACAGCCGGGTATCGGGAGCAGGCGTACCCACAGCCGGGTATCGGGAGCAGGCGTACTCACAGCCGGGTATCGGGAGCAGGCGTACCCACAGCCGGGTATCGGTAGCAGGCGTACCCACAGCCGGGTATCGGGAGCAGGCGTACCCACAGCCGGGTATCGGGCCCACAGCCGGGTATCGGGCCCACAGCCGGGTATCGGGCCCACAGCCGGGTATCGGGAGCAGGCGTACCCACAGCCGGGTATCGGGGACAGAGCCGGGTATCGGGAGCAGGCGTACCCACAGCCGGGTATCGGGAGCAGGCGTACCCACAGCCGGGTATCGGGAGCAGGCGTACCCACAGCCGGGTATCGGGAGCAGGCGTACCCACAGCCGGGTATCGGGAGCAGGCGTACTCACAGCCAGGTATTGGGCTCACAGCCGGGTATCGGGGGCATCAGTATATGATGGTCAGAGACACACTCTGACTGACACACTGCCAGACCAATCAACACACACAACATAGCAGCCAATCACCAGTTAGGGCACGGTCACTATAAAGCCAGAGGGCACTAGTTTTCCCGCTCATTCGGGATGCAGCCTCTGAGACAGACAGAGCACACAGCTTGTAGCACAAACCTTCACCATGTACTAACAGTTTAGACTGGTCAGGATAGGCATAGGTCTTCAGTTAATCTAACATAGTGTCGACCCACAGTGCAAGTATGTTTAACAGTCCCTAGCTTAATAAAATAGTGTTTTACTATTACAAGTGTTGGTCGCCTGTCTATGTTACTGCTAAGGGAAACGCAGTCTCCACAGATCCAGAGTACCCAACACATCATGGTACCAGAATGTGATGTTAGAATTTATTAGACCTACCTTCAAGTGATCTGCCTTCGACCAGCAATCAGCCATCCGGTAGTATGGACAGCGTTCCCCCCCCCCCCCCCCCCCCCCCCCCACCGCCACTCCGCATCACCGGCAACCTCGGTGCCAACTGGAAAATCTTTAAACGCTTCCAGCTCTACCTTGAAGCCACAGACCTGGAAGCTGCTTCAGACAGCAGGAAGATTGCTTTCTTCCTGTCCACGGCCGGGGACCACGCCATCCACATCTTCAACTCTCTCACTTTTGCTGAAGGTGAAGACAAGTCCAAATTCAAGACGGTCCTCCTCAAATTTGACAGTCACTGTGACATCGAGGTAAATGAAAGTTTCAAGCACTATGTCTTCCAACAGCGTTTGCAGGGTAAGGATGAACCTTTCCAGTCCTTTCTCACCCACCTCCGGATCCTTGCGCAGTCCTGTAATTACGGCTCCACCTCCCACTCCATGATACGCGACCAGATCGTTTTCGGTGTTCAGTCGGACCCTCTCCACCAGCAGCCCCTCAAGGTTAAACAGCTCACCCTAGCGATAGCCATCGAGACCTGCGTTCTGCATGAACACGCCGCTAACCGATACTCACACATCCAAGTGGCTGAAACGGCGCGGCAAGACCCTCACGAGGCAGAACGGGTCCAAGCAATCAAGCAACTTCAGGGCCTCAGCCTGGATGAGGGCAGCCATTTTGCGCGCTTTTCACAGCCTCCCGCGCATGCACACACTGATCGAGGGGACGGCGACGCCGAAGATCGCACTGCGCAGGCACACACCACGTACGACCGCACCGCACAATGCGCGGTGGCGCACTGTGGTGAATTATAAACCTAGTAATTCACACTGTGTTCTATTATATGTATTGTGTCCTTGTGGGCTCTGTATACGAGCCGTTGCGCAGCTCTGCCCATAGGGGGAGATGAGGAGTTTGTACTGGGCTCCACCCTTGGCTCCGCCCATGGCTCCGCCCATGGCTCCTCCCACTGACCGGAAGTATAAAGCTCTGCAGTCATGAGCCTGCTGCCAGTTCATCTCAGGGGCTGTTTAGCACACTGGGCTAAATCGCTGGCTTTGAAAGCAGACCAAGGCAGGCCAGCAGCACGGTTCGATTCCCATAACAGCCTCCCCGAACAGGCACCGGAATGTGGCGACTAGGGGCTTTTCACAGTAACTTCATTTGAAGCCTACTCGTGACAATAAGCAATTTCATTTTTCATTTCATTTCATCTCGTCGCAGGCCGGCTCAGCTGCAAGACTGAGCCCCGTGGAGGCGCTGGACGAATTCCTGCGCGATTTAAAAGCCCTAGCTCGGGACTGTAATTACCAGGCTGTATCAGCCGCCCAACATATGGAGCTCGCTGTCCGAGTTGTATAAGTGGCAGGGCTCAGATCCAACTATGTGTGCCAGCAGTTGCTTGAGAAAGGGGCCCAGAACTTGGAGGACACTGTAGTCAGCTACAACCATGGAGGTCTCATTCCGCAGCCTCACCTCGTTCCCCGCGGACCAAGCGACCCCATCATGGGCCCCCGACCAGCGACTGCCCCAGGCCTGCGCCGCGCGGCCACCCACCCACTACACAGCTGCAGCGTGCCATTTTTGTGGGCAGCCCCAACACCCACGGCAGCACTGCCTGGCCCGCAACGCGACCTGCAGCAGCTGCGGTCGCAAAGGACACTATGCCCGGGTCTGCCTAGCGAATAAATCCCCCTCTCCAAACTCTCCCGCAGCCCAGAGCACTCGCTTCCCAAACTCGCAGGCCCGCAGGCCCCAAAATGCTGCAGCCTGTATGCCGACTCCGCCCCCACCCGACATGTGCGACTCATGGGGGCCGCCATCTTGGCAATCCTCCTCCACGCGGCCGGCCACATGCGACTCATGGGGGCCGCCATCTTGGCAATCCTCCTCCACGCGGCCGGCCACGTGCGACTCATGGGGGCCGCCATCTTGGACGCCATCTTCCTCGACGCCCGCCACGTGCGATCCACGGGGGCGGCCATAGAACATAGAACATAGAACATAGAACAGGCCCTTCGGCCCTCGATGTTGTGCCGAGCTATGATCACCCTACTTAAACCCACGTAACCCATATACCCGTAACCCAACAATCCCCCCATTAACCTTAACTACGGGCAATTTAGCATGGCCAATCCACCTAACCCGCACATCTTTGGACTGTGGGAGGAAACCGGAGCACCCGGAGGAAACCCACGCACACACGGGGAGGACGTGCAGACTCCGCACAGACAGTGACCCAGCCGGGAATCGAACCTGGGACCCTGGAGCTGTGAAGCATTGATGCTAACCACCATGCTACCGTGAGGCCCATCTTGGACTCCATCCTCTTCAACCTCTGAAACTCATCTCGAAGACTATGATCTCAGCGGACAGTCATCACGGGGCCACTCCAGCACAGCTTATCGAGCCGCCGACTACCCGCAACTCAGCACGGTCACGTTGGACCAGTCGCGTCCGAAACACCTCCGCAACTCTATGATGACCGTTAAAATCAACGGGTACAGTACACCGTGCCTCTTCGACTCCGGGAGCACCGAGAGCTTCATACACCCTGATCTGGTAAGACGCTGTTAGCTCCCTATTTTCCCTGCACAACCAAACTATCTCCCTCGCTTCGGGCTCACACTCTGTTCACCTCCAAGGGCGCACCGTCGCGACCCTAATGATTCAGGGCGCCAGCTACTCGAAAGTCCAGCTATACGTACTCCCCGAACTCTGTGCCCCACTCTTACTGGGACTCGACTTCCAGTGCAACCTCAAAAGCCTCACACTCAGCTTCGGCGGGCCCCTACCCCCACTCACTATCTGCAGTCCAGCGACGCTAAAAATCGACCCCCCTCCACTCTTTGCTAACCTCACTCCGGACTGCAAACCCGTAGCCACTCGCAGCAGGCGGTACAGCCTGCAGGACAGGGTGTTTATCAGAACCGAGGTCCATAGGCTCCTACGTGAGAGGGTCATAGAGGCCAGTAGCAGCCCGTGGAGAGCTCAGGTGGTGGTTGTCAGGGGCTCGTTTAGCTCACTCAGCTAAATCGCTGGCTTTTAAAGCAGATCAAGCAGGCCAGCAGCACGGTTCAATTCCTGTACCAGCCTCCCCGGACAGGCGCCGGAATGTGGCGACTAGGGGCTTTTCACAGTAACTTAATTGAAGCCTACTTGTGACAATAAGCGAATTTGATTTCATTTCATTTCAAGACCGGGGAAAAATTCCGAATGGTAGTGGACTATTGCCAAACCATTAATCGGTTCATGCTCCTCGATGTGTACCCCCTTCCCAGGATTGCAGACATGGTGAATCAGATCGCCCAGTACTGCATTTTCTCCACGGTGGATCTGAAGTCTGCATACCACCAGCTCCCAATCCGCCCGGAGGACCGCCACTACACGGCATTCGAGGCAGGTGGCAGCCTCTTCAATTTCCTCCGGGTTCCCTTTGGCGTCACGAATGGGGTATCGGTCTTCTAACGAGCAATGGACCGAATGGTGGACCAGTACGGGCTGCGGGCCACGTTTCCGTACTTGGATAACGTCACCATCTGCGGCCATGATCAGCAGGACCACAACGCTAACCTCCATCGATTTCTCCAAACTGCCCAGAAACTTAACCTCATGTATAAAACGGAGTCCTGGGCCCCGACCCGGACCGTATGCGCCCCCTCTTACAACTTCCTCTCCCTCATTGTCCCAGGACCCTCAAAAGGTGCCTTGGATTCTTCTCGTATTATGTCCAGTGGGTCCCTCAGTATGCGGACAAAGCCCGCTCACTATTTAAGGCCACACTCTTCCCACTGTCAGCCGAGGCCCGCCAGGCCTTCACCTGCATCAAGGAGGACATCGCCAAAGTGGCCATGCGGGCGGTGGATGAATCTGTCCCCTTCCAGGTGGAGATCGCTCTCACCGCCACTCTGAACCAGGGAGGGAGGCCAGTCGCATTTTTCTCCCGAACCCTCTCCGCTTCGGAACTTCGACACTCCTCAGTCGAAAAGAAAGCACAAGCCATTGTGGAAGCCGTACGGCACTGGAGGCACTACCTCGCAGGTAGGAGGTTCACCCTGATCACCGACCAAAGATCGGTTGCCTTCATGTGTGACAACTCACAAAGGGGCAAAATTAAAAATGATAAGATCCTGTGGTGGAGGATCGAACTCTCCACCTACAAGTACGATATTATGTATCGACCGGGGAAGCGCAACGAGCCCCCAGATGCCCTGTCCCGCGGCACGTGCGCCAGCGCGCAAGACGACCGCCTGAAAGCTATCCACAATGACCTCTGCCACCCGGGGGTCACCCGGCTCGCCCACTACGTCAAAGCCCAAAATCTGCCTTTCTCTACCGAGGAGGTAAAAGCCATCACCGGGGATTGCCCGATCTGCGCAGAGTGCAAACCGCACTTCTATAGACCAGACAAGACCCATCTGGTAAAGGCTTCCCAGCCCTTTGAACGCCTGAGCATCGATTTCAAAGGGCCACTCCCCTCGACCAATCGGAATGTGTACTTCCTGAACGTCATCGACGAGTTCTCCCGCTTTCCCTTTGCTATCCCGTGCCCCGATATGACCTCCCACACAGTCATCAGAGCCCTGCACAGTATCTTCACCCTGTTTGGGTTCCCCAGCTATGTACACAGCGACCGGGGTTCGTCCTTTATGAGCGACGAGCTGCGTCAGTACCTGCTCGACAAGGGCATCGCCTCGAGCAGGACTACCAGCTACAACCCCAGGGGGAACGGGAAGGTGGAAAGGGAGAACACGACGGTCTGGAAGACCGTCCTACTGACCCTCCGGTCCAGGAATCTCCCGACCTCCCATTGGCAGAAGGTCCTCCCCGACACGCTCCATGCTATTAGGTCCCTCCTATGTACGGCTACCAACCAGACCCCTCACGGGCGGCTATTTGTTTTTTCTAGGGGCACTACCACGGGGGTTTCGCTCCCAGCATGGTTGAAGACACCGGGCCCAGTTCTCCTCCGGAAGCACGTCCGGGCACACAAAACTGACCCACTCGTAGAAAGAGTGCTCCTACTCCACTCCAACCCCCAATACGCTTTCATCGAATACCCCGACGGCCGTCAGGACACTGTTTCCCTCCGGGACCTGGTGCCTGCAGGATCCAACTCTGACACTACTACCGCCGAGGTACCCCTCACACTACACCCCACCCAACCCTCCGTGCCCTGCACCCCCACACCTCCAGGTTCACTGCCCGTGCTCCGCGACCCCGCGCCTATAGGATTCCGGCGCTCCCCGTAGCCAGTCGAACCAGTCGGGTACGAAGCTCAGACCGAATCACCCCTGGAGTCCACTATCGTACACTCACCGACCGCCCCCACCCAGCCACCCGAAGAGGCTGCAACCCCCGTGCTCCGCCGATCCCAAAGGACGACTCGGCCGCTGGACCGGCTCAATTTGTAGACCCATCACCCCCGCCAGATTTGATTATTTTACAGGGGGTGAATGTGGTGAATTATAAACCTAGTAATTCACACTGTGTTGTATTATGTGTATTGTGTCCTTGTGGGCTCTGTATACGAGCCGTTGCGCGGCTCTGCCCATAGGGGGAGATGAGGAGTTTGTACTGGGCTCCACCCTTGGTTTCGCCCATGGCTCCTCCCACTAACTGGAAGTATAAAGCTCTGCAGTCGTGAGCCTGCTGCCAGTTCATCTCATCGCAGGCAGGCTCAGTTGTAAGACTATTAAAACCACTGTTCATTTCCAATCACGTGTCTTGTGAATTGATGGTCTCATCACATGATACGTATCCAACAAGGTCCAGGGGGCTACATGGTGGCCCCGGTTGGCACTGTGGACTCTGCTCCACATGTCCGCACCCCATTCCGCATCCCTGACCTTCGTGACCCATGCCGGCCAACCTTCGTGATCCACGCCAGCCGACCTTCATGGCCCACACCGTCCGACGGTACCCCTGGCAGCAGGGAAGGACACCAGAGGTGGAGACCCTCACGGTGCCAGGGATGTGGAGAGCAGGGGTGCGGAAGGCAGGCACCAGGTGGAATCGTCGGGTGTGGGGGTGGGAGAGAGGGAGGGCATGCGGTGGCTGGGACTGCAGTGCAGCCCATTGGATCTGACTGGGCATGGGGGCGGGGGGGGGAACTCTCCATGTTAACATGTCTGCCTCTCACCCCTATTGGAATCCACCTGGAATGGTGACCTTCCTGCTGGTCTCCGCGGCCCTGAGGGACACTGAGGCTGTACGAGCTGGAGCTGCTCGAGGAGGACCCTGCAGCAGCGGAGTCTGCCCCAGAGGGACAGGATGCAGCCGGTGAGGATGCCGGCAGACCAACAGGGCATGGAGAAGGAGGGAAGGAGGCGCCAAATGAGGCCTCATGTGTACTGGCGGCGCTGGTCATTCAAGGAACTGGCCAACCGGGCATTCTGTTGAAGACTCCGGCTGAGCAGGGGGTCAGTGCGACATATCTGCCAGATCATCAGTCAGCACAATACATAAAATTCAATGTGAAATGAAATGAAATGAAATGAAAATCGCTTATTGTCACGAGTAGGCTTCGAATGAAGTTACTGTGAAAAGCCCCTAGTCGCCACATTCCGGCGCCTGTTCGGGGAGGCTGTTGCGGGAATCGAACCGTGCTGCTGGCCTGACTTGGTCTGCTTTCAAAGCCAGCGATTTAGCCCTGTGCTAAACAGCCCCTATGGACTGAGCCCACCAGGATGCCCGGGCAACGGGTTTCGCTGCCATCTCCGAGATGCCCCTAGGTGGTGATCAACAGCCCTACGAACACTGGGCCGTGTTCTGAGTGGCCAAATACTTAGCAAATGCAATATAATGTGAGTAAGGATAATCCAGGTAATTACAGGCCGGTGAAACTTACCTTAGTGATAGGGAAATTATCGGAGAGGATTCTTCGAGACAGGATTTACTCCCACTTGGAAATAAATGGATGTGTTAGCGAGAGGCAACATGGTTTTGTGAAAGGGAGGTCATGTCTCACTAACTTGATCAAGTTTTTCGAGGAAGTGAGGAAGATGATTGATAATAATAATCTTTACAGTGTCACAAGTAGGCTTACATTAACACTGCAATGAAGTTACTGTGAAAATCCCCTAGTCGCCACATTCCGGCACCTGTTCGGGTACAAAGAGGGAGAATTCAGAATGTCCAATTCACCTAACAGCCCGTCTTTCGGGCCTTGTGGGAGGAAACCGGAGCACCCGGAGAAAACCCACACAGACACGGGGAGAACGTGCAGACTCCGCACAGACAGTGACCCTAGTGGGGAATCGAGCCAGGGTACAGTAGCGGATGTTGTCTACATGGACTTCAGTAGGCCTTTGACAGGGTCCCTCATGGCAGACTGGTACAGAAGATGAAGTCGGCCATGTGTTGTTCTCTGCTTTGCTTTACCTGACTGGCTTGCATGTATAGTGTTGACCAAAGAACAACAAGCTTTGTTAACAAACAAAACTCAAAATTTATTTACATTACCTACTATGATTCATTCACATTCCTAAAGTAGAAGGTTACTGTATTAAACTATGCTATCTCTAACTGCAGAATTCTTTAGTACATAACTGCTCTTTCAGTCAATTCTCACCATCTTCTCTAACCTTCATCTATCCTTCTGACCTTCTGTCCCACAAGGCTTAGCACCATCCCTTATATGCTTAACAGACTAGCTTCCTATTGTGCCTGTCTGTATACATTTCATTAACCCTTGCATTGCCTTAATGTATGATAATACCACAGCACAGGATCAGAGGTGAGCTGGCAAGATGGATGCAGAACTGGCTAGGTCATAGAAGGCAGAGAGTAGCAATGGAAGGGTGCTTTTCTGATTGGAGGGCTGTGACTAGTGGTGTTCCGCAGGGATCAGTTCTGGGACCTTTGCTGTTCGTAGTATGTATAAATGATTTGGAGGAAAATGTAACTGGTCTGATTAGTAAGTTTGCAGACGACACAAATGTTGGTGGAATTGCGGATAGCGATGAGGATACAGCAGGATGTAATCGTTTGGAGACTTGGGCGGAGAGATGGCAGATGGAGTTTAATCCGGACAAATGTGAGGTGATGCATTTTAGCAGGTCTAACACAGAGGGGAAATATACAGTAAATGGCAGAACACTTGAGTGTATTGACAGGCAGAGGGATCTGGGTGTACAGGTCCACAGGTCACTGAAAGGGGCAACACAGGTGGAGAAGGTAGTCAAGAAGGCATACGGCATGCTTGTCTTCATTAGCCAGGACATTGAGTATAAAAATTGGCAAGTCATGTTGCAGCTGTATAGAACCTTAGTTAGGCCACACTTCGAATATAGCGTTTAAGTCTGATCGCCACACTACCAGAAGGATGTGGAGGCTTTAGAGAGGGTGCAGAAAAGATTGATCATGATGTTGCCTGGTATGGAGGGCATTAGCTATGAGGAGCGGTTGAATAAACTCGGTTTGTCCTCACTGGAACGACCGAGGTTGAGGGGCGACCTGATAGAGGTCTACAAAATTATGAGGGGCAGAGACATAGTGGATAGTCAGAGGCTTTTCCCCAGGGTAGTGAGGTCAGTTAGAGGGCATAGGTTTAAGGTGCGAGGGGCAAGGTTTAGAGGAGATGTAGGAGGCAAGTTTTTTACACAGAGGGTAGTAGGTGCCTGGAACTCGCTGCCGGAGGAGGTGGTGGAAGCAGGGACGATAGTGACATTTAAGGGGCATCTTGACAAATACATGAATAGGATGGGAATAGAGGGATATGGACCCCGGAAGTGTAGGGGATTTTAGTTCAGATGGGCAGCATGGTCGCCACAGGCTTGGAGGGCCGAAGGGCCTGTTCCTGTGCTGTGCTTTTCTTTGATCTTTGTAAATGTGAGTTTATCCACTTTGGTGGCAAAAACAGGGAGGCAGATTATTATCTGAATGGTGGCAGTTTGGGAAAAGGGGAAGTGTAACAAGACCTGGGTGTCATGGTGGGACAGTCGCTGAAGGTCGACCCGGGTGTCCCAGGTGGCCTGGCGCCACCCTGTGCTGCCCGTGACCCATCATATACAACAGGGACAGGAGGTGGTGGGGGGGGGGGGGGGGGAGTCCAAGGAGCTGGTTTGTTCCGGCACCACCCCTTCGGGGTGTCACCGGCACAGGCCCCATCCCCTTCCTCGGGGTGCCCGGTGGTGCAAGTGGAGCTAAACCCTGGGGCCCCCGACCAACTGGCATTGCCAGTCCTGGAGGCCCGTTCCCATCGCGACCAGGGTCTCAATGCTCGCAGACATGGGGCACAGGGAGTAGACCACCTCCCTCTGCGAATGTGCCACCTCCCTCTGCGAATGTGCCACCTCCCTCTGCGAATGTGCCACCTCCCTCGGAGAATGTGCCATCTCCCTCTGCGAATGTGCCACCTCCCTCTGCGAATGTGCCACCTCCCTCGGAGAATGTGCCATCTCCCTCTGCGAATGTGCCACCTCCCTCTGCGAATGTGCCACCTCCCTCGGAGAATGTGCCATCTCCCTCTGCGAATGTGCCACCTCCCTCGGAGAATGTGCCATCTCCCTCTGCGAATGTGCCACCTTCCTCGGAGAATGTGCCACCTCCCTCGGAGAATGTGCCACCTCCCTCGGAGAATGTGCCACCTCCCTTGGCGAATGTGCCACCTCCCTTGGCGAATGTGCCACCTCACTCTGTGACTGGCTCAGGTCAGCCAGCGCCCGGGCAATGCCACCGACGCCCTCAGCCATGACCAGCTGCAAATGGACAATGCACTGGTACCCGGCTGCAGTGTCCAGGTGGCCCTGGTACATGGTTGTCTGTGCCACCGCTCACACAGAGTGTCCCAGGCCTTGGACATCCATAGCCGAAACCTTCGCCCCCCAAAGCCCCCACTGCGGACGCCACCCGTGTGGTGTTGGCCTGGGTGTCAGGCATGGTCTACATCACTTTCTCCTCCTACAGGTGGTTAGACTCCTCCACCTGTGCTTACAGGTGCTGGATGGATACTGACACCACCTCATGCTGTCCCTGGCTCTGTGGCTGCATCTCCACTGCCAATTAGACCGCCCTTTCCAGAAGCCCAAAACCAATCTGGACAGCAGCTAATTCCCGGCTCGCCTGCCCTCTGACCTTCCGCTTCCTCGCAAGTTCCTCCCTCCAGCTGATATATCGCAGCATGTGTATGGTGCGTACCAGATAGTGGCCCAGAAGCCTCCTCATTAAAGTGTCCAACCGAGGTAGTGTCTCTGGGATAGAACAAAGAAGAAAGAAAATTACAGCACAGGAACAGGCCCTTCGGCCCTCCCAGCCTGCGCCGATCCAGATCCTTTATCTAAACCGGTCGCCTATTTTCCAAGGTCTACTTTCCTCTGTTCCCCGCTCGTTCACGTATCTGTCTAGATGCATCTTAAATGATGCTATCGTGCCCGCCTCTACAACCTCCGCTGGTAAAGCATTCCAGGCACCCACCACCCTCTGCGTAAAAAACTTTCCACGCACATCTCCCTTAAACTTTCCCCCTCTCACCTTGAAATCGTGACCCCTTGTAATTGACACCCCCACTCTTGGAAAAAGCTTGTTGCTATCCACCCTGTCCATACCTCTCATAATTTTGTAGACCTCAATCAGGTCTCCCCTCAACCTCCGTCTTTCCAATGAAAACAATCCTAATCTATTCAACCTTTCTTCATAGCTAGCACCCTCCATACCAGGCAACATCCTGGTGAACCTCCTCTGCACCCTCTCCAAGGCATCCACATCCTTCTGGTAACGTGGCGACCAGAACTGCACGCAGTATTCCAAATGTGGCCTAACCAAAGTCATATACAACTGTAACATGGCCTGCCGACTCTTGTACTCAATACCCCTTCCAATGAAGGCAAGCATGCTGTATGCCTTCTTGACCACTCTATCCACCTGCGTTGCCACCTTCAGGGAACAATGGACCTGAACTCATAGATCTCTCTGTACATCAATTTTCCCCAGGACTCTTCCATTGACCGTATAGTCCGCTCTTGAATTAGATGGTGGAGGGTGTGAGATACAGTTGTGTTGGAAAATCAGTGTCGTCTCCGGACTGATGCTGCAGGTGTCCCGAGCTGTGGTTCTGATGGCTGCCATTGCTGTTAGTTTCCTCTGGCTCTCCTCTGGCTCTCTGCTATCCGCTTGAGGTTGGGGTTATGGTTGGGGTCATCAGCAGGTGATCCTGCAAGACACAAGACATGACGCGTGATTGGATCACGGGTTGATGTGGTGGGTGCTGGAAGGGGTGTGTGCGGGGGTGGTGGCGGTGGAGAGGGGTGTGGGGTTGGTGTGGGAGGTGTGGGTGGTGTGGGCAGTGAGGTGCAGGGGTAGGGTGGAGGGTGGGTGTGAGGGTGGTCTGGGAGGTGTGGGGGTGGTGACACGCGTGCCATGGAGAATCGCAACTCAGCGTGCTCTCACTTGCTTGCCCGATGCCCACCTCTGCCTCAGTGACTGCCCATTCCCCAGGCCCACTGACCATGTCCAGTGCCCCCTCCTTAGCTGCGGTGAGAGGCCATCGGTCCGATGGTTCTTTCATCATCAATAAGCTCATCTGCCATTCTTTTCTTCTTCCTCTGCCTCTTAACTGGCAATGCTGTTTCCAACGCATCAATTTCCAATGTTTGATTTTCATCCATATTCATCTGTGAAATCCTGTCATTATATTTATTTACAAACTCCAAAGCCTTGCTGTGAACGTTATCAAATGTTTTTGTCTGTTCCTTCAACTTTTTTGTAGCTGAATCTACCAAACTCCATGCAGTAAACATATCTAAACCACTTGTCTGTAGATAACTTGATAACGGGGTTGTAGTTTCAAATATATACAAGTAAGTAAATACTGTCAATATGGTTTCAAACTTTAGAAGACTTTGAAGTAAAACATTTGCTTCATGTTTTGTTTTTGCATCAAACTTTTCTGAATCTTGTATCATTGATAAGCATGTCAATAGATTTACGAAAGTACTGGCAGCGGCATCATCAAAACGTCCAAATATAGTTGTTGCTGCATTGGATTTTCCTGACCATCTGGTCTCACCAATTAGCTTTAATCATTTCATTTTTTCTTGTCCTAGATGTTTTCCAACAACTTCTATCCATACAGCCATTCTCTTGTATGATGCTTTCACAAAAGTTGCTATATTCTGGAGCAAATTGAAAAAAGAAACTGCAGGCACACAACATTTTGTTGTTTCAGTTATCACCAAATTCAAGACATGAACATAGCACCATATATGAACATGTTGATCAGCCACATCAGCAATTTTACTTTGTAAACCATTATACTGGCCATGGTAGCTTGCAGCGTCACCTGTGCTATCAGATAAACATTTTTGGGGGTCAATTTTAAGATGCTGTAATGTTTCAATCAATAGATCAAAAAGTCCCTGTCCTGTACCATCATTACTTGGCACAACTGAAAGTAGTCGCTCACAGATAATATCTTTAAGCACATACCAAATAATAATGCTAAACTGATCGATGGATGAATTATCTTGTGTTGAATCAACCTGAATAGAATAATATTTTGCTTGAGAAACTTCATGACTAATTCTTTCTTGTATCATATTCTTCATAATTTTGATTAACATGTTTATAGTTGTTTTACTCAGGTATGTAACAAGTCCACCATGGCCTTTACTTTGAGCCTTTCCTTGTTGCTCTAATCGTTTGATTCTTTGTTTAGACTTGTTTTGCACTGCAGAAACGTGAGCTGCCATAATGGGGTCATATTTTGCCATCAACTGCACTGTAGCTAAAAAATTGCCATGATTCAGAACCTCATTATCTAGAGTGTAGGCCGATTCATTTCTGTGACCTCGAAAAGGAAATGCTTGCTTGCCTAACATCTTTATGTTGTCTATAATCCTCATGACAATACTTCTCTGCTTCAATACTTATTCTTTCCTTTTAATTAGTGATGCTGCAAAAAATTTATCAAAGGTGCCATCATTAACCACATTGATATATTGCTGATCATTTCTGACCTGTATTGTTGTCGATTCATGTAAAGTCAAGCTCTGGCTAATACGCCTGTAGTCACTAAAGCCACGTACAAAGGGTGATGGATTACAAGTGTTGGGAAACTCAAAGGCTAAGCAGTATGAACAATATAAGCATCTATTTTCTTTGTTATATGTTAGCCATTTTCTTGGGACTGAGTCATTCATAATTTTCCTCTCATACAAACGAGCATCAAATGGCAGATCATCAAGTGGCTGAAGTGGATGTTCAGCAAAAAACTGTTTTAGCTTTGCTCGTGATGGATATTGGAAGATTCCAGTAATTGATCTTTCATTTTCTTGCGTAGGTTCATTTACAGGATGTGCTTCAGAAACCAAGTCATTTATGCTTGAAGGAATATCTGATTCCCTGTCACTAGTTGAAGCTATGTGTTCAGATGTTGCAACTACAGGCAGTACAGATACCGGAACAAGGAAGCCAGAAGAAATATTGGGCCTGGGTTGATTAGTAATGGTCATAGTTAGTACAAGCTCTTTGTCCTGCCTCTGTGGCATGGGAGATAAGGGTGCGGGTCCATTTGGCCATGTCATCAGGGGTCAAATGGGCGCGGTTTAAGTTTCCGAATACTGCTGCAAAATGGATCCACAGGCGTCCAGCAAATGCTGGTGTTCAGTTTTCTTCTGCCTGCACTTATTCAGGCCTTCTACTGGGCCACCTCTATTGTAACCGATCGCGTCTAGGATCGCCGTGTGCATTTCTGCAAGGGTGCCTCCTCCTACGTTCTGTGGGTCGGGAAGGGCCGCTACAACAGAAGGGTCTAAACTTAAAACTGTGAACTTCAGTTGCTCACGCTCATCCAGGCCGTACATGGTCGCCTGCTGCTTCACTCTAGCAAAGAATTGGTGGGGGTCTGAGATGGGGAGGAACTGTGTGATCTTGTCGCACATGTCCCGTAATTGGGTCACGGTTAAGGGGGTCGTGTACAGGAATTGCGCTTCTCCGTCCGCTGTGGCTGTGTGGTGGCTGGTGACTGGATTCATGGGTGCCTGATCTATCTGCTCTGTGGGGGGTTGGGATGCTTTTCTCTTTTGGGGCTTTCCTTGCGCACATGTGCCCTGCACATATCTATGTGCTGCTTTTAAAAACTCACCACTATTCTTAGAATTCCCCCTATACCAAAACGGGCCGACATTCTAAATGGTGAACAGGGATTCTCACTCCCTGACTCCGATGCAGGCTTCGGTGGGTGCTATTCAGGTCAAACTATATTTTCAAGTTATCCCCCAGTATAACCCATACCTTCACCGAAGATTTTATCTACTTGCCCCTTAGTAGCATCGATGTCCTGGGTCCTGCATTGCTAAGTAAGTAAAGTAGACTTTAGGAAAAAAACACTTTTTCAGGTTAAGTAAGTTATTTTATTATTATATTTTTTCTTTTAAAAGCTGCAAACACGCTTCTGGATCCTGCGGGTTGGTTGAAGGGACCTTCAGGCCCACCTTGACAATCAATCTTCGTTAAAGTCTGGTCTTCTTGGGATGTCTTCGCTGGTTAGCTCTGTTGCTGTGTTTTGTTGATCCCATGTACTGAGCTCTAAGAGCTGGCTCTGCTAGCTATCTCTGAGCTGACTCTGATTCCTGTTTAAATTCTAGTCTTCCTTAGATGTATAGCTGTTTAAGCTCGGCTGCTCGTCTTGTCTTTCCCATGACCGAGCTGAGAAAAACTGAATATGCTTCTCTCCTCTCTCTGAGTTCTCCTCCCCTTCCCTTGCTCCTTCTGCTTCTGCTTCCTGGGTTTATATTCTCTTTCTAACAATTATTACGTTTTTAGAGCCTTATTGTAAATTAACTTATTTCACTTTGATTGTTAAAAAAGTATCTTTGATGTAAACATTCTAATACAACTAATTATTCATTTTGGGCATAACCTCACCTCTCAGATCTGATTACATTGTCCTTTGTGATATTCAAAGATGCTTTGGTTTCAATAGGTATTACTTTTAATTTCTGTCAGTTGAATAGTTTAATTTTCCAATTGCCCCCAGCTCATAACTTTGCCTTTGATTTTGACTTTAAATTATGTTCCTCATAGACAGGTTGTCTCCAATTTTCTTTTAATTGACTTGGTGTTAGTAAAATTTCACACTTAGAATTGTTAGCAAATTCAATTGAATCTCATCCTTTCCTTTCCAGCTGTTTACTAAGAGAGTTAATTTCAATGAAGGTGTGAAACCTTTGCTTTTAGCTGTATGCTAAAATTTCACTTGGTTATGACTTGAAAGACCTGCCTGTTTTAAACATTCGTCACTTAATTCAATTGAAACTCTCATCAATGCTAGTTATATGATAGTTACATGATAGTTACATTCAATGAAGGTGTGAGCCATTGTTTTAGCTTATCACATGAGTCCTGTGTGTTTGCTAAGCCTACTTGTGAGAAAGAATCTGCATTTTATAATCCTGTCCTTTGCAGCTGCTATTAACCCTTCATGGGATCTTTCCCTGTATCCTCTCAGACCAGATATTGCCAGACTTCCATGTTTCAAATGACACATTTTTCTGTATTTTCAATTACAGCGCGGTTTCGTTTAGTTCTTGCCAATCAGGGCCGTCTTCTTCATCTAACTGCGATCCAAAGGTGCTTTGGACCCCATTTTGGACTGAAAGCAAAGACTGCAGTTCTGCAATCTGCTTCCGGCATTTCGCATGATCCACTGAGCCTTGTTTCTGCTCCGTGGTGGCAGCATGGAGTGCTCTTAACTCTGCTTTCAGATCGCTGCACTGCTTTTGCAATGCCTCTACCTGTTTCTCTGTTTCTTCTCTTACCAGGACTGCACGTTGTGTGTCCTGATAGGCCTTATCGTATTGGGTTTGGAAGCTGCTCAGATGCGCCAGACAAGACTGGTGTGCCCTCTTGGCATCATCTACCTCTCCGTCCTTTGCTGCTAACTTCCTTCTCAATTCTATATTCTCTCTCTCTATCTCGCTAACATCAACTTTACTCATTCGACTTCTCTCTTCTAACTCTTTGCGGAGCGTCCGAATGACCTCCTCTGTGCCTCGCATTTGTGCCAGACAGGACACGATTGCCATCGGCTTGCTAGCTTTCCCTAAGCTCTTCTTATGAATTTCGCTCAGGTTCTCCCACCAAGTATGTCCTACACTCCCGGGACCTGTTTCCTCATTTGAGCAAAAGTCACTCCAAAGGGGCCATCCCTTCCCTTTGAGGTACCTTCTAATCTTGACTTCCCAAACGGGACACTGTCCTATCCTACTGGTCGCTGCGAATACAAATTCTTGAGGGTTCATGAGGCGTTCCATTGCCTTTGTTGCCATTTTTCCAATCTGAATGCTCTCTTTTAAAATTTGGAATGAGGGGTACTAAGGCGGTGCTGTGAACACGGGTACGGCTTTCGCTATTTTCCAGAATACAAACTCCCGACAGTTTTTCGCAACAGAATCTATCAGTTTTACCTCATAACCCTATTAGTTACACATGCATTGACACACTTCAGAATTATGAGGATTGATCAGAACTGCTTGAACACTTGTGGTTATTTCTGTTCCCAATTCTGTTCCTAATTTCAAATTTTTGGGTATCTCTCGGGGGGGGGGGGGGGGGGGGGGGGGCACTTCTAAGTCGAGTCCCGGCAGAGTCGCCACTAAATGTTGCTAAGTGTGCTTTGCACTTAATTTGCTCTGTTTAATCACCTTGCTCTAGAGTCGCCAGGTATCTTTATGATACCACCACAAGGTTCAAGTTCAAGTGTTGATCAATAACTCAACACGCCAGTTAGTAAGGTTCAAATCAAAACACATTTATTATATACACAGTCAATCGCTACTCATGCATAAAATACTATTCACTAGGCTATTTCTAACACTAACAGGCCAATACTTAGCTTTGGAAAAGGGACCAACTAGGTCAGGGGAACAATTGGTCTCTTGTTCGATCCTGAGACTGCAGGTTTCCAGCTGGTATGGACTAAGGGTTAGGAGCGCCTATCTCATAGCGTGCGTTGACTGGACACTTACTTGGTTGGTGCAGCTGCTAGGCAAGTCTCTCCGAATTTAGAGTCACGGTCGAGTTCTTTGAGAGCTGCCAAGAAGACCAAATTGAACTTGGGGACTCTATAGTCCCCAGGGGCTTTGCGCCCTTTTGGGAGGACCCCGTACCTGGTTCCAAGTGATTGGACTGAGTTCTGATCACTTGGATCGATTTCTCCAATACTGGAGCTGTTCCCTGATCGCTGGGCGGTTCCTAAGTGTCCGTTGGCCTTCCTTTGTCTTGGCTCCTGCTGGTGCCGAGGAGTCTGGCTTGGCCTCGATTATTTTAACTGTTTCAATTGTTCCCAGGGATCGCTTATCAATATGTAGATGGTCGTCAGTTTCAGTGCTGTCTGGGTTCTGTAAGTTCAAATATACAGGAAACTTTGCCCCTGCTTGTTTTTCTGTCCTTGGCTGAATTTCCCTGCATTCTTAGCGAATCTCCATTTTAAAGTCGGGAAGTGGCCAACCCAGGTGGCAACAATACTGTTAACATTCCAGGGGCTGGAATCTCTGTTTTGCAGACTCTGTGCTGATAGTTCTGGAACAGTTGCATCGATCGTCCGCCTGGTGGGGGGGCTAGCAACCGCACAGTGTAAAGCCCCCGGCTTTACCTGCGGATACGGCCAGAGAATTGCCAGTACCGTGGCCACGCATGCGCACAGTGGCGGCCTGCAACGGTCGCATCGTACAACATAGCACCGGCCGTATGCAAAAACCGCCCCCCTGTAACCAGGCTCGCCACCCCCGGACCACCCCCACCAGTTCCCCCCAACTCCTGACAAAGGCCCCCATGCCAGCGGAATGGCTCCCCTTCCCCCGACTGTGGCGGCGCTGGTCTCACTCCTCAGCCGCCATGGGAGGTCCAGAAAAAAAAAGGATGTCTCCCACGCCGTCGGGAACTCGGCCTATCGAGGGCAGAGCATCGGGGGAGGCCCTCGCTGACAGCCTGACAGCCTCAGCTGACAAGTAGGCTGTTTTTGAAGGGGCGGAGCATCACAATAGCTCGGCGCAAACAGGGATTCTCCGGCCAATTGCCAAACACAATTTTGCCATCGGCAACCGGAGAATCCCGCCCTATGATTCTATTCTATGTCTTCTCTACATGAGATGACTTGCAATGGAATGTTCTTGAATTAGTTCATCCTTTAATAAAAACAAAACATGTTGGAAATGCTCAGACAATCCGACAGTATCTGTGGGAAAAGATATCGGGCTAAAGATTCAGCTGACTGACCTTTCACATCAGAACTTATTCTTCTTGTCTGTGGCTAAGTTTATTGAATAGTTACTGAGCACGGCTCCTCTCACAAGAGCTGCAGCTATCAGGTGAGACCTGTGAATATACGGAATCAGCAATTTCGCTGGAAGGAATAATCATTGCTTTCTTTCCGTTTCCAGTAAATCAGAAAATTCCAAGCTGCAATATAACTGTGAAAAGTGTCAACATTGTGGAAGGGATCTGCTCGGCACAGGTAATGCAGCATACATCTGTTCCTTTCCTTTCCCACAACTTTGCCTCGTGTTTTGGAAGCAGGGTCACAGAGTGCAAAGGGGAGCTGAATTTTAGCCTGGGCATGAGGTCAGATCCAATTACAGCACAAAGGGCAGATTTAAATTAAATTACTAAATCTGAAATTAAAAGCTAGTCTCAGCAATGAAAAGAACACAAGGAATAGAAAGAGAAACAGACCATCCGTCAGCCGTTTGATCCAATTATGGCTGATACTTTAGCACAGTGGGATAAATAGCTGGCTTGTAATGCAGAATAAGGCCATGCAGTGCGGGTTCAATTCCTGTACCAGCCTCCCGGAATGTGGCAACTAGGGGCTTTTCACAGTAACTTCATTAAAGCCTACTTGTGAAAATAAGTGATTATTATTAACTAATCTTTTATACAGTTCCAGCATTTTAGATCTTGGCTAATAAATGAAAGAATGCCATATACCTTCTTAACCACCTTATCGGCCTGTCTTGCAACCTTCAGGGATCTGTAGACATTCACTGCAAGGTCCCTCATTTCCTCTACACCTCTGGGTCTCCTCCCATTTATTGTGAAGGTCGGAATTATCAGGCTGTTGCGATTCACTTTTCCCGCCCGACAGAGCATCCCGCTCCCAGGTTTCCCCGCAGCGTGGAGCAGCTTCAATGGGAAATCCCATTGACAAGAGGCAGGAAGGGAGAATCCCACCACCAGCTAACGGCACATTGCTGAGAAACACAAGAATCCAGCCTGTAATCATTTCCCTTTTTGACCTCCCCAAATTTATCATCTCACACGTCTCTGGGTTGAATTTCAGTGGCCACTTTTCGCCCACCTCACCGGTCCATTGATATCTTCCTACAGACGACAGCGATCCTCCCCACTACCTACCATGCCGCCAATTTTGTGACGTCCTCAAACTTCCTGATCATTCCCTTTATAGGATAAGTTGTCACCATGCTGTCCTGGGCCCCTGGCTCTGTGAGACAGCAGTGCTAACCACTGTGCCACCCTGGCTCTGTGAGACAGCAGTGCTAACCACTGTGCCACCCTGGCTCTGTGAGACAGCAGTGCTAACCACTGTGCCACCCTGCCGCTGTGAGACAGCAGTGCTAACCACTGTGCCACCGTGCCGACCTGGGTCCCTGAGCTGGATTTTCCGTTACCACCAGACCCACCAACAGAGACCCCACCAGAGACTGCTACCCGACCCTCTCACCTGATCCTCCCACCAAAGACCCCTATCCACGACCCCAGCTGACCCAGCCATCAGAGACCCCCACCGGAAACTCCCATCGGACCCTCCCCCACCATAGACCTGCTTCAGAGACCCTCACCACACCCACCCACCAGAGATTCCAAGCAGAGACCCCCACCAGACCCCCACACCAGAACCCTGCACCTGACCCCCACACCAGAACCCTGCACCTGACCCACACACCAGAGACCCCCATCAGAGACTCCATCAGACACTACCCCATCAGAGACCACCATCGGAGATCCCAATCAAAGACCCCCCCAAAACAGGAAACCCTCCAGAGCAGGAATCCCCCATAAGAGGGAATCCCCCTAAGCCGAGAACCCCCAATAACATTTTCTTAATTCCAGGCTGGGTTTGATTTGAAGAGCAGATATAATTAAAAGACCATAAGACACAAGAGCAGAATTAGGCCACTCGGCCCATCGAGTCTGCTCCGTCATTCAATCATGGCTGATATTTTTCTCACCCCCATTCTCCTGCCTTCTCCCCATAACCCCTGATCCTCTTATTAATCAAGAACCTATCTATCTCTGTCTTAAAGACACTCAATGATTTGGCCTCCACAGCCTTCTGCGGCAAAGAGTTCCACAGATTCACCCTCTGGCTGAAGAAATTCCTCCTCATCTCTGTTTTAAAAGATCGTCCCTTTAGTCTGAGATGGTGTCCTCTGCTTCTAGTTTTCCTACAAGTGGAAACATCCTCTCCACGTCCACTCTATCCAGGCCTCGCAGTATCCTGTAAGTTTCAATAAGGTCCCCCTCATCCTTCTAAACTCCAATGAGTACAGACCCTGAGTCCTCAACCGTTCCTCATATGACAAGCTCTTTATTCCAGGGATCATTCTTGTGAACCTCCTCTGGACCCTTTCCAAGGCCCAGCACATCCTTCCTTAGATACGGGGCCCAAAACTGCTCACAATACTCCAAATGGGGTCTGACCAGATCCTGATACAGCCTCAGAAGTACCTCCCTGGTCATGTATTCTAGCCCTCTTGACATGAATGCTAACATTGCATTTGCCTTCCGAACTGCCGACTGAACCTGCACATTAACCTTAAGAGAATCGTGAACAAGGACTCCCAAGTCCCTTTGTGCTTCTGATTTCCTAATCATTTCCCCATTTAGGAAATAGTCTATGCCTCTTTTACTCTTTCCAAAGTGCATAACTTTTCCACATTGTATTCCATCTGCCACTTCTTTGCCCACTCTCCCAGCCTGTCCAAATCCTTCTGCAGTCCGCCTGCTTCCTCAACACTACCTGTCCCTCTCCAGATCTTTGTATCATCTGCAAACTTAGCAACAGTGCCTTCAGTTCCTTCTTCCAGATCATTCATGTATATTGTGGTTCCCGCTATTATGGGCCATGATGTGGAGATGCCGGTGTTGGACTGGGGTGAGCACAATAAGAAGTCTTACAACACCCGGTTAAAGTCCAACAGGTTGGTTTCAAATCAGTAGCTTTCGGAGCACTGCTCCTTCCTCAGGTGAATGAAGAGGTAGGTTCCAGAAACATATATATAGATAAAGTCAAAGATGCAAGACGATACTTTGAAAGTGAGCATTTGCAGGTAATTATGTCTTTGCAGATCCAGAGAGAGGGGTAACCCCAGGTTAAAGAGGTCTTACCCTGAACACCATGGACTCTAAACTTATTTAAGATCTCCTGTGCAGCACCTTGTCAAAGGCCTTCTGGAAATCTAAATAAATCACATCCACTGGTTCTCCTTTGTCTAACTTCCTTGTTACCCCCTCAAAGAACTCTAACAGAAGTTTGTCAGACGTGTCCTCCCCTTGACGAAGCCGTGCTGTCTCAGTCCTGTTTTACCATGCACTTCCAAGCACTCTGCGATCTCATCTTTAATAATGGACTCTAAAATCTTACCAATGACCGAAGTCAGGCTAACCGGCCTATAATTTCCCGTCTTCTGCCTCCCTCCCTTCTTAAACAGTGGTGTTACATGAGCCACTTTCCAGTCCTCTGGGACCCTTCCTGTCTCGACTTGACAGTCCCGTGCACATATTCACTTTTTATCCAAATTCATATCTGCTCTTAACAATCACAAGGGGGGGTATCTGGACCTCTCCTAAAGAGTAAATCGCCTCTTCTAAAAGGACACCTGACCTCTTTCAAAGGGTAGTTGGCTTCTCTGGTAGATTTAAACCTTTTATTCAAATGTCTAAAATCCATAGTCATGTTTTATAAACCTAATGATAAAAATTTTCAAGACAACTGTATTTAAAATGTGTCGTTACCTCTGTGAACTGTGGACGTGTGAAATGTGTCCCACACCGATTCTGACCCCACCCTCCCCAGTGAAAATGGTGCATGCTGCTTTGGGGTTGTGACCGCCAGATTCCGGGGTCCAGAAGCATGTTGACCAACGTCCGGAATCCTTCCATATTTACAAACTGTCAGGCCTCCGCTTCTCAACTTCTGTTGTTGCTCACATTCACAGGTAGCTGTCAGTGTGTGTGCAGGGGATTGTACCTCACTCAACCCAGTCGTGGACCTCACCGCAACCAATTGCAGCCTGTGTTTGCCTCAGAATAGCAAATCTACCAATGTTACCTTGACCTGTGCCAATGGTGGAACTCGCATCCACACAGTTACCGAACCAGTTTCATGTCAGTGCACAGTGAAGGATTGCTGAAACTCTAAACAAGCCAACAACCTGTGCAAATCTGACATTTAAACATTGCAATCCAGCAAAAAAGGAGAAGACGCAAGAATATACTTGAAAAGTTGCTTTTTGAGGAGATGTCCCTCGGAAACTGTTATGAAGATGTTTATCGTTTGTTGTATTCACAGTGAACCAAAAATCCCTGAATAAATTTGTGTTGTTCAATGCATCTACTTTGTAATTCAGAACCAGATAGCCAAGTTTTAATTCAATAGTTTGGTGCTGAAAATGTACAACTTTTGTTCAATCTTGTTTTCCATAGTACAGCATGGCCTTGGCAACACAGCTCTGCAATCCAACACAGTCTGTCCACTGTAACTCAACAAAACCCAGCAGAACACAGTATATCAGCGCACAGGGAAATTGTTTGGACTGGGAGTGGTGGTTTAACAGGTTTTGTTGAGCTGTTGAGGGCTGTATACAGGAAATGGATTGCATCCACCATGAAATTTTATTGTGACATTTATTGAATGAAGAGCCTTTATGACTTCTACACTGAAGCAAATTTACTCTTAGTAACATGATACAAGTTTACCCCAAATTTAGCTTGGATATTATAATGCCATTATTACAGCTGTAAAACTGGTGAATTGGCAACTGTTGTAACCTTCTGTTATATAAAAGAAAACTTTAAACAGTTGTGAACTTTCAGAAAAATCACATACTAACAATCAAACATATAGGGCGACGTTCTCCATTCCCCCAGCCGTGTGTTCATGGCCACGGACCATTCGCTGGCGGCGCGATTCTATCCTCCTGCTACTTATCAATAGGGCTTCCCATTGAAGCCGCCCCACACCAGGAAACCCTCCAGCAGGAGTGCTCCGCCAGCGGGAAACCCTCCAGCAGGAGTGCTCCGCCAGCGGGAAACCCTCCAGCAGGACTGCTCCGCCAGCGGGAAACCCTCCAGCAGGACTGCTCCGCCAGCGGGAAACCCTCCAGCAGGACTGCTCCGCCAGCGGGAAACCCTCCAGCAGGACTGCTCCGCCAGCGGGAAACCCTCCAGCAGGACTGCTCCGCCAGCGGGAAACCCTCCAGCAGGACTGCTCCGCCAGCGGGAAACCCTCCAGCAGGACTGCTCCGCCAGCGGGAAACCCTCCAGCAGGACTGCTCCGCCAGCGGGAAACCCTCCAGCAGGACTGCTCCGCCAGCGGGAAACCCTCCAGCAGGACTGCTCCGCCAGCGGGAAACCCTCCAGCAGGACTGCTCCGCCAGCGGGAAACCCTCCAGCAGGACTGCTCCGCCAGCGGGAAACCCTCCAGCAGGACTGCTCCGCCAGCGGGAAACCCTCCAGCAGGACTGCTCCGCCAGCGGGAAAAGTGACTCCCGACAACATTGTAAATGCTCAATATCAGATTAATGAAAATATCTGACAGGTACAGCAACTGGTAAATAACCCAGTTATGCTAGTCTCAATGGCACTTTGAATCTTTGCACTTAAATCTGTTCCAATTCGCAACACAAAGTCAGCAGGAATCGGGAGTAACTCAGAGGGCATATTAAACCTTCATGTTGTTTTCATTCTGTCGCTGTTCGCACTCACCAGCACTCACACCGTATCTGCACTCTGCACTCTGTCTCAACTTCGCAGAATGGTTGTATGTTCTTCTCTAAGTCTGAATAAATATTGTAGACTTATAGTTAACACAAATACTTTATTCATAGGGTTTGTTCTGTTTCCAGAGCTTAACTAGATATAATACAGCCCAGAGGTATGACCGGTGAAGCTAAGGTAAGCTGCCTATGCTGAGCTGTCTCTGTCTGCTGCTGCTCACTAGCTCTGTGCTTCTGAAAGAGGCGGATCCTCCCTTGGGCTGCACCCTTTATACCCGTCTCTGATGCTGCCCTCTAGTGATGCTGTGGCTGTTACATCTGTCTGTAGTCCCTGGTGTATGTGCAGATGTATGTACAGATGTACAGATTACTACATCCCCCCCCTTTTGATTTGATGTGTTTCCTAAACTGGCCACAAGAAAACTGTACAGAACAAGTGGTGAGAATTAGCAAATCTGCACACTGTGAAAATGATGAAGTAATACAGAAATAATTAACAGTGTTATGAGTCCATCATTAGAAATGTTTATATTCGTCTTGTGGGTGTGTTGAAGTGTCGTTACAAATCCAGCCAGTCGGGTGCCTGACGGCTTCTGCTGGAGCGTCGTAACGGTGGAGGTGGGGATGACGGTTTGGTGTCATCAGGAGTACTGACTGGCGTTGTGTGGCTAGGAACATCCTCTGGACTAATAGACTTGGTCAAGTCCAGTGTGGGAAACACCGGCATTGTAGGCCGAAGCATTAACAGATCCCGGCGGTTACGGTGAAAGAGTACTCCCGCTGACCACTTGACAATGTAGGACCGCAGTGCCTCCTGCCTGATCACCGTGGCTGACTCAGACCATCCACCTTCTGGGTCCCTGATCCTGACGATCTCGACCATGTTCAGTGGCTTGAGTGGAATCACATGTTGATCGTAGTATTGATTTTGTTTGGACTGTAGTACCCGCATTTTGTCGAGTACCAGCGCGTTATCGGGGTCTCAGAATTGAATCACCGGTAGGGTTATCCGGATGTTCCTGCCAAAGAGCATCTGCACTGGCGACAGTCCTGAGCTCAATGGGGTTGCTCGGTAGGATAACAGCGCTAGGTTGATGTCCGAGCGTGAATCTGTCGCTTTGCTAATAAGCCATTTGACGATGTGGACACCCTTTTCCACTTTCCCATTTGACTGTGGGTAGCGCGGACTGGATGTTACATGCCGAAAGCTGTAGCGGTCTGAGAACTCTTTCCATTCCCAGCTCGCGAAGCAAGGACCATTATCTGACATCACCACACACGGGATTCCATGTCGCGAGAATGTCTCCTGGCACGCCTTGATGACAGATGAAGACGTGAGATCATGGAGTTTCATTACCTCCGGATAGTTTGAGTAATAGTTCATGATCAAGACTATGTGGCATGAAATAGGTCAATGCCCACTTTTGTCCACGCCGCCATGGTGAGTTTGTGTTGCTGCAGTGGTTCTTTACACTGTGTGGGTTGATGTCTTTGACAGGTGTCACATGTCATGACCATGTCCGTTATGTCTTGATTCATGTACACAGCCTGTGGTGCTTGCCTTTGACATTTCTCAATGCCTAGGTGGCTTTAGTGAGGGCCACAAAGAATCCAGCACGAGTTTTCAGGATACAAAGAAATAACATTTATTTACAATAACATATATATACAACAGCAGCAACAACTTCTCTTGCTGCCAAACTCCTCTCTCCCTGGTTCCAAACTGGCCAGCTCTATTTATGCAGGGAGTCTGCTAATGATTTCTCCGCCCCCCCCCCCCTCATTGGGGAAGCTCATACTAGGGGCTGGTTTAGCTCACTCGGCTCAATCGCTGGCTTTTAAAGCAGACCCAGCAGGCCAGCAGCACGGTTCGATTCCCGTACCAGCCTCCCCGGACAGACGCCGGAATGTGGCCACTAGGGGCTTTTCACAGTAACTTCATTGAAGCCTACTCGTGACAATAAGCGATTTTCATTTTTTCATTTTCATACTCCCACAGGATTGTGGGATTGTCATTAGTCCCCAGCCAATGGTAAGCAGGCAGGTTATAACATCCCTCCCCCCCCCAAAGTCCAAGGAATCCACCGAAGACCCTGGCGAAGGAGGGCGTCGGACTCGTTTTGCCGCAGGCCGGACACCATTTGCACGAGGCGCTGGACCTGGCGGCGTGTAACGAGATGGAGACCGGCGCTTCCGTGATGAACGGGGTAACGGTTATACGTCCACGGAAGTCGGCCCGTGGATTCCCCCTCTGAGGTGTCTTGTGTCTCCATCTCGGAGTCAGAGTCTGCTGCCTCCGTCATCTCAGCGTCTCTATCTCCACGCGGTTCTGTCACGACCTGCGCAGGCTTTGAGTGCGGCACCAGAGGAAGATTGTGAGGAATACTTTCCATTGTGTCTGGTGTCTGCGGCTGTAGGAATGAGCTCCTGGGGCGGGCAATCTTTGGCAGGGATAGTCTTCTGGACCGAACATGGTCTACATGTTTGCGCTGGAGACACCCCTGGGCTTGTACCTGGTAAGAGATAGGGCCCGTTTGACGAAAGATTACGCCAGGGACCCACTGGACACCACCAGCAAAATTCCGAACGAACACTGGGTCACCGGGCGTGAACTGCCAAATCGGCCGATGCCGAGAAAAACCATGTCCCTGCCGTTCTTGTGTGCGGTGTACTTTTGAGCCAATGTCCGGGGAAACCATGCTGAGGCGGGTGCGAAGTCTCCAGCCCATTAGGAGTTCTGCGGGAGCTACCCCAGTCACGGCATGGGGGGGTGGTCCTATATGAAAACAAGAAACGAGCCAGTCACGTGTCCATCGACCCGGAAGACTGCTTCTTTAGGCCTCATTTGAATGTCTGCACTGCGCGCTCCGCCAACCCATTTGAAGCCGGGTGGTAAGGGACAATGCGGATATGGCGTATGCCGTTCATCTTCATGAACCTCACAAACTCCTCATTTGTGAACGGAGTACCATTGTCCGTGACCAGCACCTCGGGGAGGCCATGCGTACTGAAAGACAAACGCATCTTCTCGATTGTTGCGCAGGACGTTGTGCCTCCCATCTTATGCACCTCTAACCATTTAGACTGGGCGTCGATTAATAGCAGGAACATGGATTCTTGAAAAGGGCCGGCAAAATCCGCATGAAAACGCGCCCAAGGCCGCCCTGGCCATTCCCAGTGATGTAGGGGCGCGGCCGGTGGAAGCTTCTGATGCTTCTGGCAAATGGAGCAGTTTTGGGCCACCTTCTCAATGTCGGTGTCGAGGCCTGGCCACCAGATATAACTCCGGGCCAACATTTTCATTTTGGTCACACCTGGATGCCCATTGTGTAAGTCTCTCAGTATCAGCTCCTGTCCTTTTTCCGGGACAATCACACGCGTCCCCCACAAAAGGATGCCGTCTTCCACGCTGAATTCAGACAGCTTGGAGGAAAATGCCCGCACCTCGCCTGGGAGCTGTCTATGCTGCCCACCATACAGGACTATGTGCCGAACCTTTGACAGGACTGGCTCCGTCTGGGTCCACTCACGGATCTGTGATGCCGTAACAGGCAAAGTGTCCATAATATTTAGGGTTGCAACCACCTCACCGGTCGTGGGGGTTGACATGGGGCCGGTCGATAAAGGCAATCGGCTCAGTGCGTCGGCATTCCCTGTCTGGGTTCCTGGTTTGTGTTCCAGAGAATACTCGTATGCAGCGAGCAACAAAGCCCAGCGCTGGATCCGTGCGGAAGCAATGGGCGGTATTGGGTCATCCTCTCTGAAAAGTCCCAGCAGAGGCTTATGATCAGTCACGATAGTGAAGTGGCGGCCATATACGTACTGGAGGAAACGTTTCACCGCAAAGACCACCGCCAGGCCCTCCTTCTCGATCTGCGCGTACTTTGTTTCCGCTGCAGTCAATGTGCGGGAGGCGAAAGCTATCGGCCGCTCGGCCCCGTTCTCCATCTTGTGGGACAGGACGGCCCCAATACCATACGGGGATGCATCACATGTGACGAGCAAAGGCTTTCCAGGATCATAGTGGGTTAGTAACCCAGAAGACGACAATTGTTGTTTTACCCGCCGAAAAGCGGTTTCTTGCGGCTGACCCCAAACCCAGGTGTGATTCTTCTTTAGCAGAAGGTGCAACGGGGCCAGCGTAGTTGCCAGATTGGGGAGGAACTTTCCATAATAGTTTACGAGGCCGAGAAACGAACGAAGATGCGAAGTGTCAGTCGGGGCGGGGGCCTGTTGAATCGCGCGCACCTTCACTGCGACGGGGTGCAAACCTTCGCGGTCCACCCGATAACCCAGGTAGACTACTTCCTTCGCCTGAAAAACTCACTTTGTGCGACGTAAACGGACTCCAGCCTCCTAAAAGCGTCTAAGGACAGCCTCCAAATTTTCTAAATGTTCCTGCTCCGCTGTCCCTGTGATCAAAACGTCATCTAAGTAAACAGCAACACGCGGTAAACCTCTCAAAATGCCCTCCATAACCCATTGAAAAATAGCGCAGGCAGAGGATACTCCAAAGGGCAAACGTGTATATTCATACAGGCCCCGGTGTGTATTAATCGTTACATATGGCCGGGAGGCAGGGTCCAGCTCCAACTGTA
Organism: Scyliorhinus canicula; assembly: GCF_902713615.1. Classification (NCBI taxonomy): domain Eukaryota; kingdom Metazoa; phylum Chordata; class Chondrichthyes; order Carcharhiniformes; family Scyliorhinidae; genus Scyliorhinus; species Scyliorhinus canicula. Next base: position 196,859,090 of record NC_052153.1, read on the forward strand.
GGTAGGTGTGACGCATATCTAATTTTGTGAACGAGAGTCCGCCTGCAAGCTTCGCGGAGAGATCCTCTATGCGAGGCATTGGGTATCGGTCGAGTTGGGAAACCGTATTCACTGTAAGTTTATAGTCGCCGCACAAGCGAACTGTGACATCTGGCTTCATTACAGGAACAATTGGTGCTGCCCAGTCAGCGAAACGGCCAGGCCTGATGATACCCAAAGTCTCCAAACGAGTGAGCTCCCCTTCTATCTTCTCGAGCAAGGCGTAAGGCACCAGGCACGCCCAGAAATAGCGCGGCGTGGCTCCTGGTTCGACTTGGATACGGGCTACAGCCCCTTTTATTTTCCCTAAACCGGGCTGGAATACATCTGGGTATCGTCCTAGCACCTCAGTCAACCCTCCAGAAACTGTTTGGAGGATGTGCTGCCACTGCAGCCGCAAATGGCGCAACCAGTCCCGACCCAACAGGCTGGGCCTGTGGCCGCGCACCACGGATAGTGGGAAACGCCCCTCCTGGCGTCCATAAACAACAGGGGTCATCATATTTCCTGCAATGTCCAATGGTTCCCCCATGTAGGTGGCCAACCTGGCCTGTGTGTCGGTTAATGTAAGGGTCTGTATAAGAACATAAGAACATAAGAACTAGGAGCAGGAGTAGGCCATCTGGCCCCTCGAGCCTGCTCCGCCATTCAATTAGATCATGGCTGATCTTTTGTGGACTCAGCTCCACTTTCCGGCCCGAACACCATAACCCTTAATCCCTTTATTCTTCAAAAAACTATCTATTTTTACCTTAAAAACATGTAATGAAGGAGCCTCAACTGCTTCACTGGGCAAGGAATTCCATAGATTCACAACCCTTTGGCTGAAGAAGTTCCTCCTAAACTCAGTCCGAAATCTACTTCCCCTTATTTTGAGGCTATGTCCCCTAGTTCTGCTGTCACCCGCCAGTGGAAACAACCTGCCCGCATCTATCCTATCTATTCCCTTCATAATTTTAAATGTTTCTATAAGATCCCCCCTCATCCTTCTAAATTCCAACGAGTACAGTCCCAGTCTACTCAACCTCTCCTCATAATCCAACCCCTTCAGCTCTGGGATTAACCTAGTGAATCTCCTCTGCACACCCTCCAGCGCCAGTACGTCCTTTCTCAAGTAAGGAGACCAAAACTGAACACAATACTCCAGGTGTGGCCGCACTAACACCTTATACAATTGCAGCATAACCTCCCTAGTCTTAAACTCCATCCCTCTAGCAATGAAGGACAAAATTCCATTTGCCTTCTTAATCACCTGTTGCACTTGTAAACCAACCTTCTGTGACTCATGCACTAGCACACCCAAGTCTCTCTGAACAGCGGCATGCTTTAATATCTTATCATTTAAATAATAATCCCGTTTGCTATTATTTCTACCAAAATGGATAACCTCACACTTGTCAACATTGTATTCCATCTGCCAGACCCGAGCCCATTCACTTAACCTATCCAAATCCCTCTGCAGACTTCCAGTATCCTCTGCAACTTCCAGTATCCTCTGCTTGATGCGGTCGAATGTCCTACGGGCGATCACGGAGACCGCTGCACCAGTGTCCAGCTCCATCTCAAGCGGGTGACCATTGACCCGTACTGTCACTTTAATGGGGGCCACACGGGGAGCTGCCACACAATGCAGCTGCAGGCAGTCATCCTCCGTCTCCACGTCCTCGGGAGTAGTCGCCGCAGGTTCATCCAAATGAAAGGTACGGTCCCTGGGCTGGCCCCAGTTTCAGTCGGAATGACGGCGCCTCTGGCGCCCCCAGGACCGGCGTCCGCGACGGGGTCGGCGCCTACAAGTCTGACACGGACATGGCTCCTCATCAATTGGTCTGGAGAAGGCTCCCTTCGGGGAGGAATGTCTGAGGGCCACTGGCGTCGATCCAGACATCGCCTTGCCCAAGGTAACGCAGGGGTGCAGGGGGATGCTGTCGGAAGGAAGGGGTTGCGCCCCAAGGCATGCACCTCCATTCCCTGTAGCCCGTGCACTCCTCGCTCTGCGCTCTCTCGGGACAATACTATTTGAATGGCCTGTTGAAAAGCCAATGTTGGCTTGGCTAACTTTCTCTGGGTGGCCGCATTGTTAATACCACAAACCAAACGGGCGCGCAACATTTCTGACAAGGTCTCACCATAGTCACAGTACTCCGCAATCCTGCGTAGCCTGGATAGAAAGTCGGCAAGGGATTCTCCTGGGGTCCTTTCAGTGGTATTAAACCGGTAACGTTGGACTATCGTGGGCGGGGTTGGGTTAAAATGTTGCCCCACTAAGTTCACAAGTTCATCAAACGTCTTGGTGTCTGGCGCAGCTGGGTACGTAAGGCCCCTAATCACCCCAAACGTATGCGGGCAGCAGGCGGTGAGCAATATGACCACCTGGCGCTCGTTTTCGGTGATGTTGTTTGCCCGGAAATAGTAACGCATCCTTTGTGCGTACTGGTTCCAGCTTTCCAGCGCAGCATCAAAAACATCCAAACGTCCATACAGAGGCATGGTGTAATAGAAAACAACTTCCAACCTGTATCCAACAAAAATCCAGGGAGGTGGCTTCAGCAGCGTAGACAGCTATTCACTTTAACCCTCGTCGCCAGTTTTGTGAGGGCCACGAAAAATCCAGCACGAGTCTTCAGGATACAAAGAAATAACATTTATTTACAAATTAACAGATATATACAACAGCAGCAACAACTTCTCTTGCTGCCAAACACCTCTCTCTCTGGTTCCAAACTGGCCAGCTCTATTTATAAGAACATAAGAACATAAGAACGAAGAACAGGAGTAGGCCATCTGGCCCCTCGAGCCTGCTCCGCCATTCAATTAGATCATGGCTGATCTTTTGTGGACTCAGCTCCACTTTCCGGCCCGAACACCATAACCCTTAATCCCTTTATTCTTCAAAAAACTATCTATCTTTACCTTAAAAACATGTAATGAAGGAGCCTCAACTGCTTCACTGGGCAAGGAATTCCATAGATTCACAACCCTTTGGGTGAAGAAGTTCCTCCTAAACTCAGTCCGAAATCTACTTCCCCTTATTTTGAGGCTATGTCCCCTAGTTCTGCTGTCACCCGCCAGTGGAAACAACCTGCCCGCATCTATCCTATCTATTCCCTTCATAATTTTAAATGTTTCTATAAGATCCCCTCTCATCCTTCTAAATTCCAACGAGTACAGTCCCAGTCTACTCAACCTCTCCTCATAATCCAACCCCTTCAGCTCTGGGATTAACCTAGTGAATCTCCTCTGCACACCCTCCAGCGCCAGTACGTCCTTTCTCAAGTAAGGAGACCAAAACTGAGCACAATACTCCAGGTGTGGCCGCACTAACACCTTATACAATTGCAACATAACCTCCCTAGTCTTAAACTCCATCCCTCTAGCAATGAAGGACAAAATTCCATTTGCCTTCTTAATCACCTGTTGCACTTGTAAACCAACCTTCTGTGACTCATGCACTAGCACACCCAAGTCTCTCTGAACAGCGGCATGCTTTAATATTTTATCGTTTAAATAATAATCCCGTTTGCTGTTATTCCTACCAAAATGGATATAAATTATGCAGGGAGTCTGCTAATGATTTCTCCGCCCCCCTCATTGGGGAAGCTCATACTCCCACAGGATTGTGGGATTGTCATTAATCCCCAGCCAATGGTAAGCAGGCAGGTTATAACAGTGGCCTTCATGAATCTTACGTAGCATCTCGGCGTGGAGAATGGCCAGAATCACAATCTGTACATTGCGTAGCAGCCGGCCGTCAACTTCAATCAGTTCTGACTTGACATTCTAAAATTGTGGACATTGTCCCCTCGTCCAACCGTGCTGGAGTAGGTGCAGCACCCTCCGTAAGGTTGCATATTTCTGTGTCTCCTGTCAGATTAGATGAAGCTTCTCATCCGAAGCAGGACAATTCTCCATGCATAACTGTGTTTGGGCCTCGATTTCTCCGACATGGGCTAATGATGCGTTGTCAGTGCCAATAGATCGGGACAGTGCGTCGGCAATGGCAAGGTCTCATCCCGGGGTGTATACTAGGGTGAAATCATACCTTCGCAGCTTCATCATGATGCGCTGCAAACGAGGTGTCATGTCAATTAGATCCTTGTCTATGATATGGACCAACGGTCTGTCTGATGCAACCATCAATTCACTCAAAGACATGAGTAGAATCAAATTGAGGTTTTAATCAGCTTAGAACAGAGCCTGCCTGCGACTAGTGCAACACTGTGGACCGCCTACAGGTCAACTGCTCTTTATACTTCCTTTCAAGGGGAGGAGCCATGGGCGGAGCCCGTACATGCCCCAACATATCCCCCTGTGGGTGAAGCCACACAATGGCCCATAGGTGGAGCCCACAAGGTCAACAACATAACATAGCTGATAGCACAATGGCAGAACATGGGGCGGCATTCTCCCCTACCCGGCGTGATGGAGGGTGCCGGCGTAGGGGAGTAGCGCCAACGACTCTGGGGTCGGGCCTCCCCAAAGGTGGGGACTGGCGCAAAAAACCGGCGCCCAAGGCAGCGGGGCTGGCCGAAAGGCTTTCGCCAGTCGGCGCATGCGCCGGCAGTGACGTCAGCAGCAGCTGGCCGCTGACGTCACTGCCGGCGCATGCGCGATGTCGGGTTCTCTTCCGCTTCCGCCATGGAGAAAGAGTGCCGCCAGGGAACTGGCCCGGAGTCTGAGCGGGGGGCCCCGATCGTAGGCCAGGCCACCGTGGGGGCACCCCCCGGGGTTCGATCGCCCCCCGCCCCCCCCAGGACCCGGGGGCCCGCTCGCACCGCTGATCCCGCCATTCCAGAGGTGGTTCAAACCTCGGCGGCGGGAGAGGCCTCCCAGCGGCGGGACTTCGGCCCATCCGGGCCAGAGAATCACCGCAGGGGCCTCTCCGATCGGAGTGGCGAGATTCCGCCGCCGCCACTTCCCGGATGGCGGAGAATCTCTGCCACGGCGGGGGCGGGATTTTAGGCGGCCCCAGGCGATTCTCCGACCCTGCTGGGGGTCGGAGAATTTCGCCCGTGATACTAATACACTGGAGAATTACTAGCACTAAACATTCACCACATTCACCCCCTGTTAAAAAATGAAGTCCGGCGGGGGTGGCGGGCTCATAAGTCCAGCCGGTCCGGCGCACGGATTGTGCGCTGCGATCGCCGAAGCTCTGGTGTTGCTGCTGGTCTGGGTGTCGGGCTCATCCGTGCGGGCATCGGAAGTGGGGCAGGTGCGGGCATCGGAAGTGGGGCCGGTGCGGGCATCGGAAGTGGGGCAGGTGCGGGCATCGGAAGTGGGGCAGGTGCGGGCATCGGAAGTGGGGCCGGTGCGGGCATCGGAAGTGGGGCCGGTGCTGGCATCGGAAGTGGGGCAGGTGCTGGCATCGGAAGTGGGGCCGGTGCGGGCATCAGAAGTGGGGCCGGTGCTGGCATCGGAAGTGGGGCCGGTGCGGGCATCGGAAGTGGGGCCGGTGCGGGCATCGGAAGTGGGGCCGGTGCTGGCATCGGAAGTGGGGCCGGTGCGGGCATCGGAAGTGGGGCCGGTGCGGGCATCGGAAGTGGGGCCGGTGCGGGCATCGGAAGTGGGGCCGGTGCGGGCATCGGAAGTGGGGCCGGTGCGGGCATCGGAAGTGGGGCCGGTGCTGGCATCGGAAGTGGGCCGGTGCGGGCATCGGAAGTGGGGCCGGTGCTGGCATCGGAAGTGGGGCCGGTGCTGGCATCGGAAGTGGGGTCGGTGCGGGCACAGGCGTGGACTCCGGGAGCGTCTCTTCTGGAGCTTTATTCCTGTGGACCGGTGTGGTGGGCGGGAGGGAGCGCGGGAGCCATATAGGGGTGCTGGACATGGTAGGCTGGGCGGGCGGGGTATAGTGGGGGGGGGGGGGGGGGGGGGCTGGGGTGGTGGTGGGCCTGCGGGTGCCAGGTCCCAGAGTGTGACAATATCTTGTCGGCCATCGGGGTGGGTGTTCGACATAAGCATACTGGAGATTGGTGTGTAGGAGCTGGACCCTCTCTATCAGAGGGTCGGGCTTATGGCTCCTGACGTGTTTTCTGAGGAGGACTGGCCCCGGTGTCATCAGCCAGAACGGAAGCGAGGCCCCTGAGGTAGTTCCCCTAGGGAAGGCAAACAAGCGGTCATGAGGAGTCTGGTTTGTGGCCGTGCAAAGGAGGGACCTGATAGCGTGGAGCGCATCAGGGAGGACCTCCTGTCAGTGAGAAATTGGGAGATTTCTGGACTGCAGGGTCAGTAGGACGGTCTTCCAGACCGTCGCGTTCTCCCTCTCCACCAACCCGTTTCCCCTGGGGTTGGAACTTGTAGTCCTGCTCGAGGCAATGCCCTTGTCGAGCAGGTACTGACGCAGTTCGTCGCTCATGAATGACGAGCCCCGGTCTCTGTGGACACAATTGGGGAAACCAAACAGGGCGAAGACACTATGCAGGGCTCTAATGACAGTGGACATGGTCATATCGGGGCAAGGGATTGCTAATGGGAAGCGGGAGAACTCATCTATGATATTGAGGAAATATGTATTGCGGTTATTGGAGGGGAGGGGCCCTTTGAAATCGATACTGAGGTGCTCAAAGGGCTGGGATGCCTTTACCAGGTGGGCCTTATCCGGTCGATAGAAATGCAGTTTACACTCCGCACAGATTTGGCAATTCCTGGTCAGAGCTCTGACCCCCTCGGTGGAGTAGGGCAGGTTGCAGGCCTTGATAAAATGGACGAGCCGGGTGACCCCCGGGTGGCAGAGGTCATCGTGGATAGCCCGTAGTCGGTCACCTTACGCGCTGGCGCACGTGCCGCGGGACAGGGCATCTGGCGGCTCGTTGAGCTTCCCTGGACGATACACTATATCGTAGTTATTGGTGTAGAGTTCGATCCTCCACCTCAAGATCTTATCGTTCTTGATTTTGCCCCGCTGCGTATTGTTGAACATGAAGGCTACCGATCGTTGGTCAGTGACGAGGGTAAACCTCCTACCCGCGAGGTAGTGCCTCCAGTGCCGCACGGCTTCCACGATGGCTTGGGCTTCTTTTTCGACCGAGGAGTGTCGTATTTCAGAGGTGGTGAGGGTGCGCGAAAAGAGCGCTACCGGTCTGCCGGCTTGGTTGACGGTGGCGGCGGGAGCAACCTCTGATGCGTCGCTCTCCACCTGGAAAGGGACGGACTCGTCCACCACACGCATCGCGGCTTTGGCGATGTCCGCCTTGATGCAGCTGAAGGCCTGGCGGGCCTCAGTTGCCAGTGGAAAGATGGTGGCCTTGATTAGTGGGCGGGCTGTCCGCATAATTGGGGACCCACTGGGCGTAATATGAAAAGAACCCAAGGCACCTCTTCAGGGCCTTGGGACAGTGAGGGAGAGGGAGTGGCAGGAGGGGGTGCAGACGGTCAGGGTCGGGCCCTAGGACCCCGTTCTCCACGCCGTAGCCGAGGATGGCTAGTCTGGTTGTGCGGAAAACGCATTTCTCCTTGTTGTGGGTGAGATTGAAGGTTGGGCGGTTTGGGGAAATCGGTGGAGGTTGGCGTCGTGGTCCTGCTGATCATGGCCGCAGATGGTGACATTCTCCAAGTACGGAAACGTGGCCCGCAGTCCGTACTGGTCCACCATTCGGTCCATTGCTCATTGGAACACCAAAACCCCATTCGTGATGCCAAAGGGGACCCGGAGGAAATGGAAAAGGCGGCCGTCTGCCTCAAACGCCGGGCGGATTGGGAGCTGGTGGTATGCAGACTTCAGATCCACTGTGGAGAACACCAGTAGTGTGCGATCTGGTTTACCGTGTCTGCAATCCGGGGAAGGGGGTACGCATCGAGTTGCGTGTACCGGTTAATGGTTTGGCTGTAATTAACCACCATCCAGAACTTTTCCCCAGTCTTGACGACCACCACCTGAGCTCTGCAGGGCCTATTGCTGGCCTCGATCACACCCTCTTGCAAGAGTCGCTGGACCTCGGACCTGATAAAAGTCCTGTCCCATACGCTATACCGCCTGCTTCTGGTGGCGACTGGATTGCAGTCGGCGGTGAGGTTTGCGAAGAGAGGGAGGATTGACTTTTAGGGTCGCGAGGCTGCATATGGTGAGTGGGGGTAGGGGCTCCCCGAACTTCAGGGTTAGGCTCCTGAGGTTGCATTGGAAATCTAGTCCCAATAGGAGAGGAGCGCAGAGGTCTGGGAGCACATATAGTTTGAAGTTAGCGTACTCAGCGCCCTGTATTGCTAGGGTTGCAGTGCACTCTTGGATTTGCACCGAGTGCGACCCAGAGGTGAGGGAGATGGTTTGTTGCGCCGGGAAAATTGGGAGCGAGCAGCGTCTTACCATGTCCGGGTGAATGACGCTCTCTGTGCTCCCGGAGTTGAAGAGGCAAGGCGTCTCGTGCCAGTTAACCCGGACGGCTGTCATGGAGCTCCGGAGGTGCTTGGGTCACGACTGGTCCTGGGTGCCCGCGTGAGCTGCGGGTAGCCGACAGCGTGGTCGGAGGTGCTGGGGCGGCCCCGCGATGACTGTCCATATTGATCATACGTGTCGAGCAGCGTAGCAGATGACGGCCAAGATGGCGGCCAAGATGGCGGCCCCCATGGATCGCACGTGGCCGACCGTGTGGGGGAGGATGGCCAAGATGGCGGCCCCCATGCATCGCATGTGCTGGAAGATGGCCACCCACTGATTGCACGAGGCTGATGATGTGTCTGCAGGGGGCGGAGTCTGCAGACACGCTGCCACACTGCAGGGTCTGCGGGCCTGTGAGTCTGAGGATCGGGCCTGTGAGTCTGAGGGTCGGGCCTGTGAGTCTGAGGATCGGGCCTGTGAGTCTGAGGGTCGGGCCTGTGAGTCTGAGGGTCGGGCCTGTGAGTCTGAGGGTCGGGCCTGTGAGTCTGAGGGTCGGGCCTGTGAGTCTGAGGATCGGGCCTGTGAGTCTGAGGGTCGAGCCTGTGAGTCTGAGGATCGGGCCTGTGAGTCTGAGGATTGGGCCTGTGAGTCTGAGGGTCGGGCCTGTGAGTCTGAGGATCGGGCCTGTGAGTCTGAGGGTCGAGCCTGTGAGTCTGAGGATTGGGCCTGTGAGTCTGAGGGTCGGGCCTGTGAGTTAGAGTTCTTGGACCTGGCCAGGCAAACTTTGGTGAAATGTCCTTTTCTCCCACAGCTGCTGCAGTTCGCGTTACAGGCCAGGCAGTGCTGCCGGGGGTATTGGGACTGGCCGCAGAAATAGCAGGGTAGCCCCCCATGATGGGCGGCCGCGCAGCACAGGCCTGGGGTAGTCTTTGTTCGGGGGCCCACGAGGGGGTCGCGTGGTCAGCCGGGAACGCAGTAAGGCTCTGAAACGCAACCTCCAGAGAGGTGGCTAACGTTACCGTGTCGTTCCAGGTCCTGGGCCCACTTTTCGAGCAGGCGATGTCTCACATAAGTCAACAGGACTCCCGCCATGTAGAAGTCTCGGACGGCGACTTCCATGGGCTGAGTGGCCATAACGGCCTGGTAATTACAGTTGCGTGCGAGGGCGTTGAGGACGCGTAGGTAGTCATCTAGCGACTCCCCTGGGTGCTGGTGGCGAGTGGTGAAGATGTGTCATGCGTAGACCTCGTTCACGGGCCGTACGTAGAGGCGTTCGAGCGTCGCGAGGGCGTCTGCGTAGGAGGAGGCCTCATCGAGCTGAACAGAAATGTGATGGCTCACCCGTGCGTGGAGGAGGCTCAGCTTCTGTTCATCGGTGACAGAAGGCGTGGAAGCTGCAGCGAGATAGGCCTTGAAGCATCAAAGCCAGTGAGAAAAAATTTATTTCGCCTCCGCAGCCTGCGGATCGAGTTCCAGTCGATCAGGTTTGAGGGCTGATTCCATAATTGTGTTTAAGCTGATTAAATTGATGCGACAATCAATTCAGTCAAAGACACGAGTCGAAGCAAACCGAGGTTTTAATCAGCTAGGAACAGAGCCTGCCTGCGACTTGTACAATACTGTGGACTTCCTTTTAAGGGGAGGAGCCATGGGCAGAGCCCGTACATGCCCCAACATATCCCCCTGTGGGTGAAGCCACACAATGGCCCATAGGTGGAGCCCACAAGGTCAACAACATAACATAGCTGTAACACAATGGCAGAACATGACACTGATACACTGGAGAATTACCAGTACTACACATTCACCACACTGTGGTCGGTTTCCACTATGAACGTGGGCAGGCCGTACATGTAGTTATGGAACTTCAGAATCCCAGTGAGCAGTCCGAGACATTCTTTTTCGATTTGTACTCAGTTGGGGTCATGGCCCTGGACAGGTATGCCACCGGGACCCAGAGGGGAACCCTGTTGGAGAGGAATGGCACCAATCCCATCCTGGCTGGCGTCAGTGGAGATCTTGGTGGGTCTGGTTGCATCAAAGAAAGCAAGGGTCAGTGCCCTCGTTAGTTGCTGTTTGAGATCCACCCATTCATTCTGGTCACGTTGTGTCCACTCAAACGCACTGGTCTTTCGTAGGAGATTGCATAAAGCTGCCATTTGGGACAGGTTTGGGATGAAAGGGCATGCGATTGAAACAGTTATTGTCGTCTACAATCTCGAATCGTACCTGCTTGCGTATCGTCTTGTTGTCCACCCGGAGATGGCGTGATCCCTTTGAGGCGATCTGATTACTGTTGTAGTCCTTCAGCCGACATGCAGCGGGTATTATTTCATGGTCTCATGGAATCGAATGGAGATCCTTGCTAGTGAGGAGATTAGCTGAGGCCCCAGTGTCAAGCTTGAAGACTAATGGAAAGTCATTGACTTGCACAGTCGCAGTCCATTCACTGCTGGAATCAATGCTGTTGACCGGGTGAGGTGTGGCGATTGTTGCGTCATGTTCCTCAATTGTCTCGATCGTGTCCACGGCAAGCGAGTTGTCGCAAGCGAGGTTGTCCTCATCCGAGGAATACTCATCATTTGTAGTTTTGTGCTCCGTTGAGTCTCTGCTTTTTACGTTGAAGTTCATGTGTTTCTGTCTAGTTGTCTTCATTAGCACTGCAGCTCTGCACTGTGAGGCAAAGTGATTGTATTTGCCACACATTGTTTCCAGAATCTGGACATTGCCCTTTTAAGTGGGTGTGTCCGCAGCGGGGACACGTCATGACGCTGTCCCTCCACGCTCGCGCATGCGCAGTCGGCCTTTCTTCCATGTCAAATCTTCGGAAGAACTGCGCATGCATGTGGTCTGTATCCAGATTCGCGCGCGCGGGATTGCCATTCGAGGAGCGCCTTCTGGAAGCCTGGGCCACCATTTTGATGGGCTGGACCTCGTGGTGAAGGCCTTGGTCCCGGTAAGAAAACTCCTCATACTCTTCTTTACTTTTTTCATAAGTAGAGCATCTTTGCCCGGCTGTTTCTAGGGTTAGGTATTTTTGTTTTAATAAGGATTTCCCAAGTCCCTCATCAGATATGCCATTGACTATCTGGTCTCTGATGAGGGAGTCACGGAGGTTTACAAAGTTGCAGGATTGAGCTAGTAATTTTAAATCAGTTACAAAACTGCTGAAAGATTCTCCCGGTTTTTGCAAACGCCTGGTGAACTTGAATCTTTCAAATATCTCATTGACTTCAGATTGACAGTGGGTTTCAAATTTTTTGATGATTATTTCCAGCTTGCCCTTGTCCTCCCCTGCCAGGTAGGTAAAGGAATTATATATTTCTAATGCCTGCAGCCCAGCCAGGGATACGAGCAAGGCTATCCTCCTGGCATCAGACGCTGAGGTTAGATCCTTAGCTTCTAGTTATATATTGAACTGTTGTACAAAAAGTTTCCAACTGGAATGCACATTACCAGTGGGTCTGGAGCAGGCGTGGAGCTTGGATTGGGTCCATCGTGCCGATTGGTATCTGAAGGGTCCGAATGCTGCGAGGCCTTCCTTGGCCGAATGTTTGGTTTAAGTTCTCTTCTCTTGCTGGTGTCTAGCTAGCTTGCTGAAATCACTCCTGGTACTAGATGTTATTCACTAAGTCTGAATAAAGATTGTAGACTTACAGTTAACACAAATACTTTATTCAGTGGGTTTGTTGTGTTTCCAGAGCTTAACTAGATATAATACAGCCCAGAGGTATGACCGGTGAAGCTAAGGTAAGCTGCCTATGCTGAGCTGCCTCTGTCTGCTGCTGCTCACTAGCCCTGTGCTTCTGAAAGAGGCAGATCCTCCCTTGGGCTGCACCCTTTATACCTGTCTCTGATGCTGCCCTCTAGTGATACTGTGGCTGTTACATCTGTCTGTAGTCCCTGGTGTATGTGCAGATGTATGTACAGATGTACAGACCACCACAGGTTGATCTCCAGCTGCCACTGGACATGCCACCGGAGACTCGGGCTGAGCAGGGAGACAGTACGACATATCTGCCAGATGATGGCGCACCTGGCACCACGGGGGTATAGGGGAGGAGACCCATTCCCAGTGGCCATCAAGGTGGCGGTGGCCCTGAACTGTTACGCCATGGCCCCCTTCCAGTAGTCAAGTGGGGACATGTCCAGGATCTCAGAGAGCTTGGTGCACAGGTACATCTGCGCTGTCACAGAAGCCCGATATGCCCAGGCGGATCAATACACCCATTTTTATAATAATCTTCATCATAGGCTTACATTAACACTGCAATGAAGGTACTGTGCAAACCCCTAGTCGCCACATTCCGACGCCTGTTCGGGTACACAGAGGGAGAATTCAGAATGTCCAATTCTCCCAACAGCACGTCTATCGGGACTTGTGGGAGGAAACCGGAGCACCCGGAGGAAACCTACACAGACACGGGGAGAACGTGCAGACTCCGCACAGACAGTGACCCAAGCTGGGAATTGAAGCTGGGACCCTGATGCTGTGAAGCAACTGTGCGAACCACTGTGCTACACTGCTGTCGGTTTGTGGACAGCGCCCACCAGGATGCCCGGGCAACGGGGTTTACCCCCATCGCCGAGATGCCCGGGTCCAGAGATGATCGACGGGGTGCAAGTCACTCGACACAAACAGAAAGGGACACCAGAATGCTGCTGAACTGTGGCCCCCTGAGCCAAGCCCACCCCCAACGTCAGCCCATCCCCTTCCCCTTCTGACAGAGCACCGAGGCAGCTTGTAACATTGTGCACAGATGTTTAACATGAAAACAAATGTACAAATTTGTGCCCAAGCCCCTATCGCTGAACTGTGCCCTGCACCCGTGCCAACTTAACTGGTGTCTAAATTTCTTGCCTTACGAGCCCTACCGCTACGTCTAGGTGGATCGCCAGGTGGTACAGCAGGTGTGGAGGCAGCCTGCTCAGACTCCTGCTCTGTGACCTGGGTCCCCGTTGGCGGCAAGCGGGCCTGGATGGGCCTGGCGGCTGCTCAGGCGTCCCGGGAAGTACGGTGCCACCCTGTTCTGCCCACCAATTGCGCTAAGGACAGAAGCGGGGTGTCTGAGATGCTGCGGTGTTCAGGCACCTTCCCTGCAGGAGTCACCGGCACCGGCCCCATCGCCTCCTCCTCCCTCGGGGTGCCCGATGGCCCACAGGCTACTCCATGGGACAGGGGTGCGAGTGGAACCCTCAGGTTCCCCCGCCACCTGGCGCTGCCAGTCCTGGAGCCCCCCTCTGATCTCAACCAAGGCTCATACCCCCACGGCCATGGAGTACAGGGAGTGGACCATCGCTGTCTGGGACTGCGCCATATCACCCATTGACTGTGCCACCATCCTGTGGGTCTGTTCCACAGCAGCCAGTGACTGGCCCTTCTCCCCCTGGGACTGGGCCACCTCCCTCTGTGTCAGTGCCACATTGGCCAGCGCCTGGGCAATGCTGCAGACGTTCTCAGCCATGGCCTGCTGTGACTGGGCCGCGCTCAGGAGTGTCGCTGTAACGTCCAAGTGGCTCTGGGACATGGCTGCCTGTGAGTGGGCAGCTCTGTCCTGGGCCTCGGCCCCCGCCTGCACAGAATGCCCCAGGCCCTGGACATGCTGATCCACAGCCGACGGAGGCTGGTTTAGCACAGTGGGCTAATCAGCTGTCTTGTAATGCAGAAAAAGGCCAGCAGCGCGGGTTCAATTCCCGTACCAGCCTCCACAAACAGGCGCCAGAATGTGGCAACTAGGGGCTTTTCACAGTAACTTCATTGAAGCCTACTTGTGACAATAAGTGATTATTATTATTATTATTAACCTCTGCCCCAAGACCTCCACCGCCGACGCAACCCATTTGGTGTTGGCCTGGGTGTCACGCATGGTCGGCACCACCTCCTGATCCTTCACAGAGTTGGACCCCTCCAACAGCTGGATGCTCGCCGACAATCCCTGATGTAGCCCCTGTCTCTGCGACTGTTTATCCATGATCAATGGGACTGCCAGTTCCAGAAACACAAAACCCATCTGGTCACCAGGGGGGTGTGGTGGTGGTGAGGCGGGGGGGTGGGGGGGGGGGGGGGGGGGGGGGGGTGGGGGGGGGGCGGTGTGGGGGTGGGGGTGGGGGGGGAGGGGGGTGTGGGGGTGGTGAGGGGGGCGGTGTAGGGGTGGTGAGGGGGGAGGGGGGGTGTGGTGGTGGTGAGGGGGGGGTGTGGTGGGGGGGTGAGGGGGGGGGGGGGTGGGGTGGTGGTGAGGCAGGGGGGTGTGGTTGTGGTGAGGGGGGGTGGTGTAGGGGTGGTGAGGGGGGAGGGGGGTGTGGGGGTGGTGAGGCGGGGGGGTGTGGTGTGGGGGTGGTGGGGGGGGTGGGCGGTGTGGTGGTGGTGAGGCGGGGGTGTGTGGTGTGGGGGTGGTGAGGGGGTGTGGTGGTGGTGAGGCGGGGGGGTGTGGTGGTGGTGAGGGGGGGTGTGGTGGTGGTGAGGGGGGGTGTGGGGGTGGTGGGGGGAGGGGGGGTGTGGTGATGGTGAGGGGTGGTGGTGGTGGTGAGGGGGGTGGGCGGTGTGGGGGTGATGAGGGGGGAGGGGGGTGTGGTGGTGGTGAGGGGGGGTGGTGCTGGTGAGGCGGGGGGTGGGCGGTGTGGGGATGGTGAGGCGGGGGGGGTGTGGTGTGGATGTGGTGAGGGGGGAGGGGGGTGTGGTGGTGGTGAGGCGGGGGGGGGTGTGGTGTGAGGGTGGTGAGGGGGGTGTGGTGAGGGGGGAGGGGGGTGTGGTGGTGGTGAGGCGGGGGGGTGTGGTGTGGGGGTGGTGAGGGGGGGGTGTGGTGTGGGTGTGGTGAGGGGGGGAGGGGGGGGTGTGGGTGGTGGTGAGGCGGGGGGGGGTGGTGTGGGGGTGGCTGAGGGGGGTGTGGTGAGGGGGAGGGGGTGGTGCTGGTGTGGTGTTGAGGCGGGGGGGTGTGGTGTGGGGGTGGTGAGGGGGGTGGTGTGGTGTGGGTGTGGTGAGGGGGGAGGGGGGGTGTGGTGGTGGTGAGGCGGGGGGGTGTGGTGTGGGGGTGGTGAGGGGGGGTGTGGTGTGGGTGTGGTGAGGGGGGAGGGGGGTGTGGTGGTGGTGAGGGGAGGTGGTGGTGGTGAGGCGGGGGTGGGTGGTGTGGGGGTGGTGAGGGGGGTGTGGTGCGGGTGTGGTGAGGGGGGAGGGGGGTGTGGTGGTGGTGAGGCGGGGGGGTGTGGTTTTGGGGGTGGTGAGGGGGGTGTGGTGGTGGTGAGGCGGGGGGGTGTGGTGTGGGGGTGGTGAGGGGGGGGGTGTGGTGGTGGTGAGGCGGGGGGGTGTGGTGTGGGGGTGGTGAGGGGGGGTGTGGTGGTGGTGAGGCGGGGGGTGTGTGGGTGGGGGTGGTGAGGGGGGGTGTGGTGGTGGTGAGGCGGGGGGTGTGGTGGTGGTGAAGCGGGGGGGTGTGGTGTGGGGGTGGTGAGGAGGGGGTGTGGTGTGGGTGTGGTGAGGGGGGAGGGGGGGTGTGGTGGTGGTGAGGGGGGGTGATGTGGGGGTGGTGAGGGGGGGTGGTGGTGAGGCGGGGGGTGTGGTGTGGGGGTGGTGAGGGGGGGGTGTGGTGGTGGTGAGGCGGGGGGGTGTGGGGGTGGTGAGGCGGGGGGGTGTGGTGGTGGTGAGGGTGGGTGTGGGGGTGGTGAGGGGGGGTGTGGTGGTGAGGCGGGTGGGTGTGGGGGTGGTGAGGCGGGGGGGTGTGGGGGTGGTGAGGGGGGTGTGGTGGTGGTGAGGCGGGGGGGGTGTGGTGTGGGGGTGGTGAGGGGGGGTGTGGTGGTGGTGAGGCGGGGGGGTGTGGTGGTGGTGAGGGGTGGTGGTGGTGGTGAGGCGGGGGTGTGTGGTGTGGGGGTGGTGAGGGGGGGTGTGGTGTGGGTGTGGTGAGGGGGGAGGGGGGGTGTGGTGGTGGTGAGGGGGGGTGGTGTGGGGGTGGTGAGGGGGGGTGGTGGTGATGCGGGGGGTGTGGTGTGGGGGTGGTGAGGGGGGGTTTGGTGGTGGTGAGGCGGGGGGTGTGGGGGTGGTGAGGCGGGGGGTGTGGTGGTGGTGAGGGTGGGTGTGGGGGTGGTGAGGGGGGTTGGTTGGTGTGAGGCGGGGGTGTGGGGGGGTGAGGCGGGGGGGGTGTGGGGGTGGTGAGGGGGGTGTGGGTGGTGGTGAGGCTGGGGGGGGTGTGGTGTGGGGGTGGTTGAGGGGGGGTGTGGTGGTGGTGAGGCTGGGGGGTGTGGTGGTGGTGAGGGGGGGTGGTGGTGGTGAGGCGGGGGTGTGTGGTGTGGGGGTGGTGAGGGGGGGTGTGGTGGTGGTGAGGCGGGTGGTGGGTGGTGTGGGGGTGGTGAGGGGGGGGGGTGGTGGTGGTGAGGCGGGGGTGTGGTGTGGTGAAGCGGGGGGTGTGGTGTGGGGGTGGTCTAGGTGGGGGGGGTGTGGTGTGGGCTGTGGGTGAGGGGGGAAGGGGGGGTGTGGTGGTGGTGAGGGGGGGTGGTGTGGGGGTGGTGAGGGGGGGTGGTGGTGGTGGTGAGGCGGGGGGGTGTGGTGTGGGGGTGGTGAGGGGGGTGTGGTGGTGGTGAGGCGGGGGGGTGTGGTGGTGGTGAGGCGGGGGGGTGTGGTGGTGGTGAGGGTGGGTGTGGGGGTGGTGAGGGGGGTGGGCGGTGTGGTGGTGGTGAGGCGGGGGGGTGTGGTGGTGGTGAGGCGGGGGGGGTGTGGGGGTGGTGAGGCGGGGGGGTGTGGTGGTGGTGAGGGTGGGTGTGGGGGTGGTGAGGGGGGTGTGGTGGTGAGGCGGGGGGGTGTGGGGGTGGTGAGGCGGGGGGGTTGTGGGGGTGGTGAGGCGGGGGGGTGTGGTGGTGGTGAGGGTGGGTGTGGGGGTGGAGAGGGGGGGGGTTGTGGGGGTGGTGAGGGGGGGTGTGGTGGTGGTGAGGCGGGGGGGTGTGGGGTGGTGAGGCGGGGGGGTGTGGGGGTGGTGCGGCGGGGGGGTTGTGGGGGTGGTGAGGGGGGTGTGGTGGTGGTGACAAATCAGTAGCGGAGCAGACTTGATGGGCCAAATGGGTTACTTCAGCTTCTCTGACTTCTGGTCCTGTGGTCTCAGGGAGTCAATGGCTCCCCTCTTTGGCCGCTGCTTATTTGACCACCAGAGGTTTGTATTTTGTTTGAAAAGGGTATTGAGTGAGTACAAACCTGTCTATGTGCAGTGAGCACACGTGTTCTTGACAATGGCTATAATGTGGAACATATCATCATGTAAATTGGAGATCTCTGGTTTCAACTCCACTTTCCCACTTATTCCCCATCCCTTGATTCCCTGAAAGATCAAGGGCGGGTTTCTCCGAGTCCCGCACTTGTCCGGAGAATCGCCGCAACCACGCCACGCCGCCCCGACGCCGGCACGCGATTCTCCGAGGAGCGGAGAATCGGCGCCATTTGCGGCGGCGCGTTTGGTGCGGCGCCGATCGCAAGCCGCTGTCCGCAGCTGGGCCGCCAATTCTACGGCCTCGGTGGGTCGAGCGGCCGCGCAGAAACGTCAGAGTCCCGCCGGCGCCGTCCACACCTGCTCGCAGCCAGCGGTAACTCTGCGCGTAGGGTCGGGGGACAGTCTGTGGGGGGGGGAGGGGCTCCTTCACCGGGGGGGGGGGGGCGGGGGTTCTCCGATGGGGTCTGGTCTGCGATATGGGCCCACCGATCGGCGGGTTGGCCTCTCCAGCCCCGGCCCTGTTTTGTTATGTGGCCGGCCCCCGAACCCCCCGCGCCATGTTGCGTTGGGGCCGGCACGTTGAGGAAGTCCGCTGCCCATGCGCGGGTTAGCACGGAGCCCAGTTGGCACCGGGAATGGAGGCTGGAGCGTCGACGGCGACAACATTCACGACGGTGCGGATAATCTGCCTCCATTTTGGAGAATCCCGCTTCAAAGGTCACTCCATTCCAGTCTCAAATATATTCAACGATGGAGGATCCCCAAACTTCATGGGTTGAGAATTCCAAAGATTCACAAACTTGTGAGTGAAGAAATTTCTCCTGATCTCAATGCTAAATGGGCAACCGTTTATCCTGAGACCATGCCCCACCCCCCGTCTTCTAAATTCCCCGAGCAGCAGAAACAAGCTCTCACTGTCTACCGTGTCAAACCTCTTCAGACTCTTGTATGTTTCAATGAGATTGATGCTCAATCTTCAAAACTACATCAAATTTAGGCTGGATTTCCTCAGTCTCATCATAGCACAGACACCTTTGCACCACACAAACCAATCTAATGAACCTTCACTGTATTGTCTCCAATGCAAGTATGTTATCAGGAAGCAGATGTAGTTTTAAATGATCTACGTTTGTCTTGTTGGATGTTCGAAAGAAGGAACAGATTTAAGTGGGTTTAATTATTTTTATGTGGGAAAGGGCAGAACTCTAGTTAGATTCATGTTAAACAAAGGTGTTTGCGTGTATGGCAATTTTGGTTTCACTTCAAACTGTGTCTGCATTGTGCTGAGCGGGTTTACAATCTGAAAATAAACACCATTTTGGAGAAAGAATGAGGCGTTGCTTAGCAACCAGGGACCACTTTAGGAAAGACAGACCTTGTGATTGTGTTCAACTAAATTCAAGGAAGTTGGAATGTGGCAGTGAGAGAGAAAGGAGTTCTCACAGACCTGCTTGCTGCAGGAAGGCCATTCAATAGTGTCATGGGCGAGAAAGTAAGTCCAGAAATTCAAGGACAGTTTGTTCTCGTAAACTAGAGAATGAAGAGACGCTGCCAGTCCTGGGGACCTGCTCTGATCTTGATCAGGGTTCACACGCCCACAGCCATGGAGCACAAGGAATGGACCATCGCCGTCTGGGACTGCGCCACATCACCCATTGACTGTGCCACCACCCTGGACAGTTAGCTCTCGTAAACTAGAGAATGAAGAGACGTTTCCAAGCAGATCAAAGTAAAAAGGAAAACAGGAACTGGGGTCTGAGCAGGGTGCTGTTCACTGAAGTTAAAGACAGAACTGAAAAATGGAGATTGGGCGTGTTTGACTAGAGAAACGTCAGACATCATAAGCAATCGTAAGGTTTGGTGTCCTTATTTTCAATCTTTGAAACAATAGTTTTCTGTTGAGGACTGAGTAGCTGAGAGTTTGTGTGGAGATAACTCTGCCAGAAACAGGAGCAGAAGCAGGACAAGGGAGAAACGGGAAGACAGCAAATCCCAGGAACTAAAGACTAGGTAGTTCTGCAAACCAGGAAATGAAAAGAGAGGTCCCAGAAACATTGAAGGCAAAGGGACAAAAGGAACTAGAATTTGAGTAAGGTTCTGTTTGTTGCAGTTAAGGACAGAGCTGGAAAGTGAAAACCTGGTGTAGTTGATTAGCGTGAAGCCAGAAATTTGCAGCGATCATGAGGTTGGTGACCTTAATACAGCCCATGAAGCAGTGGTTTTCAATTGATGTGGCTGGGTACCTGAGAGATTGTGTAGAGGCTTGAGGGCACTTGGCAATTCAAGACAAAAGAATACTGAAATGAGAGTTGGAAATCCTGGAAGTGGATCCTTGCTGAAACAGCTGAGGGAAAGAATTGTTTGAAAAAAGATTCTGAGTCATGTGTTTTCAAGAGTGGAGTTTTGAAACATTCGTATGACAATCATCTGCGGGTAATTTTGTGGAGAAATTCATGGAATTCTGATTGGGTGACATTTATCATTTGGTTTCAGAGTGGGATGCCATCTGATCCCAGTTAGCGATTTGGTTACAGGAACAGTAATGGGCATTAATGGGCAGCACGGTAGCATAAGTGGTTTCACAGCGCCAGGGTCCCAGGTTCGATTCCCGGCTGGGTCGCTGTCTATGCTGAGTCTGCGTGTGGGTTTCCTCTGGGTGCTCCGGTTTCCTCCCACAGTCGAAAGACATGCAGGTTAGGTGGATTGGCTGTGATAAATCGCCCTTTGTGACCAAAAAGGTTTAGGAGGGGTTATTAGGTTACGGGGATAGAGTGGAAGTGAGGGTTTAAGTGGGTCGGTGCAGACTCGATGGGCCAAATGGCCTCCTTCTGCACTGTCTGTTCTATGTTTATACAGCGTCGGTCATGCAACCAAAAATGTTTTTTACATTTGAGCATGTGTGGTTTAGACTTGTTCAATGCAAAGTCTAAACCACACATACTCAAATGTAAACAATGTTTTTGTT
Source organism: Scyliorhinus canicula (assembly GCF_902713615.1). Classification (NCBI taxonomy): domain Eukaryota; kingdom Metazoa; phylum Chordata; class Chondrichthyes; order Carcharhiniformes; family Scyliorhinidae; genus Scyliorhinus; species Scyliorhinus canicula. The sequence goes on from NC_052153.1 coordinate 196,879,584, forward strand.
TGCACGACCAACACTGTCAGCAGGCCCAGCAGCACGGTTCAATTCCCGTACCAGCCTCCCCGAACAGGCGCTGGAATGTGGCGACTAGGGGCTTTTCACAGTAACTTCATTTGAAGCTGACTTGTGACAATAAGCGATTTTCATTTCATTTCAAAGAGCACCCCACTCAAGCTCACATCTCTACCCTATCCCCATAACCCCTACTTAACCATTTTGGACACTAAGGGCAATTTAGCATGGCCAATCCACCTAACCTGCACATCTTTGGACTGTGGGAGGAAACCGGAGCACCTGGAGGAAACTCATGCAGACACGGGGAGAAGGTGCAGACTCCACACAGACAGTGACCCAAGCCGGGAATCGAACCTGAGACCGTGGAGCTGTTAAGCAACTGTGCTACCCACTGTGCTACCATGCTGCCCCCAAAGAAAGGAATCCTTAGAATGATGAAGGATCCATTAATGAAGATAACACTGACTTTGTCCAGCGGCAAATTGGAATTACTGTGAGGAATATTCCAAAATGGCATTGCAAATGGCTGAGACTTTCCAAAAGTTGCAACATTTAACTCTTACTGGTTTACAAAATGTAACCAAGTGTCAGTAATGAAAGAGAAATAGAAATGAAGAAACTGGAATTGGAGGAGAAGGAAACAAGACAGGAAAGGGACTTGGGAAATTGAAAAGTTAGCAATGGCAGAAAGAGAAAAGGAAAGAGACAGAGAATTTTGGTTTAAAAAACTGACAGTTAAAGCAGAACCCTCAGAGCAGATTGGAGAAGGATGCATTTCTCAACAAGAACCTAATGGGGAAATGTTTAAATTCAAACAAGATCTTCCAAACTTTGAGGAAAAAGATGTGGAAGCATTCTTTATTTCTTTTGAAACGGTGTCTAAACACATGAAATGGCAAAAAGAAATTTGAACATAACTTTTACAAAGTAGACTGCTAGGTAGGGCGAGTGAAGTGTATGCCTCTTTGTCAGAAGAGGTATCAGTAGAGTATGATGCAGTAAAGAGGTTTATCCTTAGTGCGTATGAGTTCTTTCCTGAGGCATACAGATAGGAAACTCTGGACAAACCCGTGTGGAATTCGAGAGGGTGAAGCAAAATAGTTTTGCTTGTTGGATAGGGGCATTAAATATAGAGAGAATATATGAAGCTCTTCGAAAGGTGATTCTTTTAGAAGAATTTAAACATTTACGTCCTTTGGTTGTTAGAATGCATGTTGAGGAACAAAATGTTAAAACTGCTCGACAGACTGCAGAACTAGCGGATGATTACAAACTGGTCCATAGAACCTGTGGTGATATGATCTGCATACTCGTCTGCCATTGGGCCAGAACGTTGGCTTACCATTGGCCCTGGTCGGTCATGTGCCTCTCGACCGATTGGCCGAGAGGCTGAGTTAACCACGCCTCTATTAACAAGGTATAAATGCTCAGACGCCTGACGATCGTCCCTTTCCACTGTAGACGATCGCAGAGCTGTGTTCTAGTCAATTAAAGCCAGACTTTGGTAAATCACTCGCCTCGCGTACAATCGATGGTACATCAATTTAATTGACTACGACTTTGAAGATGGAGTTCCGCATCAAGCCCGAATGCCTCCGCATCAGCCTGCAAACTCCGAACTCTGCAGAACTTTTCCAACTCTGGCTGACTTGCCTCGAAGGGTTCCTGGCATCTACAACCACCCCCCCCCCACCGGGGCACAGAAGCTGCACGTCCTCCACTCCAGCGTGGGTATTAACGCTTACGCAATAATCAAAGAGGAAACGGATTATGATGACGCTATACAAAACTTAAAAGGACAATTCATCAAACCGATCAACAGGGTATTCGCTCGACATCTGCTGGCCACCAGAAAGCAGGTCCCCGGTGAGTCTCTAGACCAATACGCCCGGGCCCTCTATGCCCTGGGGAGAGGTTGCACCTGTGAAGCGGTGTCCGCTACAGAGCACATGGAGCTACTCGTCAGAGACGCTTACGTGGCTGGGATGCTGTCCCCCGTGATCCGCCAGCGGATGCTGGAAAGAGACGAACTCAGTTTAACTGAGACGCTGACTCTCTCCGCCTCCCTGGAGGTCGCAGATCTAAGCGCTCGCACCTATGACCCTGGCCAGGCCGCCTCCTGGCTCGCTTCCCACCAGCTACCCACCGCTCCCGGCCTCCCTCAGGCTTGTGCCGCAGGGCGACCCGATAAATCCGCGGGGCCCCGCTGCTACTTTTGCGGGTACGCTAAACACCCTCGCTCGCGCTGCCCAGCCCGCTCCGCCCTCTGTAAGAGCTGCGGGAAGAAGGGCCACTACTCCACGGTCTGCCAGGCCAAAACGCTGGCTGCGGCGCTTCTGGAAGCTGCACAGCACTCTCCCCCCCTCCCCCAGGCCTCTGCGAACGGCCTGTGTGCCTCTCTCTCTCCCCCAGGGCCGCCCCAGCCGCTCCCGACTCGCGCCCCGCGGGCCGACAAGCGCACCTCCCCGGCCCCTCCAGGCCTCTGCCGGCCTGCCCCGCATGTTTCTCCCCCCCGCCCCCGGGCCCCGGCACCCGACCGGCTCGCCTCTCCGAGCCCCCCCGGTCCCTGCCTGCCCGCAGCGCGACTCTGCTCCCCCCGCCCCCGTCCCCACAGCTGATGCACCTAACCGGCGTCCTGGAGCCGGCCTGCGCGTTGTAGCCACCTAAGATGGACACTGGGCTACCAAAATGGAGAACTGCTAAGGCTGCAGGGAGAAAACAGTCTTAGCAAGGACAAGCAGTTTGCAGAAGGCTAATTAGCATTCTGCACGTACAGAAACCAGTTTATGGCCAGGTGCAGGATCTCAGCTTAAGGTGTAAATGGCAACAACGATTTGCATAGTAATGAGGTGATCTAGATCTGGGCCCACACAATAGAAACATTTGGGTTTGAATGGATACTTGGAGTGGACGCCCAGACGAAACGGCACTGGAAGTATCCATCACAAAGAACCCTAGAGACCGCCCCACCCATCGAGAAGAGACCCTCAGATTGGGGGGGTTTGGAAAATATCGATTGGGAGAAGACCCAATCGATATACAGCAGGTAGAGACCGCCCCGAAGAGGCACGGACTTTGGGGGGGGCCTATAAAAGTAGACCCCGCACATGGTCCGTTCTGTTTTGCTCCGGCTCTGTTGTTTGGCTCCGACTCTCTGCTGTCTTCATCGCTTTGCTGATACATCGCATCCTGACTCCAGTTCCATCACCAGCCATTGAGCATCAGCCATCGTTCAGTAAGTGCCAAAACAACGCTCGCTACGTGACCCAGGCATTGCTTATACTCTTGCTGACTATTAGTGAACAGAAGGTGCAGCCCAGAAAGGAACAAAGGCCTTGTCCCCTGACCTTGCTGGTTCCTACTTAGATAAGTATTTAGTCGTTTAATAGTAGAAATAAGTATTAGTCTTTAGCGTATGCATGCGTATTTATTATATTGGTTATAATAAATATCAATCGTTTGAACTTACTAATCGGTGTATAGTTTTATTACTTTGAACCTGACCTTGATATACTTGTGAGGTGTCTCAATACGGCACCTGGCGACTCCGAGCAGAATTACATACACAGAGCTGTAGTAGTGTTAAGCACACGGCCTTTAAACCGAGGCGTGTTAATATACTCCAATAAACGCGTAATACACTCAAGTAAAATGTGCAACAGCGTCCCCACAGCTGATGCACCTAACCGGCGTCCTGGAGCCGGCCCTGCGCGTCCCCACAGCTGATGCACCCGGCTCACCTCCTGGAGCCGGCCTGCGCGCCTCACCTCATCAGCTCGCAGCGCGGGCAACGCTAGCTCCGCCACCAGCGGCCACGAGAGCTTCATGGGCGCCGCCATCTTGGGGCGCCGACCCCACGTGCGGATACTGGGCGCCGCCATCTTGGGGCCCCGACCCCACGTGCGGATACTGGGCGCCGCCATCTTGGGGAACAGACCTCACATGTGGATCCTGGCCACCGACTTCCAGATCTGCCACGCAAGGTCCCTCCAGCATCGACTCGGACGGCGACGACGGATTTTCTCCACGGCTCGCGGCCGTTCAACCCGACCAGTCTCATCCACGCACGCTCGCCAAAACGACAACGCTGATCCACCTCAACGGCCACGAGACGGGCTGCCTGCTGGGCTCCAGGAGCACGGAAAGCTTCGTTCACCCTGACACGGTAAGACGCTACGCGCTCCCTGTCCATCCCGTAACACGCAAAATCGGTTTAGCCTCAGGTTCGCACTCCATCCACATCACCAGGTGCTGCATCGCGGACCTCACGGTCCAAGGGAAGGTTTTAAAAAATTATAAATTCCTTGTCCTCCCTGACCTTTGCGCACCGGCACTCCTAGGACTGGACTTCCAGTGCAACCTGCAGAGCTTGACCTTTCAATTCGGCGGCCATATACCCCCCTCACTGTCTGCAGCCTCGCGTCCCTCAAAGTGGACCCTCCCTCCCTGTTTGCTAACCTCACCCCCGATTGCAAACCCGTCGCCACACGGAGCAGACGGTACAGCGCCCAGGACCGATCCTTCATCAGGTCCGAGGACCAGAGGTTGCTGACGGAAGGGGTCATCGAGGGCAGCAACAGTCCCTGGCGAGCCCAAGTGCTGGTGGTCCGGACGGGGGAGAAAAACCGGATGGTCATCGCCTACATCCAGACCATCAACCGGTTTACGCAACTGGACGCGTATCCTCTCCCCCGTATTTCTACCATGGTAAACGAGATCGCGACATACAAGGTCTTCTCCACTGTGGACCTTAAGTCCACTTACCACCAGCTCCCCCTCCGCGCGAGTGACCGACTGTACACCGCGTTCGAGGCTGATGGGCGCCTCTACCACTTCCTTAGGGTTCCGTTTGGTGTCACAAATGGAGTCTCGGTCTTCCAACGGGAGATGGACCGAATGGTCGACAAGTACGGATTACAGGCTACCTTCCCGTATCTTGATAATGTCACTATCTGCGGCCACGACCAGCAGGACCATGACGCCAACCTCCAGAAATTCCTCCAAACCGCAAAACTCCTCAACCTCACATACAATAAGGATAAGTGCGTGTTTAGCACCGACCGCCTAGCCATCCTCGGCTACGTAGTGCGTAACGGAGTGATAGGCCCCGACCCTGAACGCATGCGCCCCCTGATGGAACTCCCTCTCCCCAATACCCTCAAATCCCTTAAACGCTGCCTGGGTTTCTTCGCTTACTACGCCCAATGGGTTCCCAATTACGCTGACAGGGCCCGTCCCCTCATGCAAACCACGACCTTCCCGCCGTCGATGGAGGCCTGCCAGGCCTTTAGCCGCATCAAAGCGGACATCGCAAAGGCCACGATGCGCGCCATCGACGAGGCCCTCCCCTTCCAGGTCGAGAGCGACGCATCAGAAGTAGCTCTGGCGGCCACCCTGAACCAAGCGGGCAGACCCGTGGCCTTCTTCTCCAGAACCCTCCAGGCTTCCGAACTCCGCCACCCCTCTGTGGAAAAGGAAGCCCAGGCCATAGTCGAAGCCGTGCGACATTGGAGGCACTATTTGGCCGGCAGGAGGTTTACCCTCCTCACAGACCAACGGTCAGTAGCCTTCATGTTTGATAATGCACAAAGGGGCAAGATCAAAAATGACAAGATTTTACGGTGGCGGATCGAGTTGTCCACGTACAACTATGACATCTTGTATCGTCCTGGGAAGCTCAATGAGCCTCCTGATGCCCTGTCCCGCGGTACCTGCGCCAGCGCGCAGACAGACCACCTCCGCTCCCTCCACGCAGACCTCTGCCATCCAGGGTTGACCCATTTCTACCATTTCATTAAGGCCCGCAACCTGCCCTACTCCATTGAGGAAGTCAGGTCAGTAACCCGTGACTGCCACATCTGCGCAGAGTGCAAACCGCACTTCTACCGCCCCGAGCGCGCACACCTGATCAAAGCATCCCGGCCTTCGAACGTCTTAGCATTGACTTCAAGGGGCCCCTTCCCTCTAACAACCGCAACATTTACTTCCTGGTGGTTATCGACGAACACTCCCGCTTCCCCTTCGCCATTCCCTGTCCTGACATGACCACATCGACCGTCATTAAGGCCCTCCTCTCCATCTTCTCACTGTTCGGCTACCCCGCGTACATTCACAGCGATCGGGGATCCTCATTTATGAGCGACGAGCTGCGTCAATTCCTGCTCGACAGGGGCATCGCCTCTAGCAGGACAACCAGCTATAACCCTCGGGGTAACGGGCAGGTCGAGCGGGAGAATGGTACCATCTGGAAGACCATACTACTGGCCCTCCGGTCCAGAAATCTCCCTATTTCCCGATGGCAAGAGGTTATCCCCGATGCCCTACATTCTATCCGCTCACTCCTCTGTACCACAACAAATCAAACACCTCATGAACGTCTTCTTGTTTTCCCCAGAAAGTCGTCCTCCGGATCCCCTCTCCCGGCGTGGCTGGTCACCCCCGGGCCCATCTTGCTCCGGAAGCATGTGCGGGTGCACAAGTCCGACCCGTTGGTGGAGCATGTCCAGTTACTCCACGCTAACCCGCAGTACGCGTATGTGGAGCACCCCGACGGTCGACAGGACACGGTCTCCCTCCGGGACCTGGCACCCGCCGGCGTGCGGCCCCCCCCACCACAGACCCCCCCTCCCCTTTTTCACCCCAGCACCCCACTCAGCTTCCCCATCCCACATCCATGGCGTCTCCGCGGCCAGCTCAGGTGACGGAGACTACTCGAGGTCTATCGCTCCCGGACTCCAGGACATCAGCAGGACCATCAGCCGATCCGACGACAACTCTTCCACTGCAGCGCTCGGCCAGGACGTCAAGGACCACCAAACGACTGATCGAATCCTTCTAGAGTTCTACAGCCCCATGGACTTTCTTTTTGTAAATATCGTTATGTCTGGGCCAGTGGGAAGCCCCCAAATTCGATAAGGGTACGGAGAGAAATTTATTCTCCCGACGGCTACTCTTATCACCAGTTCTCCCCCCCCCCCCCACCCCACCCTGGGTCTCGTTCACACACCCCCCCCGCATTCCTTCTCCGTAACGGGTGAATGTGGTGATATGATCTGCATACTCGTCTGCCATTGGGCCAGAACGTTGGCTTACCATTGGCCCTGGTCGGTCAAGTGCCTCTCGACCGATTGGCCGAGAGGCTGAGTTAACCACGCCTCTATTAACGAGGTATAAATGGTCAGACGCCTGACGATCGTCCCTTTCCACTGTAGACGATCGCAGAGCTGTGTTCTAGTCAATTAAAGCCAGACTTTGGTAAATCACTCGCCTCGCGTACAATCGATGGTACATCAGAACCAAACCTTTCTTTTGCTTTTAAGCCTGAAAATGACAGGAGATGGGGAAGAGAATGGAAAAAAAAGAGATCTGTTGAGGGCGGAGGTGACATGTGGGCTGGGATGATGGCGAGACGGCCCGCAACTCAGGGACCGGAGAATCGACGCATGCTGCATGCGTGCCGGTCGGTGGCTGATGAAAGAGGCCCCCACGGCAATTCTCTGCAGTCGACCGACCAGGTTCCCGCCAGCGTGGTTCTAACATGGCTCCACACGGTGGGAACTCGGACCCATGGTCGTCCTGGTTGGGGGGGGGGGGGGGGGGGGAGACACCGGGGGGGGGCCTCCACGACATCCAGGCCTGCGATCGGAGACCACCGATCGGCGGGTGCGTGCAATCCGGGGGGGGGGCTGCCCCGTGCCGGCCCACTGTGTGGCTCCGCCATGCTGCACGGCGCCGGCACGCAAGTGGCCACCAGACGCATGCGCAGACCCGCAGTGAGCATTGCAGGGCCGCGTACGGCAGCTGGTGTAGTGCAGAGCACTCCAGCGCTGTTCTGGCCTGCTGTGGCCAACAGAATCACTGGGCCAAGAGGCCCGTTGACACCGGCCTGAAACATTCCGGTGTTTACGCCAGCGTCAACATTTAGCCGCATTTTCAGAGAATCCCGGCCATGGAGTCGAAGTTTCCATTGTTGCAAATTGGGACATAACTGAGCCGATTGTTGGAAACTAAATGGGAGGACAGTTGCAATAATAGAGAAGGTGGCACAAGAAAAGAAAGTGTTATTAAAACTGTAGCAATGGTACAGGTAAAACATGCTCCATCAGAACCAATGAGAAAGGGGGAAATAGTTCAACTTAGTTTGGAGAATTATTTGAGTACTAATGAAGGAAGTCAGGCTATTGGAGGTTCGGGATGTTTTCTTTCACAGCAGAATTTCCTTGCTCGTTCACAAAATAAGTAAACAAATTAAAATCTGTTGGGATACAGGAACAGATCAATCATTGATGGTGGCTGACGATACAACTTGTATTCCAAAAGGTTTTATGAAGTAAAAGATGTTAATACAAGAAAGTTAACATGTTTCTTAGTGTGAAGTTAATTAATTAATTAATTTATAAATTTAGAGTACCCAATTCTTTTTTCCAATTAAGGGGCAATTTAACGTGGCCAATCCACCTACCCTGCACATCTTTGGGCTGTGGGGGCAAAGTCCATGCAAACACGGGGAGAATGTGCAAACTCCACACAGACAGTGATCCAGAGCCGGGATCGAACCTGGAACCTCGGCTCCGTGAGGCTGCAGTGCTAACCACTGCGCCACTGTGCTGCCCATTGTCAAGTTAATTTAAGAAGTGACTTTGTAAATTGGTGAGAGTTATTCCTAAATTATCTATTGGAGGAATAGATTTCATTCCAGGAAATGATTTGGTTTGTGGAGATGGTAATGCAATGACAACTGTATTAGGCAGTTGATCATGATGATCTTCATGAACTTTTCAAACTATTGTGGACAAAAATAAGGCACTTATTGTAGATAACAAGTGTAGGAAAACCTTTCACGTAAAACAGAGGAGGTTGCGGATGCAAAAAGAGATTTGATGTGGATAATTGAGAATCAGTAAATGTCAGTGTTCTTCAAACTTATTTTCTGCGGACCCATTTTTGCCAACCGGCCGACCTTCGCGACCCAACCCGGCCGACCTTCAGGACCCAACCCGGCCGACCATCGTGACCCAACCCGGCCGACCTTCCCAACCCAACCCGGCCGACCTTCCCGACCCAACCCGGCCGACCTTCCCGACCCAACCCGGCCGACCTTCCCGACCCAACCCGGCCGACCTTCCCGACCCAACCCGGCCGACCTTCCCGACCCAACCCGGCCGACTTTCCCGACCCAACCCGGCCGACCTTCCCGACCCAACCCGGCCGACCTTCCCGACCCAACCCGGCCGACCTTCCCGACCCAGCCCGGCCGACCTTCAGGACCCAACCCGACCGACCTTCCCGACCCAACCCGGCCGACCTTCGGGACCCAACCCGGCCGACCTTCCCGACCCAACCCGGCCGACCTTCCCGACCCAACCCGGCCGACCTTCCCGACCCAACCCGGCCGACCTTCGGGACCCAACCCGGCCGACCTTCCCGACTCAACCCGGCCGACCTTCCCGACCCAACCCGGCCGACCTTCCCGACCCAACCTGGCCGACCTTCGGGACCCAACCCGGCCGACCTTCCCGACCCAACCCGGCCGACCTTCGGGACCCAACCCGGCCGAATGTCCCGACCCAACCCGGCCGACCTTCCCGACCCAAACCGGCCGACCTTCGCGACCCAACCCGGCCGACCTTCCCGACCCAACCCGGCCGACCGTCCCGACCCAACCCGGCCGACCTTCCCGACCCAACCCGGCCGAACGTCCCGACCCAACCCGGCCGACCTTCCCGACCCAACCCGGCCGAACGTCCCGACCCAACCCGGCCGACCTTCCCGACCCAACCCGGCCGACCGTCCCGACCCAACCCGGCCGAACTTCGGGACCCAACCCGGCCGACCTTCGGGACCCAACCCGTCCGACCTTCCCGACCCAACCCGGCCGACCTTCCCGACCCAACCCGGCCGACCTGCGGGACCCAACCCGGCCGACCTTCCCGACCCAACCCGGCCGACCTTCGGGACCCAACCCGGCCGACCTTCCCGACCCAACCCGGCCGACCGTCGGGACCAAACCCGGCCGACCTTCCCGACCCAACCCGGCCGACCTTCCCGACCCAACCCGGCCGACCTTCCCGACCCAACCCGGCCGACCTTCCCAACCCAACCCGGCCGACCATCGGGACCCAACCCGGCCGACCTTCCCGACCCAACCCGGCCGACCTTCGGGATCCAACCCGGCAGACGTTCCCGACCCAACCCGGCCGACCTTCCCGACCCAAACCGGCCGACCTTCCCGCCCAACCCGGCCGACCTTCGGGACCCAACCCGGCCGACCGTCCCGACCCAACCCGGCCGACCTTCCCGACCCAACCCGGCCGACCTTCGGGACCCAACCCGGCCGACCTTCCCAACACAACCCGGCCGACCTTCGGGACCCAACCCGGCCGACCTTCCCGACCCAACCCGTCCGACCATCGGGATCCAATCCGGCCGACCTTCCCGACCCAACCCGGCCGACCTTCCCGACCCAACCCGGCCGACCTTCCCGACACAACCCGGCCGACCGTCGGGACCGACACCGGCCGACCTTCCCGACCCAACCCGGCCGACCTTCCCGACCCAACCCGACCAATCTTCGGGACCCAACCCAGCCGACTTTCGGGATTCAACCCGGCCAACCTTCCCGACCCAACCCGGCCGACCTTCCCGACCCAACCCGGCCGACCTTCCCGACACAACCCGGCCGACCTTCGGAACCCAACCCGGCCGACCTTCCCGACCCAACCCGGCCGACCTTCCCGACCCAACCCGGCCGACCTTCGGGACCCAACCCGGCCGACCTGCCCGACCAACCCGGCCGACCTTCCCGACCCAACCCGGACGACCTTCCCGACCCAACCCGGCCGACCTTCCCAACCCAACCCGGCCGACCTTTGGGACCCAACCCGGCTGACCTTTGGGACCCAACCCGGCCGACCTTCCCGACCCAACCCGGACGACCTTCCCGACCCAACCCGGCCGACCTTCCCAACCCAACCCGGCCGACCTTTGGGACCCAACCCGGCTGACCTTTGGGACCCAACACGGCCGACCTTCGCGACCAAACCCGGCCGACCTTCCCGACCCAACCCGGCCGACCTTCGGGACCCAACCCAGCCGACCTTCCCGACCCAACACGGCCGACCTTCGCGACCAAACCCGGCCGACCTTCCCGACCCAACACGGCCGACCTTCGGGACCCAACCCAGCCGACCTTCCCGACCCAACCCGGCCGACCTTCCCGCCCAACCCGGCCGACCTTTGGGACCCAACCCGGCCGACCTTCCCGACCCAACCCGGCCGACCTTCCTGACCCAACCCGGCCGACCTTCGGGACCCAACCCGGCCGACCATCCCGACCCAACCCGGCCGACCTTCCCGACCCAACCCGGCCGACCTTCCCGACCCAACCCGGCCGACCTTCCCGACCCAACCCGGCCGACCTTCCCGACCCAACCCGGCCGACCTTCCCGACCCAACCCGGCCGACCTTTGGGACCCAACACGGCCGACCTTCCCGACCCAACCCGGCCGAACTTCCCGACCCAACCCGGCCGACCTTCCCGACCCAACCCGGCCGACCTTCCCGACCCAACCCGGCCGACCTTCCCGACCCAACCCGGCCGACCTTCGGGACCCAACCCGGCCGACCTTCCCGACCCAACCCGGCCGACCTTCGGGACCCAACCCGGCCGACCTTCCCGACCCAACCCGGCCGACCTTCCCGACCCAACCCGGCCGACCTTCCCGACCTAACCAGGCCGACCTTCTGGACCCAACCCGGCCGACCTTCGTGATCCAACCCGGCCGACCTTTGGGATCCAACCCGGCCGACGTTCCCGACCCAACCCGGCCGACCTACCCGACCCAACCCGGCCGACCTTCCCGCCCAACCCGGCCGACCTTCGGGACCCAACCCGTCCGACCTTCCCGACCCAACCCGGCCGACCTTCCCGACCCAACCCGGCCGACCTTCGGGACCCAACCCGGCCGACCTTCCCGCCCAACCCGGCCGACCTTCGGGACCCAACCCGTCCGACCTTCCCGACCCAACCCGGCCGACCTTCCCGACCCAACCCGGCCGACCTTCGGGACCCAACCCGGCCGACTTTCCCGACCCAACCCGGCCGACTTTCCCGACCCAACCCGGCCGACCTTCGGGACACAACCCAGCCGACCTTCCCGACCCAACCCGGCCGACCTTCGGGACCCAACCCGGCCGACCTTCCCGACCCAACCCGGCCGACCTTCCCGACCCAACCCGGCCGACCATCGGGATCCAACCCGGCCGACCTTCCCGACCCAACCCGGCCGACCTTCCCGACACAACCCGGCCGACCTTCGGGACCGACACCGGCCGACCTTCCCGACCCAACCCGGCCGACCTTCGGGACCGACACCGGCCGACCTTCCCGACCCAACCTGGCCGACCATCCCGACCCAACCCGGCCGACCTTCCCGACCCAACCCGGCCGACCTTCCCGACCCAACCCGGCCGACCTTCGGGACCGACACCGGCCGACCTTCCCGACCCAACCCGGCCGACCTTCCCGACCCAACCCGACCGACCTTCCCGACCCAACCCGGCCGACCTTCCCGACCCTACCCGGCCGACCTTCCCGACCCAACCCGGCCGACCTTCGGGACCCAACCCGGCCGACCATCCCGACCCAACCCGGCCGACCTTCCCGACCCAACCCGGCCGACCTTCCCGACCCAACCCGGCCGACCTTCCCGACCCAACCCGGCCGACCTTCCCGACCCAACTCGGCCGACCTTCCCGACCCAACCCGGCCGACCTTTGGGACCCAACACGGCCGACCTTCCCGACCCAACCCGGCCGAACTTCCCGACCCAACCCGGCCGACCTTCCCGACCCAACCCGGCCGACCTTCCCGACCCAACCCGGCCGACCTTCCCGACCCAACCCGGCCGACCTTCGGGACCCAACCCGGCCGACCTTCCCGACCCAACCCGGCCGACCTTCGGGACCCAACCTGGCCGACCTTCCCGACCCAACCCGGCCGACCTTCCCGACCCAACCCGGCCGACCTTCCCGACCCAACCCGGCCGACCTTCGGGATCCAACCCGGCCGACCTTCCCGACCCAACCCGGCTGACCTTCCCGACCCAACCCGGCCGACCTTCCCGACCCAACACGGCCGACCTTCGCGACCAAACCCGGCCGACCTTCGGGACCCAACCTGGCCGACCATCCCGACCCAACCCGGCCGACCTTCCCGACCCAACCCGGCCGACCTTCCCGACCCAACCCGGCCGACCTTCGGGATCCAACCCTGCCGACCTTCCCGACCCAACCCGGCCGACCTTCCCGACCCAACCCGGCCGACCTTCCCGACCAACCCAGCCGACCTTCCTGACCCAACCCGGCCGACCTTCCCGACCCACCCCGGCCGACCTTCCCGACCCAACCCGGCCGACCTTCGGGACCCAACCCGGCCGACCTTCCCGACCCAACCCGGCCTTCCCGACCCAACCCGGTCGACCTTCCCGACCCAACCCGGCCGACCTTCCCGACCCAACCCGGCCTTCCCGACCCAACCCTGCCGACCTTCGCGACCCAACCAGGCCGACCTTCGGGACCTAACCTGGCCGACTTTCCCGACCCAACCCGGCCGACCTTCCCGACCCAACCCAGCCGACCTTCCCGACCCAACCCGGCCGACCTTCGCGACCCAATCCGGCCGACCTTCCCGACCCAACCCAGCCGACCTTCCCGACCCAACCCGGCCGACCTTCGGGACCCAACCCGGCCGACCTTCCCGACCCAACCCGGCCGACCTTCCCGACACAACCCGGCCGACCTTCGGAACCCAACCCGGCCGACCTTCCCGACCCAACCCGGCCGACCTTCCCGACCCAACCCGACCGACCTTCCCGACCCAACCCGGCCGACCTTCCCGACCCAACCCGGCCGACCTTCCCGACCCAACCCGGCCGACCTTCCCGACCCAACCCGGCCGACCTTCCCGACCCAACCCGGCCGACCTTCCCGACCCAACCCGGCCGACCTTCGGGACCCAACTCGGCCGACCTTCCCGACCCAACCCGGCCGACGTTCCCGACCCAACCCGGCCGACCTTCGCGACCCAACCCGGCCGACCTTCCCGACCCAACCCGGCCGACCTTCCCGACCCAACCCGGCCGACCTTCCCGACCCAACCCGGCCGACTTTCCCGACCCAGCCCGGCCGACCTTACCGACCCAACCCGGCCGACCTTCCCGACCCAACCCGGCCGACCTTCCCGACCCAACCCGGCCGACCTTCCCGACCCAACCCGGCCGACCTTCCCGACCCAACCCGGCCGACCATCGGGATCCAAGCCGGCCGACCTTCCCGACCCAACCCGGCCGACCTTCCGACACAACCCGGCCGACCTTCGGGACCGACACCGGCCGACCTTCCCGACCCAACCCGGCCGACCTTCGGGACCGACACCGGCCGACCTTCCCGACCCAACCTGGCCGACCTTCCCGACCCAACCCGGCCGACCTTCCCGACCCAACCCGGCCGACCTTCCCGACCCAACCCGGCCGACCTTCCCGACCCAACCCGGCCGACCTTCCCGACCCAACCCGGCCGACCTTCGGGACCCAACCCGGCCGACCTTCCCGACCCAACCCGGCCGACCTTCGGGACCCAACCTGGCCGACCTTCCCGACCCAACCCGGCCGACCTTCCCGACCCAACCCGGCCGACCTTCCCGACCCAACCCGGCCGACCTTCGGGATCCAACCCGGCCGACCTTCCCGACCCAACCCGGCTGACCTTCCCGACCTAACCCGGCCGACCTTCCCGACCCAACCCGGCCGACCTTCGCGACCAAACCCGGCCGACCTTCCCGACCCAACCCGGCCGACCTTCGGGACCCAACCCGGCCGACCTTCCCGACCCAACCCGGCCTTCCCGACCCAACCCGGCCGACCTTCCCGACCCAACCCGGCCGACCTTCCCGACCCAACCCTGCCGACCTTCGCGACCATACCCGGCCGACCTTCGGGACCCAACCTGGCCGACTTTCCCGACCCAACCCGGCCGACCTTCCCGACCCAACCCTGCCGACCTTCGGGACCCAACCCGGCCGACCTTCCCGACCCAACCCGGCCCACCTTCGCGACCCAATCCGGCCGAACTTCCCGACCCAACCCGGCCGACCTTCCCGACCCAACCCGGCCGACCTTCCCGACCCAACCCTGCCGACCTTCGGGACCCAAGCCGGCCGACTTTCCCGACCCAACCCGGCCGACCTTCGGGACCCACCCCGGCCGACCTTCGCGACCCAACCCGGCCGACCTTCCCTACACAACCCGACCGACCTTCAGGACCCAACCCAGCCGACCTTCCCGACCCAACCCGGCCAACCTTCGGGACCCAACCCGGCCGACCTTCAGGACCCAACCCGGCCGACCTTCCCGACCCACGCCGGCCGACCTTCGGGACCCAACCCGGCCGACCTTCAGGACCCAACCCAGCCGACCTTCCCGACCCAACCCAGCCAACCTTCGGGACCCAACCCGACCGACCTTCAGGACCCAACCCAGCCGACCTTCCCGACCCAACCCGGCCGACCTTCGGGACCCAACCCGGCCGACCTTCGGGACCCAACCCGGCCGACCTTCCCGACCCAACCCAACCGACCTTCCCGACCCAACCCGGCCGGCCTTCCCGACCCAACCCGGCCGACCTTCCCGACCCAACCCGTCCGACCTTCCCGACCCAACCCGGCCGACCTTCCCGACCCAACCCGGCCGACCTTCCCGACCCAACCCGGCCGTCGTTCCCGAACCAACCCGGCCGACATCCGCGACCCAACCCGGCCGACCTTCCCGGCCCAACCCGGCCGACCTTCGGGATCCAACCCGGCCGACCTTCCCGACCCAACCCGGCCGACCTTCGGGATTCAACCCAGCCGACCTTCCCGACCCAACCCGGCCGACCTTCCCGACCCAACCCGGCCGACCTTCCCGACCCAACCCGGCCGACCTTCCCGACCCAACCCGGCCGACCTTCCCGACCCAACCCGGCCGACCTACCCGACCCAACCCGGCCGACCTTCCCGACCCAACCCGGCCGACCTTCCCGACCCAACCCGGCCGACCTTCCCGACCCAACCCGGCCGACCTTCCCGACCCAACCCGGCCGACCTTGCCGACCCAACCCGGCCGACCTTCCCGACCCAACCCGGCCGACCTTCCCGACCCAACCCGGCCGACCTTCCCGACCCAACCCGGCCGACGTTCGGGACCCAACCCGGCCGACCTTCCCGACCCAACCCGGCCGACCTTCCCGACCCAACCCGGCCGACCTTCCCGACCCAACCCGGCCGACCTTCCCGACCCAACCCGGCCGACCTTCCCGACCCAACCCGGCCGACCTTCCCGACCCAACCCGGCCGACCTTCGGGACCCAACCCGGCCGACCTTCCCGACCCAACCCGGCCGACCTTCCCGACCCAACCCGGCCGACCTTCCCGACCCAACCCGGCCGACCTTCCGACCCAACCCGGCCGACCTTCGGGACCCAACCTGGCCGACCTTCCCGACCCAACCCGGCCGACCTTCCCGACCCAACCCGGCCGACCTTCCCGACCCAACCCGGCCGACCTTCGGGATCCAACCCGGCCGACCTTCCCGACCCAACCCGGCTGACCTTCCCGACCTAACCCGGCCGACCTTCCCGACCCAACACGGCCGACCTTCGCGACCAAACCCGGCCGACCTTCCCGACCCAACCCGGCCGACCTTCGGGACCCAACCCGGCCGACCTTCCCGACCCAACCCGGCCTTCCCGACCCAACCCGGCCGACCTTCCCGACACAACCCGGCCGACCTTCGGGATCCAACCCGGCCGACCTTCCCGACCCAACCCGGCTGACGTTCCCGACCTAACCCGGCCGACCTTCCCGACCCAACACGGCCGACCTTCGCGACCAAACCCGGCCGACCTTCCCGACCCAACCCGGCCGACCTTCGGGACCCAACCCGGCCGACCTTCCCGACCCAACCCGGCCTTCCCGACCCAACCCGGTCGACCTTCCCGACCCAACCCGGCCGACCTTCCCGACCCAACCCTGCCGTCCTTCGCGACCATACCCGGCCGACCTTCGGGACCCAACCTGGCCGACTTTCCCGACCCAACCCGGCCGACCTTCCCGACCCAACCCTGCCGACCTTCGGGACCCAACCCGGCCGACCTTCCCGACCCAACCCGGCCCACCTTCGCGACCCAATCCGGCCGACCTTCCCGACCCAACCCTGCCGACCTTCCCGACCCAAACCGGCCGACCTTCGGGACCCAACCCGGCCGACCTTCCCGACCCAACCCGGCCGACCTTCGGGACCCAACCCGGCCGACCTTCCCGACCCAAGCCAACCGACCTTCCCGACCCAACCCGGCCGACCTTCCCGACCCAACCCGGCCGACCTTCCCGACCCAACCCGGCCGACCTTCCCGACCCAACCCGGCCGACCTTCCCGACCCAACCCTGCCGACCTTCGGGACCCAAGCCGGCCGACTTTCCCGACCCAACCCGGCCGACCTTCGGGACCCACCCCGGCCGACCTTCGCGACCCAACCCGGCCGACCTTCCCGACCCAACCCAACCGACCTTCCCGACCCAACCCGGCAAGCCTTCCCGACCCAACCCGGCCGACCTTCCCGACCCAACCCGTCCGACCTTCCCGACCCAACCCGACCGACCTTCAGGACCCAACCCAGCCGACCTTCCCGACCCAACCCGGCCGACCTTCGGGACCCAACCCGGCCAACCTTCCCGACCCAACCCGGCCAACCTTCGGGACCCAACCCGGCCGACCTTCCCGACCCAACCCGGCCGACCTTCCCGACCCAACCCAACCGACCTTCCCGACCCAACCCGGCCGGCCTTCCCGACCCAACCCGGCCGACCTTCCCGACCCAACCCGTCCGACCTTCCCGACCCAACCCGGCCGACCTTCCCGACCCAACCCGGCCGACATCCGCGACCCAACCCGGCCGACCTTCCCGACCCAACCCGTCCGACCTTCCCGACCCAACCCGTCCGACCTTCCCGACCCAACCCGGCCGACCTTCCCGGCCCAACCCGGCCGACCTTCGGGATCCAACCCGGCCGACCTTCCCGACCCAACCCGGCCGACCTTCCCGACCCAACCCGGCCGACCTTTCCGACCCAACCCGGCCGACCTTCGGAACCCAACCCGGCCGACCTTCCCGACCCAACCCGGCCGACCTTCCCGACCCAACCCGGCCGACGTTCGGGACCCAACCCGGCCGACCTTCCCGACCCAACCAGGCCGACCTTCCCGACCCAACCCGGCCGACCTTTCCGACCCAACCCGGCCGACCTTCCCGACCCAACCAGACCGACCTTCCCGACCCAACCCAGCCGACCTTTCCGACCCAACCCGGCCGACCTTCCCGACCCAACCCGGCCGACCTTCCCGACCCAACCCGGCCGACCTTCCCGACCCAACCCGGCCGACCTTCGGGATCCAACCCGGCCGACCTTCCCGACCCAACCCGGCTGACCTTCCCGACCTAACCCGGCCGACCTTCCCGACCCAACACGGCCGACCTTCGCGACCAAACCCGGCCGACCTTCCCGACCCAACTCGGCCGACCTTCCCGACCCAACCCGGCCGACCTTTGGGACCCAACACGGCCGACCTTCCCGACCCAACCCGGCCGAACTTCCCGACCCAACCCGGCCGACCTTCCCGACCCAACCCGGCCGACCTTCCCGACCCAACCCGGCCGACCTTCCCGACCCAACCCGGCCGACCTTCGGGACCCAACCCGGCCGACCTTCCCGACCCAACCCGGCCGACCTTCGGGACCCAACCTGGCCGACCTTCCCGACCCAACCCGGCCGACCTTCCCGACCCAACCCGGCCGACCTTCCCGACCCAACCCGGCCGACCTTCGGGATCCAACCCGGCCGACCTTCCCGACCCAACCCGGCTGACCTTCCCGACCCAACCCGGCCGACCTTCCCGACCCAACACGGCCGACCTTCGGGACCCAACCCGGCCGACCTTCCCGACCCAACCCGGCCTTCCCGACCCAACCCGGTCGACCTTCCCGACCCAACCCGGCCGACCTTCCCGACCCAACCCTGCCGACCTTCGCGACCATACCCGGCCGACCTTCGGGACCCAACCTGGCCGACTTTCCCGACCCAACCCGGCCGACCTTCCCGACCCAACCCTGCCGACCTTCGGGACCCAACCCGGCCGACCTTCCCGACCCAACCCGGCCCACCTTCGCGACCCAACCCGGCCGACCTTCCCGACCCAACCCTGCCGACCTTCCCGACCCAACCCGGCCGACCTTCGGGACCCAACCCGGCCGACCTTCCCGACCCAACCCGGCCGACCTTCGGGACCCAACCCGGCCGACCTTCCCGACCCAACCCAACCGACCTTCCCGACCCAACCCGGCCGACCTTCCCGACCCAACCCGGCCGACCTTCCCGACCCAACCCGGCCGACCTTCCCGACCCAACCCGGCCGACCTTCCCGACCCAACCCTGCCGACCTTCGGGACCCAAGCCGGCCGACTTTCCCGACCCAACCCGGCCGACCTTCGGGACCCACCCCGGCCGACCTTCGCGACCCAACCCAGCCGACCTTCCCGACCCAACCCGGCCAACCTTCGGGACCCAACCCGGCCGACCTTCGGGACCCAACCCGGCCGACCTTCCCGACCCAACCCGTCCGACCTTCCCGACCCAACCCGGCCGACCTTCCCGACCCAACCCCGCCGACCTTCCCGACCCAACCCGGCCGTCGTTCCCGACCCAACCCGGCCGACATCCGTGACCCAACCCGGCCGACCTTCCCGACCCAACCCGGCCGACCTTCCCGACCCAACCCGGCCGACCTTCCCGACCCAACCCGGCCGACCTTCGGGATCCAACCCGGCCGACCTTCCCGACCCAACCCGGCTGACCTTCCCGACCCAACCCGGCCGACCTTCCCGACCCAACACGGCCGACCTTCGGGACCCAACCCGGCCGACCTTCCCGACCCAACCCGGCCTTCCCGACCCAACCCGGTCGACCTTCCCGACCCAACCCGGCCGACCTTCCCGACCCAACCCTGCCGACCTTCGCGACCATACCCGGCCGACCTTCGGGACCCAACCTGGCCGACTTTCCCGACCCAACCCGGCCGACCTTCCCGACCCAACCCTGCCGACCTTCGGGACCCAACCCGGCCGACCTTCCCGACCCAACCCGGCCCACCTTCGCGACCCAATCCGGCCGACCTTCCCGACCCAACCCTGCCGACCTTCCCGACCCAACCCGGCCGACCTTCGGGACCCAACCCGGCCGACCTTCCCGACCCAACCCGGCCGACCTTCGGGACCCAACCCGGCCGACCTTCCCGACCCAACCCAACCGACCTTCCCGACCCAACCCCGCCGACCTTCCCGACCCAACCCGGCCGACCTTCCCGACCCAACCCGGCCGACCTTCCCGACCCAACCCGGCCGACCTTCCCGACCCAACCCTGCCGACCTTCGGGACCCAAGCCGGCCGACTTTCCCGACCCAACCCGGCCGACCTTCGGGACCCACCCCGGCCGACCTTCGCGACCCAACCCAGCCGACCTTCCCGACCCAACCCGGCCGACCTTCGGGACCCAACCCGGCCGACCTTCGGGACCCAACCCGGCCGACCTTCCCGACCCAACCCAACCGACCTTCCCGACCCAACCCGGCCGGCCTTCCCGACCCAACCCGGCCGACCTTCCCGACCCAACCCGTCCGACCTTCCCGACCCAACCCGGCCGACCTTCCCGACCCAACCCCGCCGACCTTCCCGACCCAACCCGGCCGTCGTTCCCGACCCAACCCGGCCGACATCCGCGACCCAACCCGGCCGACCTTCCCGGCCCAACCCGGCCGACCTTCGGGATCCAACCCGGCCGACCTTCCCGACCCAACCCGGCCGACCTTCGGAATTCAACCCAGCCGACCTTCCCGACCCAACCCGGCCGACCTTCCCGACCCAACCCGGCCGACCTTCCCGACCCAACCCGGCCGACCTTCCCGACCCAACCCGGCCGACCTTCCCGACCCAACCCGGCCGACCTACCCGACCCAACCCGGCCGACCTTCCCGACCCAACCCGGCCGACCTTCCCGACCCAACCCGGCCGACCTTCCCGACCCAACCCGGCCGACCTTCCCGACCCAACCCGGCCGACCTTTCCGACCCAACCCGGCCGACCTTCGGAACCCAACCCGGCCGACCTTCCCGACCCAACCCGGCCGACCTTCCCGACCCAACCCGGCCGACCTTCCCAACCCAACCCGGCCGACCTTCGGGACCCAACCCGGCCGACCTTCCCGACCCAACCCGGCCGACCTTCCCGACCCAACCCGGCCGACCTTCCCGACCCAACCCGGCCGACCTTCCCGACCCAACCCGGCCGACCTTCCCGACCCAACCCGGCCGACCTTCCCGACCCAACCCGGCCGACCTTCCCGACCCAACCCGGCCGACCTTCGGACCCAACCCGGCCGACCTTCGCGACCCAACCCGGCCGACCTTCCCGACCCAACCCGGCCGACCTTCCCGACCCAACCTGGCCGACCTTCCCGACCCAAACCGGCCGACCTTCCCGACCCAACCCGGCCGATCTTCCCGACACAACCCGCCGACCTTCTGGACCCAACCCGGCCCGACCTTCCCGACCCAACCCGGCCGGACCTTCGGGACCCAGCCCGGCCGACCTTCCCGACCCAACCTGGCCGACCTTCGCAACCCAACCCCGGCCGACCTTCGGGACCCAACCCGGCCGACCTTCCCGACCCAACCCGGCCGACCTTCCCGACCCAACCCGGCCGACCTTCGCGACCCAACCCGGCCGACCTACCCGACCCAACCCGGCCGACCTTCCCGACCCAACCCGGCCGACCTTCCCGACCCAACCCGGCCGACCTTCGCGACCCAACCCGGCCGATCTTCCCGACACAACCCGGCCGACCTTCTGGACCCAACCCGGCCGACCTTCCCGACCCAACCCGGCCGAACTTCGGGACCCAGCCCGGCCGACCTTCCCGACCCAACCCGGCCGACCTTCGCAACCCAACCCGGCCGACCTTCGGGACCCAACCCGGCCGACCTTCCCGACCCAACCCGGCCGACCTTCCCGACCCAACCCGGCCGACCTTCGCGACCCAACCCGGCCGACCTTCCCGACCCAACCCGGCCGACCCTCCCGACCCAACCCGGCCGACCTTCGCGACCCAACCCGGCCGACCTTCCCGACCCAACCCGGCCGACCTTCCCGACCCAACCCGGCCGACCTTCCCGACCCAACCCGGCCGACCTTCGGGATCCAACCCGGCCGACCTTCCCGACCCAACCCGGCTGACCTTCCCGACCCAACCCGGCCGACCTTCCCGACCCAACACGGCCGACCTTCGGGACCCAACCCGGCCGACCTTCCCGACCCAACCCGGCCTTCCCGACCCAACCCGGTCGACCTTCCCGACCCAAACCGGCCGACCTTCCCGACCCAACCCTGCCGACCTTCGCGACCATACCCGGCCGACCTTCGGGACCCAACCTGGCCGACTTTCCCGACCCAACCCGGCCGACCTTCCCGACCCAACCCTGCCGACCTTCGGGACCCAACCCGGCCGACCTTCCCGACCCAACCCGGCCCACCTTCGCGACCCAATCCGGCCGACCTTCCCGACCCAACCCTGCCGACCTTCCCGACCCAACCCGGCCGACCTTCGGGACCCAACCCGGCCGACCTTCCCGACCCAACCCGGCCGACCTTCGGGACCCAACCCGGCCGACCTTCCCGACCTAACCCAACCGACCTTCCCGACCCAACCCGGCCGACCTTCCCGACCCAACCCGGCCGACCTTCCCGACCCAACCCGGCCGACCTTCCCGACCCAACCCGGCCGACCTTCCCGACCCAACCCTGCCGACCTTCGGGACCCAAGCCGGCCGACTTTCCCGACCCAACCCGGCCAACCTTCGGGACCCAACCCGGCCGACCTTCGGGACCCAACCCGGCCGACCTTCCCGACCCAACCCAACCGACCTTCCCGACCCAACCCGGCCGGCCTTCCCGACCCAACCCGGCCGACCTTCCCGACCCAACCCGTCCGACCTTCCCGACCCAACCCGGCCGACCTTCCCGACCCAACCCCGCCGACCTTCCCGACCCAACCCGGCCGTCGTTCCCGACCCAACCCGGCCGACATCCGCGACCCAACCCGGCCGACCTTCCCGACCCAACCCGGCCGACCTTCCCGACCCAACCCGGCCGACCTTCCCGACCCAACCCGGCCGACCTTCGGGATCCAACCCGGCCGACCTTCCCGACCCAACCCGGCTGACCTTCCCGACCCAACCCGGCCGACCTTCCCGACCCAACCCGGCCGACCTTCGGGACCCAACCCGGCCGACCTTCCCGACCCAACCCGGCCTTCCCGACCCAACCCGGTCGACCTTCCCGACCCAACCCGGCCGACCTTCCCGACCCAACCCTGCCGACCTTCGCGACCATACCCGGCCGACCTTCGGGACCCAACCTGGCCGACTTTCCCGACCCAACCCGGCCGACCTTCCCGACCCAACCCTGCCGACCTTCGGGACCCAACCCGGCCGACCTTCCCGACCCAACCCGGCCGACCTTCCCGACCCAACCCGGCCCACCTTCGCGACCCAATCCGGCCGACCTTCCCGACCCAACCCTGCCGACCTTCCCGACCCAACCCGGCCGACCTTCGGGACCCAACCCGGCCGACCTTCCCGACCCAACCCGGCCGACCTTCGGGACCCAACCCGGCCGACCTTCCCGACCCAACCCAACCGACCTTCCCGACCCAACCCGGCCGACCTTCCCGACCCAACCCGGCCGACCTTCCCGACCCAACCCGGCCGACCTTCCCGACCCAACCCGGCCGACCTTCCCGACCCAACCCTGCCGACCTTCGGGACCCAAGCCGGCCGACTTTCCCGACCCAACCCGGCCGACCTTCGGGACCCACCCCGGCCGACCTTCGCGACCCAACCCAGCCGACCTTCCCGACCCAACCCGGCCAACCTTCGGGACCCAACCCGGCCGACCTTCGGGACCCAACCCGGCCGACCTTCCCGACCCAACCCAACCGACCTTCCCGACCCAACCCGGCCGGCCTTCCCGACCCAACCCGGCCGACCTTCCCGACCCAACCCGTCCGACCTTCCCGACCCAACCCGGCCGACCTTCCCGACCCAACCCCGCCGACCTTCCCGACCCAACCCGGCCGTCGTTCCCGACCCAACCCGGCCGACATCCGCGACCCAACCCGGCCGACCTTCCCGGCCCAACCCGGCCGACCTTCGGGATCCAACCCGGCCGACCTTCCCGACCCAACCCGGCCGACCTTCGGAATTCAACCCAGCCGACCTTCCCGACCCAACCCGGCCGACCTTCCCGACCCAACCCGGCCGACCTTCCCGACCCAACCCGGCCGACCTTCCCGACCCAACCCGGCCGACCTTCCCGACCCAACCCGGCCGACCTACCCGACCCAACCCGGCCGACCTTCCCGACCCAACCCGGCCGACCTTCCCGACCCAACCCGGCCGACCTTCCCGACCCAACCCGGCCGACCTTCCCGACCCAACCCGGCCGACCTTCCCGACCCAACCCGGCCGACCTTCGGAACCCAACCCGGCCGACCTTCCCGACCCAACCCGGCCGACCTTCCCGACCCAACCCGGCCGACCTTCCCAACCCAACCCGGCCGACGTTCGGGACCCAACCCGGCCGACCTTCCCGACCCAACCCGGCCGACCTTCCCGACCCAACCCGGCCGACCTTCCCGACCCAACCCGGCCGACCTTCCCGACCCAACCCGGCCGACCTTCCCGACCCAACCCGGCCGACCTTCCCGACCCAACCCGGCCGACCTTCCCGACCCAACCCGGCCGACCTTCCCGACCCAACCCGGCCGACCTTCGGAATTCAACCCAGCCGACCTTCCCGACCCAACCCGGCCGACCTTCCCGACCCAACCCGGCCGACCTTCCCGACCCAACCTGGCCGACCTTCCCGACCCAACCCGGCCGACCTTCCCGACCCAACCCGGCCGATCTTCCCGACACAACCCAGCCGACCTTCTGGACCCAACCCGGCCGACCTTCCCGACCCAACCCGGCCGACCTTCGGGACCCAGCCCGGCCGACCTTCCCGACCCAACCCGGCCGACCTTCGCAACCCAACCCGGCCGACCTTCGGGACCCAACCCGGCCGACCTTCCCGACCCAACCCGGCCGACCTTCCCGACCCAACCCGGCCGACCTTCGCGACCCAACCCGGCCGACCTACCCGACCCAACCCGGC
The DNA here is from genome assembly GCF_902713615.1 of Scyliorhinus canicula. Classification (NCBI taxonomy): domain Eukaryota; kingdom Metazoa; phylum Chordata; class Chondrichthyes; order Carcharhiniformes; family Scyliorhinidae; genus Scyliorhinus; species Scyliorhinus canicula. The sequence goes on from NC_052153.1 coordinate 196,904,953, forward strand.
CGACCTTCCCGACCCAACCGGCCGACCTTCCCGACCCAACCCGGCCGACCTTCGCGACCCAACCCGGCCGATCTTCCCGACACAACCCGGCCGACCTTCTGGACCCAACCCGGCCGACCTTCCCGACCCAACCCGGCCGACCTTCGGGACCCAGCCCGGCCGACCTTCCCGACCCAACCCGGCCGACCTTCCCGACCCAACCTGGCCGACCTTCGGGACCCAACCCGGCCGACCTTCCCGACCCAACCCGGCCGACCTTCCCGACCCAACCCGGCCGACCTTCGCAACCCAACCCGGCCGACCTTCGGGACCCAACCCGGCCGACCTTCCCGACCCAACCCGGCCGACCTTCGCGACCCAACCCGGCCGACCTTCCCGACCCAACCCGGCCGACCTTCCCGACCCAACCCGGCCGACCTTCCCGACCCAACCCGGCCGACCTTCCCGACCCAACCCGGCCGACCTTCCCGACCCAACCCGGCCGACCTTCCCGACCCAACCCGGCCGACCTTCCCGACCCAACCCGGCCGACCTTCGGGACCCAACCCGGCCGACCTTCGGGACCCAACCCGGCCGACCTTCGGGTTGGGTCCAGAGAATAGCTGGGTCCTGGTCCACACATGCGCACGGCTGACGAGCTAAATCAGTCACACCGTACAACATGGCGTCCGACATGCGCAACCTCAACCTGCCCGCAACCCCATGGCCCACACCCTGGCCACCCCCCAACACTTGCAGAAGCCCCCCCCCCCAACCAGCCGCATGATTCCGGCTGAGTGTGGCGGCGCAGAAGAGATTTACGAGGAGCGACCGGGAGTTGATGGTCTGAGTTATACGAGGCTGGATAGGCTGGGACTGTTTTCCTGGACTGTTGGAGGCTGAGGGGTGATCTTATAGAGGTCTGTAAAATAATGAGAGGCATAGATAAGGTAGATAATCAACATCTTTTCCCAAAGGTAGAGGAGTCTAGAACGAGAGGGCAGAGGTGTAAGGTGGGAGGGGAGAGATACAAAAGAGACCAGAGGGGAGATGTTTCCACACAGAGGGTGCTGAGCATCTGGAACGAGCTGCCGGGGCAGTGGTAGAGATGGGTACAGTTTTGTCCTTTAAAGAGCAGTTAGACAGTTACATGGGCCGGGTTGGTACAGAGGGATATGGGCCAAATGCGGGTAAGTGGGACGAGCTTAGTGATAGAAACTGGGCGGCATGGACAGGCTGGGCCGAAGGGCCTGTTTCCATCCTGTAAACATCTATATTTCACTTGTCGGGTTAAACGATGTGTTTCCCAGACAATTGATACCAATTTGTAACAGCACGATCAATACAAGCTATAATTTATTGTGTGCTACTGGGTGAGCTTTTCACAGTCTAATCAAGCTCATATCAAAGCTCCAAAACCTGGGACTTGGCTCTCCACTCTGGAACTGGAGCCTCGATTTTCTGACCACAGACCACAATCAGTAAGAATAAACAACACCTCCTCCACAATAGTCCTCAATACCGGGGCCCTGCAAGGCTGCGTACTTAGCCCCCTACTCTACTCCCTGTACACACACGACTGCATGGCAAAACCTGGTTCCAACTCCATTGACAGGTTTGCTGATGATACGACCATAATGGGCCGGATCTCGAATAACGACGAGTCCGAATACAGGAGGGAGATTGAGAACCTGGTGGAGTGGTGTAGCGACAACAATCTCTCCCTCAATGCCAGCAAAACTAAATAGATGTTCATTGACTTCAGGAAGCAAAGTACTGTACACACCCCTGTCAGCATCAACGGGGCCGAGGTGCAGATGGTTAGCAGTTTCAAATTCCTAGAGGTGCACATTACCAAAAATCTGTCCTGGTCCACCCACGTCGACGCTACCACCAAGAAAGTACAACAGCGCCTATACTTCCTCAGAAATCTCAGGAAATTCGGCATGTCCATATTAACCCTTGCCAACTTTTACAGATGCACCATAGAAAGCATCCTATCGGGCTGGATCACAGCCTGGTATGGCAACTGCTCGGCCCAGGACCTCAAGAAACTTCAGGGAGTCGTGAACAGTGCCCAGTCCATCACACGAACCTGCCTCCCATCCATTGACTCCATCTACACCTCCCGCTGCCTGGGCAAAGTGGGCAGCATAATCAAGGATCCCTCCCACCCGGCTTACTCAGTCTTCCAACTTCTTCCATCGGGCAGGAGATACAGAAGTCTGAGAACACACATGAACAGACTCAAAAACAGCTTCTTCCCCACTCCCACTCAGGGGCTTGTATGCTTTATCCGATGCCGGTGATTATGTAGTTACATTATATATGTTGTGTTGCCCTATTATGTATTTTCTTTTATTCCCTTTTCTTCCCATGTACTTAATGATCTGTTGAGCTGCTCGCAGAAAAATACTTTTCACTTTACCTCGGTACACGTGGCAATAAACAAATCCAATCCAATCCAATCAGATTTAATTCAAAATCGAGATGCGCATCATTATACAGTAAGTAAATTCTCGTGGTGCATTGCAAAACAACATAAAAATGAAATGCAAAGTCCGTATCTGGAAAAAGTAACTGGGTCTATTCGTCAGCGATCGAATCACTTTAAGCCACTTTGGATTTTCTTCCCCTGCACAGAGCTCCGATTACACTCTTCACTACCTTGATTATAATGTACAATATCACAGAACTAACCACCAGCAGGAACAAGATGACATCAATGAGGTACAGCTGGTACCAGGGCTGCTGTAATCCATATGCCCGAAGGTGACTTCCTCCCCCAAGCTGCACGATATGTTTTACCCACCGGACTAGCCGTTCACGTGGAGGGAATGGGTGAGAGCGGTGAATGCGGCTCAGAGCCAGCGCTGATCTCTTGTACCTGTTTGAAACAAAAATAATAATGTTCTTCCTTCAATTTTTGGAATTTTAAAGAGGATTCTTTGCCCAGTCTGCAGCTGGCAGCAAACCCGTACATACCCGTCCTTGTTGTGGGGCAATGCCCATTCCTAGTTGCCCTGAGGTGTGGTCAACCATTGATAGATTCTATACTAAAAAGGTAGATTCTATCGTTTTGGTATATAACAAATTAAAGGAATAAATGGTCCAAGCTTTGAAATGGCTTCTTGAAATGGAATGTTAAAATCAAACAAGACAGTAAAATCATGCGAAAGGGAAAATGCTGGAAAATCTCAGCAAGTCTGGCAGTATCTGTAGGGAGAGAAAAGAGCTAACGTTTCGAGACCGATGACTCTTTCTCAAAGCTGGTCAAAGATTCCAGCATCCACAGTAATTTGCTTTTATCCAGTAAAATGATGCTGTTCCCTATCGGAATCATCAAGATAAGAAAGCCAGACAGACCACGGGCACATTTGGCCAAGTCACAGCTTTTGGGCAACACTCCCAGAAACTGTCTCCTTGGCAATGGATAGGACTCATAATAAAGACGCATTTCATCACCTCATGTTAAAATGTTGATGGAATTGAATTAACTGTGTAATTACTTCAACCCAATCACAGCCAAAAAGGGGCGTACCATTAGTGACAGCAATAATCTTTTAAAAATAGGTGCCGTTTTGAACAACTCATTCCGGGATCACTTATCTTCAACTTCTGAGGCTACTCTTCTGCGCTATCACTTTGAACAGCCATTATGTTTTTATTTTCAACCTTTGTGTATCGTGTAATCAGTTAGAAGAAACATCAATAGCTGTAAGTTGTATTGAGTTTAACTCAGTACTCTGTATTTGCTTTGACTAAACAAACTTTACAAAACTCTGTATTTGCTTAAAAACTGATGAGAGACATCTGCAAAGCTAAATGAATAAAGCCAATTTACTTCATGCATGAAGCTCTGTTTCATAATCTGACGAGTAGTGTATAACATGCGGTGACACATAAGATACACTAACCAAAGTTCAGATCTAATAACCGTGTTGCGTAGGATTAGAGTTCAATATTAACCGGATTGGGTTGAGGTGGGAGGGTTCCAGAGGGACAATGATAAACCTGTGAACACACTGAAAGCCACGACAGAAACAGACAATGCTTAGGGCACAAGAGGTCATGTGGTCCATCGTGTCTATGTCATATAGAAAAAAAGCAATCTAGCCTTAACGCATCAGCTGCTGGTTCCCCTCTGAATACTTACCACCCTGACTTGGAAATATATCGCCGTTCCTTCACTGTTGCTGGGGCAACATCATGGAACTCCCTGCCTAACAGCAGAGTGGGTGTACCTACACCTCATGGACTGCTGTGGTTGAAGAAGGCAGCTCACCACCACCTTCTGAAGGACAGTTGAGGATGAGCAATAAATGGTGGCCTAACCAGCAACACTCATCCCAAGAGGGAATAAAAAAATGGAAGTATAATCATTGTGGAGGACCTTAAACTTCACACAGATTGGGAAAATCAAATTAGGAATGGTTGAACAGCCCGATGGCACAGTGCTTCCTCATAGCATCAGGGACCTGGGTTCAATTCCACCCCGTGTCTGCGTGGGTTCCCTCCGAGTGCTCCGAAAGTCCAAAGATGTGCAGGTTAGGTGGATTGGCCATGATAAATTGCCCTCAGTGTCCAAAAAGATTTGATGGGGTTACTGGGTTACGGGAATAGAGTGAGGGTGTGGCTAAAGTAGGGTCCACTTTCCAAGGGTCGGTGCAGACTCGATGGGCCAAATGGACTCCTTCTGCACTGTCAATTCTATGATTCTCTGAGAAGATAGGTTTGTAGAATGTTTGGAGCAATACATTGTGGAATGAGCGGGGATAAAGCTACCTCAGTATTGTGGAATGAGCAGGGATAAAGCTACCTCAGTATTGTGGAATGAGCAGGGATAAAGCTACCTCAGTATTGTGGAATGAGCAGGGATAAAGCTACCTCAGAATTGTGGAATGAGTAGGGATAAAGCTACCTCAGTATTGTGGAATGAGTAGGGGTAAAGCTACCTCAGTATTGTGGAATGAGCAGGGATAAAGCTACCTCAGTATTGTGGAATGAGCAGGGATAAAGCTACCTCAGTATTGTGGAATGAGTAGGGATAAAGCTACCTCAGTATTGTGGAATGAGCGGGGATAAAGCTACCTCAGTATTGTGGAATGAGCAGGGATAAAGCTACCTCAGTATTGTGGAATGAGCAGGGATAAAGCTACCTCAGTATTGTGGAATGAGTAGGGATAAAGCTACCTCAGTATTGTGGAATGAGTAGGGATAAAGCTACCTCAGTATTGTGGAATGAGCAGGGATAAAGCTACCTCAGTATTGTGGAATGAGCAGGGATAAAGCTACCTCAGTATTGTGGAATGAGCAGGGATAAAGCTACCTCAGTATTGTGGAATGAGCAGGGATAAAGCTACCTCAGTATTGTGGAATGAGTAGGGATAAAGCTACCTCAGTATTGTGGAATGAGCAGGGATAATGAGCAATATCATAGCACTGGTTTAGCTCAGTGGACTATACAGCTGGCTTGTAATGCAGAAGAAGGCCAGCAGCACGGTTCAATTCCCGTACCAGCTTACCCTAACAGGTGCCGGAATGTGGCGACGAGGGGCTTTTCACAGTAACTTCATACCAAAGATACCTGGGAACCCCACCACCTGGAGGTTCCCCTCCAAGTCACTCAACGTCCGATTTGGAAATATATCACCATTACTTCACTGTCTCGCGGTCAAAATCCTGGCACACCCTCCCTAACAGCACTGTGGGTGTACCTACATCTCAGGGACTGCAGTGGTTCAAAAAGCCAGTACCTTCTCCAGGGCAACTAGGGATGGGCAATTGTAAGGATTATCCTGTTGATCGCCGTCAGTACCTTCTTTTTTCCTGTTAATTTCTGTTATTTTGCTATTTAAATTTTTGTACCTGGACAATTAATGGAACCTATGTCTTTAAGATGAACATATAACATGGAACATGGAACAGTGCAGCACAATGCAGGCCCTTCGGCCCACGATGTTGTGCCGACCATTTATCCTAATCTAAAATCAACCTAACCACCCCTTCAATTTACTGCTGTCCATGTGCCTGTCCAAGAGTTGCTTAAATAGCAACTGCACTATTAATTCAAATGGCGGGTAAACTGAGGATTGACCCATGGCCTCTGGCAAGGCAGGTTGCAAAGAGCTGTTTGTATTTCAGATCAGCAGATTAAAGGGATATCACTGCTGGCATATCATGATGGACTTGGCTGTCAGCCAATGGACTGTTTCGAACTGCTGGGCCTTTTCAAAGGCCCCAAGCAAATTGTTGGGGTTTTCTATGGTATGTTCCTTCCTCTGTATGACTGGTTCTACTTTTGCTTTGGTCAGAAGCTGCAGGATCACAGCCCTGATTGCTCTCTCCCTCATTCAATGGATTCTTTCTGAAGATCAAAGTAAAGATTTTTCTCTTTCCACAACCAGATCAAACTGCAGAGACATTCAGTCCAGGGTCAGTTGTTTAAAAACCCTTTTTAAAATCTCATGTGGCCAAATCGCAATAAGGCTGCTGGTTATCTGCTGGAGTTGAAGGCAAGTAAGAATTAAACAGGCCTGAGCGAAGGCCCAGTTTAATAAAAGTTAAAGTGACTCCCCAGAGAGAATCCTACAGCCTGAGAGATCAGACTCAATGTTCCTGCCAGAAGATCCTCATTAGCAATCCAGCCAATGGCTTCCATTCCTAAGCATCCGAGGAAGGCAGCCTGCTGCAACGACCTTGACATCAGATCAAGGACACTCATTTTTCATTTCATTTTAATTCCTATTATTTATTCCCTTCCCCTGCCTCTGTGTGTGTCTGTCTTGTCCATGTTTGGGTACAGGGTGGGACGGTAGAAGGGGGAAATAGCTGGCCATCATTCTACTACAATTACTGTATATTTCAACTCTGTTCATGTTATAAATAAACAGTTATTGTGTTCAATTTACAAACCTGGTGCCTACAACTCATTGAGCAGTCAAGGGGCCTGAGATTCTGAAACCTTCATATGAATTATTGTTAAATCACTTATGTTGGGACTCTGGGGTTTGTGGGGTTGGAATTGACCGTATACTAACCAGGGTGTCGTTACTACAATAAATGTTGGCCTAGCCAGCGATGCCCACATCCCATAAATTAATTTCAAAAGAATCCTGCTGTTGGACAGATTTATTTGGGTTTTGTGAAGATGTAACTAGAGGGGAACCAGTAGATGTAGTATATTTTTTTTTTCATTTCATTTCATTCATTTATTTGGATTTCCAAAGACATACGATTAGGTGCCGTACCAGAGGCTAAAAGGCAAAATAATGGCTCATGGATAGGACACAAAGAGTGGGTATAAACAGGGAAACTAAATGCAGTGAATCCTGCCAGGGTCAGTGAGGGGGCCTCAGATATTTATATCTATATTAAATCTGGATGATGCCGAGGCACATTTAAATATCCGGATGCTGTATTCTCCCGGCTGGGCCTGCGAGGCTTTGGCTGGACAATGATTAGCACTGGTTTCCACACTGATGGCACCGCGGGGGTCTCTCAGGCTATTAGAGCCCTCCGGGTGGTTTGGCGCAGGGCAGGAGAGTCCCCTGACACACCCCCTGGCTCCCACAAGCTTTGCCACTTCCATCCTGGTACCCTGTCAGTGCCAACCTAGTGCCAAGGTGCCTGGGTTCCAGGTTGGCACTGCCAAGGGTCGGGCTTGGGGGGGGTGGGGGCATGCTCTGAAAGGGGGTGTGAGGGGGGCGGTTATGAGGGGGCCACAGAAAGATTTGGGATGAAGGGAGGTTTCTGAAAGTGGGGCCCTGAAAGGGGGCAGCTGTAGAGATCGGGGCAGCCATTCAAACAGGCGCTCCGATCGGTGAGAAGCCGGTCCTGTTGGTGAACTCAGCTCCGCACTGCAGGAAAACTTTCCATTGGGACCTTGACGGGAAGAAACTCCCTGAAGGGCAGCACGGTGGCACAGTGGTTAGCACTGCTGCCTACGGTGCTGAGGACCCGGGTTCGAATCCCGGCTCTGGGTCACTGTCCGTGCGGAGTTTGCACATTCTCCCCGTGTCTGCGTGGGTTTCACCCCCACAACCCAAAGATGTTCAGGGCAGGTGGCTTGGCCGTGCTAAATTGCCCCTTAATTAGAAAAAATAATTGGGTATTCTAAATTTATTTTAAAAAAAGCAACTCCCCGAAGCCCAACAAAATGGCAGCGTGCCGTTGAATAATGATGTCATTCTCCACACTGCAGCTCATGAGAAACACCCCATAAAACGCACCCGAAACTGGACCTGGAAATCGTTCCAGAGAATCACGCCCAATGTTTCAAATTCGTGTGACTTTTCAGGACTATATCAAGCAATATTATCAATACAGTATTAACTATTTAGATGAAGAAACAGAATAATGCAACAAAACAAAATGTCCTGAGGAGACCCTTCGATGTGGGAAGGTAGATTCTGTGGCAGACACAAGGGACTGGTTTAGCACAGGGCTAAATCGCTGGCTTTTAAAGCAGACCAAGGCAGACCAGCAGGACAGTTCAATTCCTGTACCAGCCTCTCCAAACAGGCGCCGGAATGTGGCAACTAGGGGCTTTTCACAGTACCTTTATTTGAAGCCTACTTGTGACAATAATTTCAGACATGGGAAGGTAAGCTGTGGGGAGGGCACAGAGAGGCTGACATAGAAACAGAGGAGCGGGAGGAGGTCAATTGGCCCTTCGAGCCTGCTCCACTATTGACCATGGCTGATCTTCTATAGATGGGGCAGCATGGTAGCAATGCACAACTGCTTCACAGCTCCAGGGTCCAAGGTTCGATTCCGGCTTGGGTCACTGTCTGTGCGGAGTCTGCACATCCTCCCCGTGTGTGCGTGGGTTTCCTCCGGGTGCTCCGGTTTCCTCCCACAGTCCAAAGATGTGCAAATTAGGTGGATTGGCCATGATAAATTGCCCTTAGTGTCCAAAATTGCCCTTAGTGTTGGGTGGGGTTGCTGGGTTATGGGGATAGAGTGGAGGTGTTGACCTTGGGTAGGGTGCTCTTTCCAAGAGCCGGTGCAGACTCGATGGGCCGAATGGCCTCCTCCTGCACTGTAAATTCTATGAAATTCTATGGGTGACCACTAGACGGGGCAGGCAGTCAGTGCAGGAATCCCCCTTGGCTGACCTCCTCTCTAACAGGTTTATCAATTTGGATACTGTCGGGGGGATAGCCTATCAGGGGGATAGCCTATCAGGGAAAACAGCAGCAGCCAGAGCAGCGGCACCACGGCTGGCTCTGATATTCAGCAGGGTCCAGGATATCTCTGAATGAACACAGGACATCCTGAAGGGGAAGGGTGAACAGCCAGAGGTCGTAGTACAGATAGCTACTAACAACATAGCAGGAAGGGGCATGAGGTCCTGCAGCAGGAGTTCAGGGAGTTAGGCAATAAACTAAAAAGGTGGTAATCTCAGGGTTATTCCCTGTGCCACGTACCAGTCAAGCTCAAAAAAGGAGGATAGTGCAGCTAAACACGTGGCTAAACTGATGGTGTAGGAGGGAGGGTTTTAGATTTCTGGACCATTGGGATCTCTTCCGGGGCAGATGGGGACTGTACAAGAAGGACGGGTTGCATCTAAACTGGGAACCGGAGCAACAGGTTAGAAGGTGAACTAGAGGAGGAACGTGAGACGAAGGCCATTCAGACTCTGAGGAAGAGCAGACAGGGAGATGTTGCTGAACACAGCGGGACTGATGGTCTGAAGTGTATTTGTTTTAATGCTACAAGTATAACGGGTAAGGTAGGTGAACTTAGAGCTTGGATTAGTACTTGGAGCTATGATGCTGTTGCCATTACAGAGACTTGATTGAGGGAAGGACAGGATTGGCAGCTAAACGTTCCAGGATTTAGATGTTTCAGGCAGGATAGAGGGGGATGTAAAAGGGGTGGAGGAGTTGCGCTACTGGTTAAGGAGAATATCACAGCTGTACTGCGGGAGGACACCTCGGAGAGCTCATACAGCGAGGCTATATGGGTAGAGATCAGGAATAAGAAGGGTGCAGTCACAATGTTGGGGGTTTACTACAGGCCTCCCAACAGCCAGCGGGAGATAGAGGAGCAGATAGGTAGACAGATTTTGGAAAGGAATAAAAGCAACAGGGTTGCTGTGATGGGAGACTTTAACTTCCCCAATATTGACTGGGACTCACTTAGTGCTAGGGGCCTGGACGGGGCAGAGTTTGTAAGGAGAATCCAGGAGGGCTTCTTGATGCAATATGTAGACAGTCCAACTAGGGAAGGGGCTGTACTGGACCTGGTATTGTGGAATGAGCCCGGCCAGGTGGTAGAAGTTTCAGTAGGGGAGCATTTCGGTAACAGTGACTATAATTCAGTAAGTTTTAAAGTACTGATGGATAAAGGTAAGTGTAGTCCTCAGGTGAAGGTGCTAAATTGGGGGAAAGCTAATTATAACAATATTAGGCAGGAACTGAAGAATGTAGATTGGGGGCGGCTTTTTGAGGGTAAATCAACATCTGAAATGTGGGAGGCTTTCAAATGTCAGTTGAAAGGAATTCAGGACCGGCATGTTCCTGTGCGGAAGAAGGATAAATATGGCAAATTTCAGGAACCTTGGATAACGAGGGATATTGAGAGCCTCATCCAAAAGAAATAAAGGAGGCATTTGTCAGGGCTGGGAGGCTGGGAACAGACGGAGCAAGTGTGGAATATAAGGAAAGTAGGAAGGAATTTAAGCAAAGAATCAGGAGGGCTAGAAGGGGTCACGAAAAGTCTTTGGCAAACAGAATTAAGGAAAATTACAAGGTTTTTTTATTCATGTATAAAAAGCAAGCGGGTAGCCAGGGAAAGGGTTGGCCCACTCAAGGACAGGGGAGGGAATCTATACTTGGAGCCAAAGGAAATGGGTGAGGTATTAAATGAGGAGTTTGCATCAAAATTTGCCAAAGAAAAGGACTTGGTGGTCTGTGGAAAGGTGTATAGATCACATTTCTAAGTCTAGGTCACTTTTGGATCTAAAACGAGGTGTTGGGCATCTTGAAGCACATTAGGTTAGAAAAGTCCTTAAGGCCTGATTGGATCTAGCCCAGAATACTGAGGGATGCAAGGGAGGAAATTGCTGAGGCCTTGACAGAAATCTTTGTGTCCTCACTGTCTTCAGGTGATGTCCCGGAGGACTGGAGAATAGCCAATGCTGTTCCTTTGTTTAGGAAGGTTAGCAAGGATAATCCAGGGAACTACAGACACAGGGAGAATGTGCAAACTCCACGCGGACAGTGACCCAGAGCCAGGATCGAACCTGAGACCTCGGTGCCATGAGGCAGCAGTGCTAACCACTGCACCACCGTTTACATCTATTTGTGCGATATACCTTGGCAAGGTTGTACATACCGTTTGTCTCCTATAACTGTTGCCATGGCGTTGCTTAGCTGCTGGGCTTTCAGCTGATTGACTTGGATGGTCAAACCCAGACCCTTTGCCTCCACTCTCACCATGTTATCAAACTGATCTCCGAATAGCGGGATGCCAATCACTGGCACACCATGGTACGTCGCTTCCATCAGACTATTCAGGCCACCGTGAGTCACCAGGAGACGAGCCTTTGGGTGACCTAACAGCACATATAGGGTTAACATAGCATTATTTGGAGAGGTCACAGTCTCACCTTCAGGCTGTTAACACAATCACAGAATTGTAGGAGGCCATTCGGCCTGCGTGTCTGTACTGGCCCTCCAAATGAGCACCTCCCCCAGTGCCGCTCTCCCACCTTCTCCCTGTAACCCTGCATATTCGTCCTTTTCAGATAACAGTCTAATTCTCTTCTGGATACTTTGAATGGACCTGATGTCACCATACTCTCCCAAACTCAGCCACGTTCTCCCCGTGTCTGCGTGGGTTTCCTCCGGGTGCTCCGGTTTCCTCCCTCAGTCCAAAGATGTGCAGGTTAAGTGGATTGGCTGTGATCAATTGCCCTTTGTGTCCAAAGGTTAGGTGGGGTGGGGTGGGGCCGTCTGTCTAGATAGAGTGTTCTTTCAGAGGGTCGGTGGAGACTCGATGGGCCAAATGGCCTCTTTCTGCACTGTACAGATTCTATTCCATGATCACTTTTGCCTCTTTTCCCAGTTACCTTAAATCTGTTCCCTCTGATTCTCAATCCTCCTGCCAATGGGAACTGTTTCTCCCCGTCTGCTCTCTCCAGCCCCCTCATCTCTATCACATCTCCAATCAACCTTCTCTTCTCCAAGGACAAGCCCAACCTCTCCTATCCATCCTCATTACTGAAGTTCCGAATCCCTGGATCCATTCTCCTGAATCTTTTCCGCACTGTCTCCAAAGCCTTCACATCCTTCCTAAAGTGCGGAGTCCAGAACTGGACACAATATTCCCCATGAAGCCAAACTAGTGATTTGTACAAATTCAATTTAACCCCCTTGCTCCTATACTCTATGACCCTGTTAATAAAACCCAGAATACAATCTGTCCATTAACCCCACTCCAACTGTCTGGCCAGCTTCACTGATTAAGCAGATATACCTTCTGCTCTCTGTGTTACTGGGTCTCCTTCAGACCTGTGCCTTGATCCCTCCATGTTCTTTCTACTAAAATAAATCACTTCACATTTCACAACTCCACTGGTATGTGATGGGAGGCTTGTTAGGTAAATTGGACATTCTCAATTCTCCCTCTGTGTACCCGAACAGGCGCCGGAATGCGGCGACTGGGGGATTTTCACAAAACACTTGACCTGCCATCCTTAGCCCATTTGCCAGCACGTGGCCCACAGCCATGTGGCAAGTACTCATCCAGGGACTTTTTAAAGGATGTGAGGCAACCCGCCTCTACCACCCTCCCAGGGAGTGCGTTCCAGCCCATCACCAAAATCCAGTACAACTCCAACATGACCTCCCAGCTTTTGTAATCTATACTTCGATTGTGAAAGGCAAGTGTCCCGTGTGCGATTTTCATCTCCTGCTAGCTGTTAGAGAGGGGGGGGGGGGGGGGGGGGGGGGGGATGTGGGAGGGCTTGTTTTGAGAGAGGAGAGCATTGTGTAGATTAGATTGTTTTCTTGTTTTTAGTTTACTGTAAAAAACAGAAGTCCAAAATTATGGAACTCCTCTCAGGGGCTGTTTAGCACACTGGGCTAAATCGCTGGCTTTTAAAGCAGACCAAGCAGGCCAGCAGCACGGTTCGATTCCCGTAACAGCCTCCCCGAACAGGCGGCGGAATGTGGCGACTAGGGGCTTTTCACAGTAACTTCATTGAAGCCTACTCGTGACAATAAGTGATTTTCATTTCATTTCAGTAATAGAACATAGAACATAGAACACTACAGCGCAGTACGGGCCCTTCGGCCCTCGATGTTGCGCCGACCTATGAAACCATCTGAAGCCTATCTGACCTACACTATTCCATTTTCATCCATATGTCTATCCAGTGACCACTTAAATGCCCTTAAAGTTGGCGAGTCTACTACTGTTGCAGGCAGGGCGTTCCACACCCCTACTACTCTCTGAGTAAAGAAACTGCCTCTGACATCTGTCCTATATCTATCACCCCTCAATTTAAAGCTATGTCCCCTCGTGTTGGCCATCCCCATCCAAGGAAAAAGACTCTCACTGTCCACCCTATCTAACCCTCTGACTATCTTATATGTCTCTATTAAGTCACCTCTCAGCCTTGTCCTCTCTAACGAAAACAACCTCAAGTTCCCTGAGCCTTTCCTCGTAAGACCTTCCCTCCATACCAGGCAACATCCTAGTAAATCTCCTCTGAACCCTTTCCAAAGCTTCCACATCCTTCCTATAATGTGGTGACCAGAACTGCCCGCAGTACTCCAGGTGTGGCCGCACCAGAGTTATGTACAGCTGCAGCATGACCTTGTGGCTCCGAAACTCAATCCCCCTACTGATAAAGGCTAGCACACCATATGCCTTCTTAACAGCCCTATTAACCTGGGTGGCAACTTTCAGGGATTTATGTACCTGGATGCCGAGATCTCTCTGTTCATCTACACTACCAAGAATCTTGCCATTAGCCCAGTACTCTGCATTCCTGTTACTCCTTCCAAAGTGAACCACCTCACACTTTTCCGCATTAAACTCCATCTGCCACCTCTCAGCCCAGCTCTGCAGCTTATCTATGTCCCTCTGTATCCTATAACATCCTTCAGCACTATCCACAACTCCACCGACCTTCGTGTCATCTGCAAATTTACTAAACCATCCTTCTACACCCTCTTCCAGGTCATTTATAAAATGACAAACAGCAGTGGCCCCAAAACAGATCCTTGCGGTACACCACTAGTAACTGAACTCCAGGATGAACATTTGCCATCAACCACCACCCTCTGTCTTCTTTCAGCTAGCCAATTACTGATCCAAACCGCTAAATCACCTTCAATCCCATACTTCCTTATTTTCTGCAATAGCCACCGTGGGGAACCTTATCAAACGCCTTACTGAAATCCATATACACCACATCAACCGCTTTACTCTGATCCACCTGTTTGGTCACCTTCTCAAAAAACTCAATAAGGTTTGTGAGGCATGACCTACCCTTCACAAAACCGTGTTGACTATCGCTAATCAACTTGTTCTTTTCAAGATGATTATAAACCCTATTTCTTATAACCTTTTCCAACATTTTACCCACAACCGAAGTAAGGCTCACAGGTCTATAATTACCAGGGTTGTCTCTACTCCCCTTCTTGAACAAGGGGACAACATTTTCTATCCTCCAGTCTTCCGGCACTATTCCTGTCGACAAAGGCGACATAAAGATCAAGGACAAAGGCTCTGCAATCTCCTCCCTGGCTTCCCAGAGAATCCTAGGATAAATCCCATCTGGCCCAGGGGACTTATCTATTTTGACATTTTCCAAAATTGCTAACACCTCCTCCTTTTGAAACCTCAATTCCATCTAGCCTGGTCGACTGAACCTGAGTATTCTCCTCGACAACATTGTCTTTCTCCAGTGTAAACACTGACGAAAAATATCCATTTAACGCTTCCCCTATCTCCTCTGATTCCACACACAACTTTCCACTACTATCCTTGATTGGCCCTAATCTTACTCTAGTCATTCTTTTGTTCCTGATATACCTATAGAAAGCCTTAGGGTTTTCCTTGATCCTATCCGCCAACGACTTTTTGTGTCCTCTCCTCGCTCTTCTTAACTCTCCCTTTAGGTCCTTCCTGGCTAACTTGTAACTCTCAAGTGCCCGAACTGAGCCTTCATGTCTCATCCTAACATAAGCCTTCTTCTTCCTCTTGACAAGTGCTTCAACTTCCTTAGTAAACTACGGTTCCCTTGCTCGACAACTTCCTCCCTGCCTGACAGGTACATACTTATCAAGGACACGCAGTAGCTGTTCCTTGAAAAAGCTCCACATTTCGATTGTACCCATCCCCTGCAGTTTCCTTCCCCATCCTATACATCCTAAATCTTGCCAAATAGCATCATAATTGCCTTTCCCCCAGCTATAATTCTTGCCTTGCGGTATATACCTATCCCTGCCCATTGCTAAAGTAAACATAACCGAGTTGTGATCACTATTACCAAAGTGCTCACCTACATCTAAATCTAACACCTGGTCGGGTTCATTACCCAGTACCAAATCCAATATGGCCTCGCCCCTTGTTGGCCTGTCTACATACTGTGTCAGAAAACCCTCCTGCACACACTGTACAAAAACTATAGTATTTCCAGTCAATATTTGGAAAGTTAAAGTCCCCCATAACAACTACCCTGTTACTCTCGCTCCTGTCGAGAATCATCTTTGCAATCCTTTCCTCTACATCTCTGGAACTATTCGGAGGTCTATAGACAACTCCCAACAGGGTGACCTCTCCTCTCCTGTTCCTAACCTCGGCCCATACTACCTCAGTAGACGAGTCCTCAAACGTCCTTTCTACCGCCATAATACTTTCCTTGATTAACAATGCCACACCTCCCCCTCTTTTACCATCTTCTCTGTTCTTACAGAAACATCTAAATCCTGGAACCTGCAACAACCATTCCTGTCCCTGCTCTACCCATGTCTCCGAAATCGCCACAACATCGAGATCCCAGGTACCAACCCATGCTGCAAGCTCACCCACCTTATTCCGGATGCTCCTGGCGTTGAAGTAGACACATTTCAAACCAGCGTCTTGCTTGCCGGTGCCCTCTTTCGAACTTTTAACCCTATCCCTGATCTCTCTACTCTCAACATCCTGTACACTGGGACTACAATTTAGGTTCCCATCCCCCTGCTGAATTAGTTTAAACCCCCCCCGAAGAGCACTAGCAAATCTCCCCCCCAGGATATTGGTACCCCTCTGGTTCAGGTGAAGACCATCCTGTTTGTAGAGGTCCCACCTACCCCAGAATGAGCCCCAATTATCCAGGAAACCAAAACCCTCCCTCCTGCACCATCCCTGTAGCCACGTGTTCAACTCCTCTCTCTCCTTATTTCTCACTTCGCTAGCACGTGGCACGGGTAACAACCCAGAGATAACAACTCTGTTTGTTCTAGCTCTCAGCTTCCACCCTAGCTCCCTGAATTTCTGTCTCACATCCCCATCTCTCTTCCTACCTATGTCGTTGGTACCTATGTGGACCACGCCTTGGGGCTGCTCCCCCTCCCCCTTAAGGATCCCAAAAACACGATCAGAGACATCACGAACCCTGGCACCTGGGAGGCAACACACCAACCGTGAGTCTCTTTTGTTCCCACAGAACCTCCTGTCTGTTCCTCTAACTATGGAGTCCCCAATGACAAATGTTCTGTTCCTCTTCTCCCTTCCCTTCTGAGCAACAGGGACAGACTCTGTGCAAGAGACCTGTGCCCTATTGCTTACCCCTGGTAAGTCGTCCCCCGCAACAGTATCCAAAATGGTTAATGGCTGTTACAAAAACCCATCCGCCTCACTGATATCCTTTAGAGAGGGGAATCTGCCGCACTTTAGGCCTGAGGGTAGTGAATCTTTGGAATTGAAGATTGCTAGATGGTTGTGGAGGTTCCGTCATTGAGGAGATATATGGCAGAGATCAATAGATGTCCGTTACCAGGAGATATGGGGATAATGCAGGGAAATGGTGCTGAGGTAGAAATGAAATGAAATAAAAATGGCTTATTGTCACGAGTAGGCTTCAAATGAAGTTACTGTGAAAAGCTCCTAGTCGCCACATTCAAACGTATTCGAGTTAAATGGTTGAAAAAGCCAAAGTGCCAACTCCTGATCCTATTTCCAATGGGACATCAGACCCACAGCTTTTAAATGTCCTCCGAAATATTTCAGTATAAACAGACCCAGGGCCAGGTTCAAATCTCACTATAGCAGATGGTGAAATCTGAATTCAATAAATATCTGGCATTAACAGGAAAGCAGATTATTATCTGAATGGCCATAAATTAGGAGAGGGGAACGTGTAACGAGATCTGGGTGTCCTCGTACACCAGTCACTGAAGGTACGCAGGCGGGTTCAGCAGGCGGTAAAGAAGGCAACTGGGATGTTGGCCATCATTGCCAGAGGATTGGAGTACAGGAGCAGGGATGTGTTGCTGCAATTATACAGGGCCTTAGTGAGGCCACACCTGGAGTATTGTGGGCTGTTTTGGTCTCCTTCTCTGAGGAAGGATGTTCCAGCAATAGAGGGAGGGCAGCAAAGCTTTACCAGACTGATTCCTGGGATGGTGGGACTAACATATCAGAAAAGATTGGGTTGGTTAGGATTCGAAGAATGAGGGGGGAATCTCATAGAAACCTATAAAATTCTAATAGGACTGGACAGGGTAGATACAGGAAGGATGTTCCCAATGGTGGGTGTGTCCAGAACCAGGGGTCACAGTCTGAGGGTACGGGGGAGAACATTTAGTACAGAGACGAGGAGACATTTCTTCACCCAGGGAGTAGTTGGCCTGTGGAATTCATTACCACAGGAGGTAGTTAAGGACAAAACATTGTATATTACAAGAAGCAGTTAGATATAGAACTTCCAGCAAAGGGGATCAAAGGATATGGAGGAAAGCGGGATTAGGCTATTGAGTTGGATGATGAGCCATGATCAGAATGGATGGTGGATCAGGCTTGAAGGGCTGAATGGCCTCCTCCTGCTCCTATTTCCGATGTTTTGATGTCCGTATTGTTTTGCTCACCTATGCTCAGCAAGTTGTTTCTTTTCTTAAAACTCAACTTTCTTTGAAATTCATATTTAATGTTCTGCCAATTCCTATCTTTCTGAAATTTGCCCATCAACCTCTTGAGTGATGAAAATCAGAAGAGTCAGTTACCCGGACGTAGGTTTGAGGTACGAGGGGCAAGTTTTTCTACACAGAGGGTAGTGGGTGCCTGGAACTCGCTGCCGGAGGAGGTGGTGGAAGCAGGGACGATAGTGACGTTTAAGGGCACCTTGACAAATACATGAATAGGATGGGAATAGAGGGATACGGACCCAGGAAGTGTAGAAGATTTTAGTTTAGACGGGCAGCATGGTCGGCACGGGCTTGGAGGGCCGAAGGGTCTGTTCCTGTGCTGTACTTTCCTTTGTTCCGCATCAGCCCCTCCACCCTAACATGTGAAAAGTCGAACCAAAATGAGGTGAAACGAAGCAAACAGCTATCATAACGGTCTGTAGACACAATATCTCACCAAGTAGGTCATTCTGAGGGAGCCAATCCACCAGCTTGATGTTAGGGGCGGGCTGGACATCGCTCGGCCAATCACTGTGCACGTGCCGCCAGATAACCGCCTGTGGGAGCTGTGAGAAGGCCGTGTTCATTTCCTTCAGCACTATGGGCATGTTGACAGAGGCAAGCATAGAACCAAGAGTGACCACCACAAAGCCATTCTCTCCAGCTGCCAGTATGAACTCTTCCAGTTCCTAACAAGAAGGTGGACAGGTCAACATTGTAACATACTGCAGAGCAAAGAGAAAGACTGAACAGAGACTCAGGAATCAAAATTAACACCAAGCAGAATTGGACAGAAGAGAGAGGAGATAGAGAGAGAGGCCAAAAGACAGATAGAGAGAGGGATTGGAAAGGGAGAAAATGTACTGAGACACTGGATATTTCGAAGACGTACCTGGGACACTGGCTTTGCTGGTTTTGCAAGTAACCCTCCAACATACACGACATTAGGGAGGAGAGGCCTGGGGAATTCCAAGGTGAAGTCTGTATTATAGATTTCTAACTCAGCCTTTAGGTACAGCTCTGAGAGATTGGGTTCAGATTCAACTGGGAAGCAAGTCTTGATGACTCTCTCAAACTTTGCAAAGATCATGCTTTCCACCAACGATGAGCTCAGGAACATTATGGAATTCTTCAGTCGATCCCAGAATCCCATCTGATCTGTCAGCAGAGAGTATGCCACAGGAACATAGGAGGGTGGGCTTGGCAATCCAGCTAAGTACCAATTCCAAAAGTTCCCTGAGTGGACCGCCACGAAACGTAAATGGAGCTTCTCCGCTAACAGCAATGAGCAAGGGTTGAACATGTCAACCACTGCAATATCAAACTGCTCAGCTTTCAAAGAATTCATGAGTTCATTGTCACTCATTATCCACTCACATTGCAATGCTAAATGGCCCACAAAATCCAGAAATATATTCAAACTGTATCTGGAAAAAAAACAAAAGAAATCAGTTACGAAAATAATTGGTTACATTCTCGAAATAAAACCAAATGTGGAGAAGGCCAGGGAAGAAACTGGTTCGATTCTCTCTGGTTGGAGGTGGTCATGTCCTGGAATTTATGCAACATGAATGTTCCTAGCCACCATCAGCCGAAACCTCAATGTTGTATCTGACACAGACTGTCTGAGTAGCTAAGGAGTTATGGATGATGCTAATGATGCAGAACATTCTGCAATCAACAGCGAAACCCCCCCACTTCTGACCTTATGATTGAACAAAGGTCATTGATGAAGCAGCTCAAGATGGAGCGAGCAGCTTGCCTGAGGAACTCCTGCAGTTACATCATGAAGCTCAGATGGCTGAGGTCCAATCCCTCTGCAAAGTGATACTCCAACCAGGAGAGAATTGATCCCCTGATTCCCATTGAACCAGTTTTGCTCAGGACGTATGATGCCAAAGTTGGTCAGATGCTCTCACCTCACCCAAAAGAAATCAGTTACAAAAATAATTGGCATCTATTCTCGAAATAAAACCTAATGTGGAGAAGGCCAGGGAAGAAACTGATTCGATTCTCTCTGGTTGGAGGTGGTCATGTCCTGGCATTTAGCAAACAACATTATGCAGGATATCCTCAATGTGAAGATGGGACTTCATTTCCACAAGTCGCTCCTGTCAGTACTGCCATCAACAGATGTGCCTGCACCAGGCAGATTGGTGAGATCAGGTTTTTCCCTCTTGTTGGCTCCCTCACCGACGAGCTCTGTCCTTTAGGACACGGCCAGCTCGGTCAGTAGTGGTGCTACCAGGCCATTCTTGGTGATGGACACTGATGTCCCCCCAGGGTACATTCTGTGCCCCTGGCACTCTCAGTGTTCCTTCCAATTGCTGGTCAATTTTTATTCTCATTCATGGGGTCTGGGCTGAGCCAGCATTTATTGCCCAACCCCGAGGACATTTAAGAGTCAATACATGTAGGCCAGACCGGGTAAGGACGGCAGATTTCCTTCCCTAAAGGATAGTAGTGACCCAGATGGGTTTTTACAACAATCGACAATGGTTCCATGATCATCGTTAGACTTTAAATTCCAGATTTATGTTGAATTCAAATTCCATCATCGGCAGTGGAGGGATTTGAACCTGGGTCCCCAGAGCATTGCCCTGGGTCTCTGGATTGCTATTCCCAGTGACGATATCATTACGCCACTGCCTCCTCCATCCAACATTGAGAAGGGCTGATTCATCAGCTGATGGGGGACAGTACGTGGTCATCTACAGGAGGTTGTCTTGCCCATGTTTGACCAGGTACCATGAAACTGTGTGGGACCAGAGTTGGATTGGATTGGGTGGCACGGTATCACAGTGGTTAGCACTGTTGCATCACAGCTCCAGGTTCCAGGTTCAATTCCCGGCTTGGGTCACTGTCTGTGCAGAGTCTGTATGTTCTCCCCGTGTGTGTGTGGGTTTCCTCCGGGTGCTCCGGTTTCCTCCCACAGTCCAAAGATGTATAGGTCAGATGGATTGGCCATGATAAATTGCCCTTAGTGACCAGGGATGTGCAGGTTTGGTTACGGGGATGGGATGGGGTGGACAGGTGAGTGTGTACATAAGTAGTCTTTCAGACGATTGTTGCAGATTCGATGGGCCAAATGGCCTCCTTCTGCACTGCAGGGATTCTATGAATGGTAATAGTGTCTGGGACATTGTCTGTAAGGTATGATTCCATCGGTATGACTATGTCAGGCTGTTGCTTGACCAGTCTGTGAGAAGCTCTACCAACTTTGGCACAAGCCCCCAGATATTAGTAAGGAGGACTTGGCAGACAGGGCTGGGTTTGCCGTTGTCTTTTACGGTGCCTGGGTCGATGCCGGGTGGCTGGCACCATCCAAACCCAGGACCGCTACCATCCAGAAGGACCTGGGAACCCCACCACCTGGAGGTTCCCCTCCAAATCACTCACCACCCTGACTGGGAAATATATTGGCCGTTCCTTCACTGTCGCTGGGGCAACATCCTGGAACTACCTCCCTAACAGCACAGTGGGTGTACCTACACCTCAGGGTCTGCAGCGGTTCAAGAAGGCAGCTTACCACCACCCTTCTGAAGGGCAGCTAGGGCTGGGCAGTAAATGCTGGGCTCGACAGCGTTCCCCCACCCCATAAATGATTATTTTTTAAAATCCAGTCAGTTTAACTTCAGTGATAGGGAAGATTCTAGAAACAATTATTCAGGATAGAATTAGTCGGCACATTGAAAAATATGTGTTGATTAGAAAGAGCCAGCATGGATTTCGAAAGGGGAAATCATGTTTAACTAACTTACTGGAATTTTTGTAGGAGGTAACAGAGAGGGTCGATGAGGGTAATGCTGTTGATGTGGTGCACATGGACTTTCAAAAACATTCAGTACAGTGCCACATGACAGACTTCCTGCGTAATTAATAAGAGGATAAAAGTGAGGCAGTTCCACTGAACACAGCTAGGCCACAGTGTTCAGTTCTGTGCTCATATTTCAGGAGGGATCTCATGATGGTAGAGAGGATGTTGGGGTAATTTGCTGGATTCGTAACGGAGATGGGGGGCAGTTATATGAAGTGACAGGAGATATAATGAGCAGGGCAGCCCATGTGTATGATATAAATAAGAATCATACTTCCCCTGAAGGAACAATTTCTGCTGCTCCAGGAACCATGTGTTGTAACTGGACAGGTATTCTTCACCCGCGGACCACGATGTGATTCGGTAACTGTTGTTTCTCCCAGTGTAGTTTACACCTGTGACAATCAGAAAAATGCAGAGTCCCTTAGAAACCGACATCTGACAACAGGTACAGGTGTTCCCGCGTACAGGGACTCCATCGCCAATGAACGGACCTGGTGCTATCATCCCCAACGTGGGTAACAGGAGCATTTATGCCATCTGTAGGGAATAGGGGAGAGGGGCGAGTAGACCTACCCTTGATTTTGGGGTTATCGATCTGCACCAACATGTTCACGTCATGACCATCCTCGTGAAGCACGTGAGAAATTTCATCAAAGAGCAGATAGTGGCTTCCGCCTGCAGACAAAACAAGGAAATATTTCCAAAATTCTGAAACCCGCTCAGATCCCCACAGGCAATATTCCACATTTGTGCAAAATGCAAGATTATGATGTCGATGGTAGCCATGATGTGGAGATGCCGGCGTTGGGCTGGGGTGAGCACAGTAAGAAGTCTCACAACACCAGGTTAAAGGTGAGGAAGGAGCAGTGCTCCGAAAGCTAGTGTTTGAAAAAAACATGTTGAACTTTAACCTGGTGTTGTGAGACTTACCATGAGGGGCATGGATAGAGTGGATGGGCAGGCATTCTTTCCCAGGGTGGAGGGGTCAGTCACCAGGGGGCATAGGTTTAAGGTCCGTGGGGAAAGGTTTAGAGGAGATGTGTGAGGCAGGTTTTTTACACAGAGGGTGGTGAGTGCCTGGAACGTATTGCCAGGGGAGGCTGTGGAAGCAGATACATTAACAGCGTTCAAAAGGCATATCGACAAATAAATATATAGGATGGTGTAGCCACCTAAAATGGCTGCCCGCCAGAGATCGCTGGGAAAAGTGGCCAAACCAGAGCGCAGACAGGCTGCCGTCTGCAAATATACAAAAGCTGCAGCTCAGACTGATGCAGAAACTGACACAGGAGAAAGGCCATGAAAAGGCCTTCCGGGGACAATGGGCTCCAGGTAGAAACTGACAATAAGTGGCAGATTCGACAGCGCCTGCTTTCCTTATTTGGGAAGGCCTACATGCCTCAGATACTAACGGCCATGGCCAACCGGGACCTGCCCAACCATCAAGGTGTCCGCCCCCAATTGGCTAAGATCGATTAAGGTGATCCAAACCTAATTGGATTTTCACCTGGGACGGCCTCAAAAGAGCTGCGCAGCCCACCACTCACTCTCTCAACTACAGCTTTTGACAACCTACAACAATGGTGAACCCTTCACCAGCCAAGAAGAAGACCATCCACCCCATCCACAGAGGGAGCAGAGCAGAGGACAGAGATGACCAGCTACAAGATCTCCAGCCCTGCCAGACTACAGGATGACAGATACGGCCATATCTGCTCTGTACTTGCCACCTGCAAGTTAACTTCAGGTCATTTAGTGTATTAGTTTAGAGTTCAACTTGCATGTGTGTGTGATTGATTAATATTAACCTTGTGTATTTGTTAGTAAACTATTATTGTATTAACCAACTTTTGTGATCATTTGTCCATTATATACGGGTGAAATGCACACTGTAGTTTAGAAGGGACAACAATGGGTATAGAGGGAAACGGTACAAGGAAGTGCTGAGGATTTTGGCCAAGGGGGTATCATGACCGGTACAGGCTTGGTGGGCCGAAGGGCCTGTTCCTGTATTGTTCTTTGTTCTTACCTTCAGTGATTGGTGTATGTGGACACCCAGATCTCGTTGCACATTCCCCTCCTTCAATCTATAGCCAAGCAGATAATAGTCTGCCTTCTTGTATTTGCCACCATCGTGGATAACCTCACATTTATCCACATTATACTGCATCTGCCATTCATTTGCCCACTCGCTCAGCCTGTCCAAATCACACTGAGGGACCTCCGCATCCTCCTCACAGCTCACCCTCCCACCCAACTTGGTGTCATCTGCAAATTTGTAGATATTGTGGTGATACGCATCACTGTAAATACACAAGGGGTTAATGTAAATACACGTAGACTAGCTAGACACTAGAGGGAGCACCAGAGACATGACACACAGACACTCAACCAATAGGTCAGTAAGATAGGACACGACCAATGGGCATTCACGACACACAATAGAGGTGACACTACCACAGCGGGGCATTACACCAACCCATATATAAAGGACGCAGCACATATGATCTTCCTCTTTCCAATGGAGACACTCAGTGAGTAAACAGGGTTGATTGAACACATCACACCCACCACGTGGATTGTAGCAGACTGGTTCGTCAGTCTGAGTAGCTATAGAAGGATTAACAGGAGAGTCGAATCCAAGTAGGAGAATCGTTAACAGTTTTAATAAATGTGTTAAACCTATCTCCAAGTCTGAACCTTCCTTTGTCAGAGTGCACATCAAGGAAGCAGCTTATGCTACGCCAAGAGCAGAACAAAACATGGTACCCAGGAGTGACTGTTAAATCCGTATAGTTACAACTCAGCGAACAGGGACAAACAGCAACAGCAGCCAGGCAAGATGATGTTCAAGATTCCGGTTCCACAGCAGCTCAGGTACCACGGCAATCTCAGTGAAAACTGGCGTGCGTTCAGGCAGAGATTCGAGATCTATCTGGTAGAGTCCCACTTGGATGGCGTGGGGGATACAGAGCTTCTACTTACCAAAATAAAGCTTCTACTTACCATTGCGGGTCCAGAAGCAGCTGAAATCTTCCAGCCCTTCAAATACTCAAAGAGGCAAAGCAAGAGCGACTTCCAGGTAATCCTGGATAAATTCCAAGAATTCTGCGAGGAACATACAAGAAAAAGCGGTAAAACAGGCGCCAAAACTCACCACGATGTAGGCGTGCAGCAACAAACGGCAGTTTTCATTTGCAGCCATCTTGAAAATTGAGCTGCACATGCGCAGTTAGGCGAAGAGCGCACAGAACGGGAAGGTCCGTTTGCGCATGCGCGAGAAGCCGCGTATGCGCAACTGCGAAAAAGATGCCAAGCAAAGGAACACCGATCTGCGCATGCGCAATCACTTCCTACGGCCTACGTCACACGTTTCGTGACATCAGAGGCCCCGGACCGCGCCCACTTAAATGAGAAATGTCCCAAAACACGGGAAAAAAGTTTTAAAGCCGTAAAACTCGATTCTTTCACCTGGAACGACAGCACAATGCCTGAAATTCGACCAGTAGCTGAAGGTAACCTCCGCAGAACCCTGCAACAAGCAGTAAGCACCGCCCTAGAAGATGATATGGTCTTGAAGACAACGACTCAGACGAAGATTTCACCTTGGGAGGTGGCTACCCCAGTACCAAATCCAAGCCGCAACTAGACGTGTTGTACATTGAAGACCCCGACGACGAATTCTTCGGATTGGGGAATCTTCAGCCCAGAATGTGTAACATCCCGACTCGTGAGTGCAGGATTATGCTGCGGCCTGAAGCCAAGAGACAGAGAGCGGTACAAGCCCACAGAGAGCGGCCTGCTGCCACACAGAGAGCGGCCTGCTGCCACAC
Organism: Scyliorhinus canicula; assembly: GCF_902713615.1. Taxonomy (NCBI): domain Eukaryota; kingdom Metazoa; phylum Chordata; class Chondrichthyes; order Carcharhiniformes; family Scyliorhinidae; genus Scyliorhinus; species Scyliorhinus canicula. The sequence goes on from NC_052153.1 coordinate 196,930,713, forward strand.
AGAGAGCGGCTGCTGCCACACAGAGAGCGGCCTGCTGCCACACAGAGAGCGGCCTGCTGCCACACAGAGAGCTGCTGCCACACAGAGAGCGGCCTGCTGCCACACAGAGAGCGGCCTGCTGCCACACAGAGAGCGGCCTGCTGCCACACAGAGAGCGGCCTGCTGCCACACAGAGAGCGGCCTGCTGCCACACAGAGAGCGGCCTGCTGCCGCACAGAGAGCTGCTGCCACACAGAGAGCGGCCTGCTGCCACACAGAGAGCGGCCTGCTGCCACACAGAGAGCGGCCTGCTGCCACACAGAGAGCGGCCTGCTGCCACACAGAGAGCGGCCTGCTGCCACACAGAGAGCGGCCTGCTGCCACACAGAGAGCGGCCTGCTGCCACACAGAGAGCGGCCTGCTGCCACACAGAGAGCGGCCTGCTGCCACACAGAGAGCGGCCTGCTGCCACACAGAGAGCGGCCTGCTGCCACACAGAGAGCGGCCTGCTGCCACACAGAGAGCGGCCTGCTGCCACACAGAGAGCGGCCTGCTGCCACACAGAGAGCGGCCTGCTGCCACACAGAGAGCGGCCTGCTGCCACACAGAGAGCGGCTTGCTGCCACACAGAGAGCGGCCTGCTGCCACACAGAGAGCGGCCTGCTGCCGCACAGAGAGCGGCCTGCTGCCACACAGAGAGCGGCCTGCTGCCACACAGAGAGCGGCCTGCTGCCACACAGAGAGCGGCCTGCTGCCACTCAGAGAGCGGCCTGCTGCCACACAGAGAGCGGCCTGCTGCCACACAGAGAGCGGCCTGCTGCCCCACAGAGAGCGGCCTGCTGCCACACAGAGAGCGGCCTGCTGCCACACAGAGAGCGGCCTGCTGCCACACAGAGAGCTGCTGCCACACAGAGAGCGGCCTGCTGCCACACAGAGAACGGCCTGCTGCCACACAGAGAGCGGCCTGCTGCCTCACAGAGAGCGGCCTGCTGCCACACAGAGAGCTGCTGCCACACAGAGAGCGGCCTGCTGCCACACAGAGAGCGGCCTGCTGCCACACAGAGAGCGGCCTGCTGCCACACAGAGAGCGGCCTGCTGCCACACAGAGAGCTGCTGCCACACAGAGAGCGGCCTGCTGCCACACAGAGAGCGGCCTGCTGCCACACAGAGAGCGGCCTGCTGCCACACAGAGAGCTGCTGCCACACAGAGAGCGGCCTGCTGCCACACAGAGAACGGCCTGCTGCCACACAGAGAGCGGCCTGCTGCCACACAGAGAGCGGCCTGCTGCCACACAGAGAGCTGCCTGCTGCCACACAGACAGCGGCCTGCTGCCACACAGAGAGCGGCCTGCTGCCACACAGAGAACGGCCTGCTGCCTCACAGAGAACGGCCTGCTGCCACACAGAGAGCGGCCTGCTGCCACACAGAGAGCGGCCTGCTGCCACACAGAGAACGGCCTGCTGCCTCACAGAGAGCGGCCTGCTGCCACACAGAGAGCGGCCTGCTGCCACACAGACAGCGGCCTGCTGCCACACAGACAGCGGCCTGCTGCCTCACAGAGAGCGGCTGCCACACAGAGAGCGGCCTGCTGCCACACAGAGAGCTGCTGCCACACAGAGAGCTGCTGCCTCACAGAGAGTGGTCCACACACCGCGAAGGGTCCCCGACTCCACACAGAAAGCGATGAAAGACTCCACAAATGAACAAGAAGTGATGACAGTCTCCACATCGAGGCTAATGCACGATTCCACACAGGGAACGCTGCAAGACTCCATAGAGGGAGTGACACAAGCCTCCACAGCGAGCTCGTGGACAGACTCCGCGATGGAAGCAACGCTAGACTCCAAAGCGCAGTCCTTGCATGAACAAGACCATGAGGGTCTAGCAACCTCCTCTGAGCAACCAGCAGCAGACGATGCAGGTCTGACACGCTCAAGTGAACAACAGAAAGACTCTGACAGTCTGCCATGCTCAAGTGCACAGCAAGAAGACTATGACAGTCTACCAGGCTCCAATGAACAGCAAAGCGACTATGACAGTCCACCCAGATTGTTTGAGCCACAAGAAGAAGATTCTGACAGTCTACCCAGCTCAAGTGCACAGCAAGAAGCTACTGAAGCTCTACCCACTGTATGTGAGACGAGTGACGATGGCATCCCACTTCCCATACAAGATGTGCAATGTGACAGACCTCAGCTAGTCTGTACAGAGGCACTCGACAATCATGGTGAGACGACTGGTGACTCCGGTAACACCACGTTAATTCAATCCTCATCCGCTCGAGCCTCTCCACAAGCAAATTAATTCCTGAATGTTTTGACTCCGGACGTGGCGCATCAAGAAACCTCAGCTGACTCAAGTGAACCTGAAATGACTCCGGATGGGGAGCATCGACAAGCCAAAACTGACGCAGGTGAAACAGACCAGACTCCAGACGGAGAGCATCGACAGGCCAAAGCTGATTCATGTAAGCCAGACATGAATCCAGACAGGGAGCCCTGCAAACTCAGTGACGGCACGCTCAACAAAACAGCGGATGCCACAAAGCACACTGACACGAGTAACTGTGTGAAGGACTCATATTATCCACAGAGTGTGGTCCTTGATCGCAGCAAACACATCAAAGGCAATAACAAGAAGCGTACCAGCGGCAACAACGCCGACAACAAGCACGACAGAAACAACACCTGGTATGACATGGTACAACTCTGCTCATGAGGGACACTGTAACTGCTCAGCTCAGTACAATGACATACCAGGCAGGGCGATGCATCTTACCAATTCACGTTTGCTACACTACCAACAGGCAACCCAACTTTCAGGACAGATGCCATCAGACTCCTAAATGACCCTCTTATGGACTGACCTCATTAACACTACACCCTGTATGCTTCATCCGATGCCAATGCTTATGTAGTACATTGTATATATTGTGTTGCCCTATTATGTATTCTCATGTATTTTCTTGAATTCTGTTCAATTCCCTTTTCTTCCCATGTACTGAAAGATCTGTTGAGCTGCTCGCAGAAGAATACTTTTCACTGTACCTCGGTACACGTGACAATAAACAAATCCAATCAAGAATTGCTACCATAAGCATTGAAAAAAAAAAGAAAGACTCCAAATCAGTCAATGAAGTGATTTGAACACTTGAACACCTCCTGATGACCAAACACTAGGACACTGACGGCGTTCACAGTGGTATGACAACGTCACATTGACACTTCCATACCAGACAATATAAATTCATGAACAATTGGACTCATAACTTTTATTTTGTATTGTCTTATCCTTAAAGTAATATTGCAACTATTATTTGGTCTTGTATACTATTGTATAGTCATTACTGTTATCATAACTTGTACAAAGCATTACTTATCTACCTGTTTTTGTTCAATTTTCTTCAACACTGTACAGAAAATATGTAACACGAAAAAAGGGGGATGTGGTGATATGCATCACTGTAAATATACAAGTGGTTAATGTAAATACACGTAGACTAGCTAGACACTAGAGGGAGCACCAGAAACATGGCACACAGACATTCAACCAATAGGCCAGTAAAATAGGACACGACCAATGGGCATTCACGACACACCACACAGAGGTGACACTACCACAGGAGGGCATTACACCAACCCATATATAAGGACACAACACACATGATCTTCATCTTTCCAGTGGAGACACTTAGTGAGTGCATACAGGGTTGATTGAACACATTCCACCTACCACGTGGATTGTAGCAGACTGCTCCGTCAGTCTGAGTAGCTTTCGCAGGATTAACAGGAGGATCGAATCCAAGAAGGAGAATTGTTAACAGTTTAATAAATGTGTTAAAGCTATCTCCAAGTCTGAACCTTCCTTTGGCAGAGTGCACATCAAGGAAGCAGCTTATGCTACGCCAAGAGCATAACAAAACAGATATGACATTTTGTTCCCTCATCCAAATCATTAATATATGTTGTGAATAGCAGGGGTCCCAGCACCGATCCCTGTGGTACCCCCACTGGTTACTGCCTGCCAATTTGAAAAGGACCCATTAATTCCTGCTCTTTGATTTGTGTCTGCCAACCTGTTTTCTATCCATCTCAATACACTACCACAATTCGGTGTCTTTCACTATTGCAATGTAGGGGGATGGGGGCCATACGGCAGGGCAAGGTTTATAACTGGGGGAGGGGTAATTAAGATGTGATTAGGCAAGAATTAGGGAGCATAAGATGGGAACAAAAACTGTCAGGGAAAGGCACAAATGAAAAGTGGAGCTTGTTCAAGGAACAAATACTGCGAGTCCTTGAAAGGTATGTCCCTGTCAGGCAGGGAGGAAATGGCCGTGCGAGGGAACCATGGTTCACAAAAGTGGTTGAATGTCTTGTCAAGGTGAAAAAGGAAGAGTATGTAAGGATGAGAAAACAAGGTTCAGTTGGGTCACTTGAGGGTTTGTAATTGATTTTATGGAAAGATGTGTCATTTGAAACATGGAAGTCTGGCAATATCTGGTCTGAGAGAAACATGAGAGAATACAGGGCAAGATCCCACAAAGGGTTAATAGCAGCTGCAAAGAGCAGGATTATAAAATGCAGATTCCTTCTACCAAAGAAACACACAGGATTTTTGTATGAAGCTAAAATCAATGGCTCACACCTTCATTGAAAGTAGCTATCTTAGTAAGCAGCTGGAAAAGCATGGATGAGGGTTTCAGTTGAGCTCGGTGATAAATGGAAACCTTTCAAGTTATAACCAAGTGGATTTTAGCATCCAGCTAAAAGCAATGATTCACAGCTTCATTGAAAGTAACTATCTTAGTAAGCACTGGAAAGGAAAGGATGAGGGTCAGTTGAATTTGGTGACAATTCTAGGTGTGAAATTCTGTGAACACCAAGTAAATTAAAGAAAATTGGAGACTATCAGTCTACGAGAAACATAATTTAAAGCCAAAATCAAAGTCAAAATTATGAGCTGAGGACACAATTGGAAAATAAAACTATAGAAATGACAGGAACCAAACCAAAATTCACACCCCCATTGAAACTAAAGCGTTTTTGAATATCACAAAGGAACTTTGAACATCACAAAGGAAACAATGTAATCAGAGACCTGAGAGGTGAGGTCATGTCAAAATGAATACTTAGTTGCATTAGACTGTTTAGACCAAAGATACTTTTTACAATCAAAGTGAAATAATAGTTACTTTACAATAAGGTCATAAAAACTTAATAACTGTTAGAAAGAGAATATAAAACCAGAGACCAGGGCAGGAACTACCAGAATTCACAGAGAAGGAGAGAAGGAACAAGAGGGCAGCACTATAGCATAGTGGATAGCACAATCGCTTCACAGCTCCAGGGTCCCAGGTTCGATTCCGGCTTGGGTCACTGTCTGTGCAGAGTCTGCACATCCTCCCCGTGTGTGCGTGGGTTTCCTCCGGGTGCTCCGGTTTCCTCCCACAGTCCAAAGATGTGCAGGTTAAGTGGATTGGCCATGATAAATTGCCTTTAGTGTCCAAAATTGCCCTTAGTGTCGCAAATTGCCCTTAATGTTGGGTGGGGTTACTGGGTAATGGGGATAGGGTGGAGGTGTTGACCTTGGGTAGGGTGCTCTTTCCAAGAGCCGGTGCAGACTCGATGGGCCGAATGGCCTCCTTCTGCACTGTAAATTCTATGATAATCTATAATTCTATGAAGAGAAGCAAGCAGATTCATCTTACGGCCAGCTCGGTCATGGGAAAGATAAGACATAGCAGCCGAGCTAAAACAGCTAATACATCTAAGGAAGACTAGAATTTAAACAGGAGTCAGAGACAGCTCAGAGATAGCCAGCAGAGCCAGCTCTCATAGCTTAGTACATGGGATCGACAAAACACAGCAACATAGCTAACAGAGCAACAGAGCTAAAGAAGACCAGATTTTAAAAAGAAGATTGATTGTCAAGGTGGGCCTGAAGGTCTCTACAACCAACCAGCAGGATCCAGCAGCAAGATCTTTTTACTTTTCTGTAAAGAAAGGGATTGCAGCTTTTAAAAGAAAAAATATAATAAAATAACTTAATTTAACCTGAAACAGTGGTTATTCTTAAGTCTACTTTACTTACTTAGCAATGCGGGACCCAGGATCGATGCTACTAAGGGGTAAGTAGATGAAATCTTCGGTGAAGGTATGGGTTATACCGGGGGATAACTTGAAAACATAGTTTGACCTGAATAGCACCCACTGAAGCCTGCATTGGAGTCAGGGAGTGAGAATCCCGGCTCACCATTTAGAATGTTGGCCCGTTTTGGTATCGGGGTAATTCTAAGAATAGTGGTGAGTTTTCAACAACAGGTTAGAAGGTAGCAAGGAATGAGCTTAAAAAATGCTTAGGAGAGCTAGGAGGGGGCATGAGAAGTCCTTGGCGGGTCAGATCAAGTTAAACTGCAAGGCTTTTTACTCTTATGTGTGAAATAAAAGAATAACGAAGGTGAGGTTAGGGCCGGTCAAGGACAGTCGTGGGAACTTGTGCAAGGAGTCAGAAGAAATAGGAGAGGCTTTGAATAAATACTTTTCTTCAGTGTTCACCAAGGAGAGGGGCCATGTTTTTGAGGATGAGAGTGTGATACAGGCGGGTAGGCTGGAGGAGGTACATGTTCTGAGGAAGGATGTATTAGCAATTTTGAAAAACCTGAGGGTCGACAAGTCCCCTGGGCCAGATGGGATATATCCAAGGATTCTTTGGGAGGCAAGGGATGGGATTGCAGAGCCCTTGGCTTTGATCTTTGGGTCCTCACTGTCCACGGGGAGAGTGCCAGAGGACTGGAGAGTGGCGAATGTTGTTCCTCTGTTCAAGAAAGGGAATAGGAATGACCCTGGTAATTATAGGCCGGTTAGTCTTACTTCGGTGGTCGGTAAGTTAATGGAAAAGGTCCTGAAGGATAGGATTTATGACCATTTGGAAAGATGCAGCTTAATCTGGGATAGTCAATATGGATTCGTGAAGGGTAAGTCTTGCCTCACAAATTTGATTGAATTCTTTGAGGAGGTAACTAAGTGTGTAGATGAAGGTAGAGCAGTTGATGTCGTATACATGGATTTTAGTAAGGCGTTTGATAAGGTTCCCCATGGTCGGCTCATGAAGAAAGTAAGGAGGTGTGGGATAGAGGGAAATTTGGCCAATTGGATAAGTAACTGGCTGTCACATAGAAGGCAGAGGGTGGTGGTGGATGGAAAATTTCAGACTGGAGACCAGTTACCAGCGGTGTACCACAGGGATCAGTGCTGGGTCCTCTGCTATTTGTGATTTTTATCAATGACTTGGAGGAGGGGGCTGAAGGGTGGGTCAGTAAATTTGCTGATGACACTAAGATTGGTAGGGTAGTGGATGAGCTGGAGGGCTGTTGGAGGCTGCAAAGAGACATTGATAGGATGCAGAACTGGGCCACAAAATGGCAGATGGAGTTTAACCCTAATAAGTGCGAGGGGATTCATTTTCGTAGAAAAAATTTGAATGTGGATTACAGGATCAACAGCAGGGTTCTGAGGAATGTGGAGGAACAGAGAGATCTTGGGGTTCATGTCCACAGATCTCTGAAGTTTGCCACTCAAATGGATAGAGCCGTGAAGAAGGCCTATAGTGTGTTAGCGTTTATTAACAGGGGGCTTGAGTTTAAGAGCCGCGGGGTTATGCTGCAACTGTACAGGACCCTGGTGAGACCACATTTGGAGTATTGTGTGCAGTTCTGGTCATCTCATTATAGGAAGGATGTGGAAGCATTGGAAAGGGTGCAAAGGAGATTTACCAGGATGCTGCCTGGTTTGGAGGGTAGGTCTTATGAGGAAAGGTTGAGGGAGCTAGGGCTTTTCTCTTTGGAGCGGAGGAGGATGAGAGGCGATTTAATAGAGGTTTAGAAGATGATGACGGGGGTAGATAGAATGGACGTTCAGAGATTATTTCCTCGGGTGGATGTTGCTGTTACAAGGGGGCATAACTATACGGTTCAGGGTGGGAGAGATAGGAGGGATGTCCGAGGTAGGTTCTTTACTCAGAGAGTGGTTAGGGTGTGGAATGGACTGCCTGCTGTGGAGTTGGATACTTTAGGAACTTTCAAATGGTTATTGGAGCACATCAGAATGACAGGGAATGGGATAGATCGATCTTGGTTTCTGACAAAGCTCGGCACAACATCGAGGGCCGGAGGGCCTGTTCTGTGCTGTACTGTTCTATGTTCTATGTAATGCCCTCAATCTCATGCGCTTTAATTTAACACGCTAAATTCTTCATCGGACTTTGTCGAAAGCCTTCTGAAAGTCCAAATAACCCACATCCACTGGTTCCCCTCATCAATTCTACTGGTTACATCCTGGAAGAATTCTAGTGGATTTGTCAAGCATGATTTCCCCTTCATGAATCCATGCTGACTCTGTCTGATCCTGCCACTGCTTTCCAAGTGCTCTGCTATTAAATCCTTGTCAGACCTCTTACAACACCAGGTTAAAGTCCAACAGGTTTGTTTCAAACACGAGCTTTCGGAGCAGTGCTGTTGGACTTTAACCTAGTGTTGTAAGACTTCTTACTGTGCCCACCCCAGTCCAACATAAGTCTCCTTCTTCCTCTTAACAAGACATTCAACCTCTCTTGTCAACCATGGTTCCCTCACTCGATCATCTCTTCCCTGCCTGACAGGGACATACATATCAAAGACACGCAGTATCTGTTCCTTGAACAAGTTCCACATTTCACTTGTGTCCTTCCCTGACAGCCTATGTTCCCAAGTTATACACTTCAATTCTTGTCTGACAGCATCATATTTACCCTTCCCCCAATTGTAAACCTTGCCCTGTTGCACGCACCTATCCCTCTGATTATTAAAGTGAAAGTCACAGAATTGTGGTCACGACCTCCAAAATACTCCCCCTCTAACAAATCTATCACTTGCCCTGGTTCATTACCAAGTACTAAATCCAATATGGCCTCCCCTATGGTCGGACAATCTACATACTGTGTTAGAAAAGCTTCCTGGACACACTGCACAAACACCACCCCATCCAAACTATTTCATCTAAAGAGTTTCCACTCAATGTTTGGGAAGTTGAAGTCACCCATGACTACTACCCTGTGACTTCTGCATCTTTCCAAAATCAGTTTCCCAATCTGTTCCTCCACATCTCTGCTGCTATTGGGGGGCCTATAGAAAACTCCCAACAATGTGACTGCTCCTTTCCTATTTCTGACTTCAACCCATATTACCTCAGTAGGCAGATCCCCCTCGAACTGCCTTTCTGCAGCTGTTATACTATCTCTAATTAACAATGCCACCCCCACCCCCCCACCTCTTTTACCGCCCCCCTAATCTTATTGAAACATATATAACCAGGGACCTCCAACAACCATTTCTGCCCCTCTTCTATCCAAGTTTCCGTGATGGCCACCACATCGTAGTCCCAAGTACCGATCCATGCCTTAAATTCACCCACCTTATTCCTGATGCTTCTTGCATTGAAGTATATACACTTCAACCCATCTCGTGCCTGCAAGTGCTCTCCTTTGACAGTGTTCCCTTCCCCACTGCATCACTACGTGCTTGGGCGTCCTGAATATCGGCTTCCTTAGTTGCTGGACTACAAATCCGGTTCCCATTCCCCTGCCAAATTGGTTTAAACCCTCCCGAAGAGTACTAGAAAACCTCCCCCCCAGGATATTGGTGCCCCTCTGGTTCGGATGCAACCAGTCCAGCTTGTACAAAGAACAAAGAAAATTACAGCACAGGAACAGGCCCTTCGGCCCTCCCAGCCTGCGCCGATCCAGATCCTTTATCTAAACCTGTCTCCTATTTTCCAAGGATCTACTTCCCTCTGTTCCCCGCCCGTTCATATATCTGTCCAGATGCATCTTAAATGATGCTATCGTGCCCGCCTCTACCAACTCCGCTGGCAAAGCGTTCCAGGCACCCACCACCCTCTGCGTAAAAAACTTTCTACGCACATCTCCCTTAAACTTTCCCCCTCTCACCTTAAAATCGTGACCCCTTGTAATTGACACCCCCACTCTTGGGAAAAGCTTGTTGCTATCCACCCTGTCCATACCTCTCATAATTTTGAAGATCTCAATCAGGTCCCCCCTCAACCTCCGTCTTTCCAACGAAAACAATCCTAATCTACTCAACCTTTCTTCATAGCTAGCACTCTCCATACCAGGCAACACCCTGGTGAACCTCCTCTGCACCCTCTCTAAAGCATCCACATTCTTCTGGTAATGTGGCGACCAGAACTGCACGCAGTATTCCAAATGTGGCCTAACCAAAGTCCTATACAACTGTAACATGACCTGCCGACTCTTGTACTCAATACCCCTTCCGATGAAGGCAAGCATGCTGTATGCCTTCTTGACCACTCTATCGACCTGCGTTGCCACCTTCAGGGTACAATGGACCTGAACTCCCAGATCTCTCTGTACATCAATTTTCCCCAAGACCCTTCCATTGACCATATAGTCCGCTCTTGAGTTAGATCATCCAAAATGCATCACCTCACATTTGCCTGGATTGAACTCCATCTGCCATTTCTCTGCCCAACTCTCCAATCTATCTATATTTTGCTGTATTTTCTGACAGTCCTCCTCGCTATCTGAAACTCCACCAAACTTAGTATCATCTGCAGACTTGCTCATCAGACCACTTATACCTTCGTCCAGGTCATTTATGTAGATCACAAACAACAGTGGTCCGAGCACGGATTCCTGTGGAACACCACTAGTCACCTTTCTCCATTTTGAGACACTCCCTTCCACCACTACTCTCTGTCTCCTGCTACCCAGCCAGTTCTTTATCCATCTAGCTAGTACACATGAACCCCATACGACTTCTCTTTTTCCATCAACCAGCCATGGGAAACTTTATCAAAAGCCTTACTGAAGTCCATGTATACGACATCTACAGCCCTTCCCTCATCAATTAACTTTGTTACTTCCTCAAAGAATTCTATTAGGTTTTTAAGACATGACCTTCCCTGCACAAAACCATGCTGCCTATCACTGATAAGTCTATTTTCTTCCAAATGTGAATTGACCCTATCCCTCAGCATCTTCTCCAACAGTTTGCCTACCACGGACGTCAAGCTCACAGGTCTATAATTCCCTGGATTATCCCAGCTACCCTTCTTAAACAAAGGGACAACATTAGCAATTCTCCAGTCCTCCGGGACCTCACCCGTGCTCAAGGATGCTGCAAAGATATCTGTTAAGGCCCCAGCTATTCCGTCCCTCGCTTCCCTCAGTAACCTGGGATAGATCCCATCCAGTCCGGGGTCCCACCTCCCCCAGAATGCGCTCCAATTATCCAAATACCTGAAGCCCTCCCTCCTACACCATTCCTGCAGCCACATGTTCAACTGCACTCTCTCCCTATTCCTAGCCTCGCTATCACGTGGTACCGTCAACAAACCAGAGGTGACAAATCTGTCTGTCCTGGCTTTCAACTTCTAACCTAACTTGTTTATTACCTCCACATCCTTTTTCTTACCTACGTCGTTGGTACCAATGTGCACCACGACTTCTGGCTGCTCACCCTCCCCCTTCAGGATCCTGAAGACACGTTCCGAGACATCCATGGCCATGGCACCCGGGAGGCAACATACCTTCTGGGAGTCTCGCTCGCGACCACAGAATCTCCTATCTATACCCCTAACCATTGAATCACCTATCACTATTGCTTTTATATACCTCCCCCTTCCCTCTGAGCCCTAGAGCCAGACTCAGTAACCAGAGACCTGGCCGCGAGGGCCTTCCCCCGGTAGGTCATCCCCCCCAACAGCATCCAAAACGGTATACTTGTTTTGAAGGGGAACGGCCACGAGGGATCCCTGCACGGTCTGCCCGTTCATTTTCCTTCCCCTGACTGTAACCCAGCTACTCTTGTCCTATACCTTGGGTGTGGTTACCTCCCTGTAACTCTTCTCTATAACCCCCTCTGCCTCCCGGATGATCTGAAGTTCATCCAGCTCGAGCTCCAGTTCCCCAACACGGTCTCTGAGGAGCTGGAGTTGGGTGCACTTCCCGCAGGTATAGTCAGCGGGGACACCGGTGGTATCCCTCACCACCCACATACTACAGGAGGAGCAGGCAACTGCCCTAGCCTCCATCCCCTATTACTTTACAGAATACAGCTGCCCTGTGGACCAACTGGACCTCCGCCCTCTGACTCTGCTCCCAGCCAGCTGCACTCTGCAAACTCCTGGCTCCCTTCTCGCTCTTTGCGGAAATGAATGAAAGGAGCACCTTTCTCCCTCCTCACCTAACTCCCTCAGTCACCAAACTCCCTCAGTCACCAAACTCCCTCAGTCACCTAACTCCCTCAGTCACCAAACTCCCTCCTCACCAAACTCCCTCAGTCACCTAACTCCCTCAGTCACCAAACTCCCTCAGTCACCTAACTCCCTCAGTCACCAAACTTTCACTATAGCACTCAAATGCACCAAGTTCAGCACTCTGTGCAAACAAAAAGAGTTTAAACTCTCCCCAACCACTCTTCTGATGTAACCCGTCCAGTTTGTACAGGTCCCACCTCCCCCAGAACTGGCCCCAATGCCCCAGGAATCTGAAACCATCCCCCTCACACCATCCCTTCAGCCACGTATTCATCCGATATATCCTGTTTATTCTGCTCTGACTAACATGATCATTCACTTCGGAGTCCCATTTTAAAAATTCCTTCCTAACTCGCTATACTCTGTATTTTTTTGCATATGTCATTTCCATTACTTTGCCTACCACCGAAGTAAGACTGCCCTGTGGACCAACTGGACCTCCGCCCTCTGACTCTGCTCCCAGCCAGCTGCACTCTGCAAACTCCTGGCTCCCTTCTCGCTCTTTGCGGAAATGAAATGAAAGGAGCACCTTTCTCCCTCCTCACCTAACTCCCTCAGTCACCAAACTCCCTCAGTCACCAAACTCCCTCAGTCACTTAACTCCCTCAGTCACCAAACTCCCTCAGTCACCTAACTCCCTCAGTCACCAAACTCCCAGGGTTTCCCTATTCCCTTTTTTGCTGTTTTTCTTTCATATGTCATTTGCACCGATGTGTCCCACCCCACAGGCTGTTCACACTGCCCCGGCAGAATGTCCTGTAGCCGCTCCGAGACATCCTTGACCTGGGCACCAGGACTGGGAGAGTCAGGTGACTCAAGGGCCTCTGGAGCTCCCTCCAGCAGCCCCTCCATCCAGTGGAGACCCCCAGGGCTCTACGGCCACCATCCAGGAGGAGGAAGCGCTGAAGGCCAACCCAGGGCCACCAAGGAGACGATGGCTGTCTCCAGTTCTTCCAAATCCGCCGCCCCCTCCTGTCACTGACTCATCTCAAGGGCAGTGGGCAAAGCAGGGTGTCGCCCGGCGATGCCAGTGACACTGAGAAGTTGGCCGGGGCCCTCAGCTCCAGGCCCCTCCAGACTACATCCCCAAAGGAATGGAAAGCAGCAGGCTGACTCCAACCCTGATGTGCATCCTGGGGACACACCGAGATGCAACAGTAGACCACAGAGGATCAAGAAGAGTGAGGAGCACTGAGTGGGAACAGTGGGGTGGGGACACACCATCTGCATCAAGGGGCAATAGAAATGTCCAATGTTCACTATTAAAATAATAATCATTATTATTGTCAGAAGTAGGCTTACATTAACGCTACAATGAGGTTACTGTGGGAATCCCCTCGTCGCCACTTTCCAGCTCCTGTTCAGGTAAACGAAGGGAGAATTCAGAATGTCCAATTCACCCAACAGCACGTGAAGCCTCTGTCATGTGACTCTGCACAGAGGCCTACAGGGCGATTCAGCATCGGTGACCTCACCAATGACCTCAAGGATACACCTGTGGGCTGTAGCTTGGGAAATGCCGCATTAGTCTCCGGCCGAGCCCTGGAATGAACAGGTTGCTTGGAGGTTGTGGGCTGCAGTGACCTTCATGGCCACCGGGTGGAGGTGTCCCCGTCCTCCACACAGTGCCAAGCCCACGAGGAGGTGGCACAGGTGCTGCACTGTCTCTCTGTGCTGAGAAACAGTATTCCGCGGCCATCAACTGCGCAAAAGACCAACGGTGCCTGTACACCTCTGGGTTCCTGCTCGGCCTGATGGGCGGCTGCGTCTTCAACCCTGCACATGGGGTTCTGCCTTCAGGATGTGCCGATGCTGCCACCTTCGCCGGGGTTTGTCTGTCCAGGCTGCCCACCAGCACACCGGGGTGCGGGACCGACATAACCAGCCATGTTGTTATATCTGTAAGGAATGGGCAAAGGACAGCGACCAACAATCAGTTAGAGCTTCTACCCCGGGACCCTCAAATCCCCCAAACCTACCCCAGCCCTATGTGTTCATCCTTCTCACAGGGCCTGGTTTAGCTCACTGGGCTAAATAGCTGGCTTTGAAAGCAGACCAAGGCAGGCCAGCAGCACGGTTCGATTCCCGTACCAGCCTCCCCGAACAGGCGCCGGAATGTGGCGACTAGGGGCTTTTCACAGTAGCTTCATTTGAAGCCTACTCGTGACAATAAGCCATTTTCATTTCATTTTCATATCAGAGTGCCATCCAGCGAGCCGGTTGTGCTGGAGAACCTCGCTCTGTACACCCACCCCGGGCACAGCAGGAGCCCCGAGACCCCTGCCAGGAATATCAAGGAGATGGTGCTCAGGTACCCTCCCCGATCCACACACTTTGCCCTTGGTCGCAAGGATATCCCCAATACTGAAACCCAGCTATTCCTCTGAGTGTTAGATTGTTGGCTGCTGCCTCCGTGGTGCTGACGTTTCTGGAGGTCAAGCGAAGTGTTCAGGAGTCAACGTTTGATTAAAATGCGATGCAATAACCATCGGAGACACGGCCCGTGTACCCACGAGAAGCCACTTGAGAATATTTTGTTTATTAAATGGTCAACTGTAACAGAGATTTAAAAATCAACCAAGTAACATTCCAAATATCACATTAACCATTAAACAAGAAGGAAACGTCACTGTTCCATATTGGTTTGATTTGATTTATTGTCACATGTACCGAAGTACAGTGAAAAGTATTTTTCTGCGGCCGAGGGAACGTACACAGTACGTACATCGTAGACAAAAGAATAATCGACAGAGAACATTGACAAATGGTACATCGACAAACAGTGATTGGTTACAGTACGGAACAAGGGGCCAAACAAAGCAAATACATGGGCAAGAGCAGCATAGGGCGTCGTGAATAGTGTTCTTACAGGGAACAGATCAGTCCGAGGGGGAGTCGTTGAGGAGTCTGGTAGCTGTGGGGAAGAAGCTGTCCCTATGTTTGGATGTGCGAATCTTCAGGCTTCTGTACCTTCTGCCTGATGGAAGGTTCTGGAAGAAGGCAAAGCCTGGGTGTGAGGGGTCTCTGATAATGCTGTCTGCCTTCCTGAGGCAGCGGGAGGTGTAGACAGAATCAATGGGAGGGTGGCAAGCTTGTGTGATGCGTTGGGCTGAGTTCACCACACTCTGCAGTTTCTTGTGATCTTGGGCCGAGCAGTTGCCATACCAGGCTGTGATGCAGCCGGATAGGATGCTCTCTATCGCACATCTGTAGAAGTCTGTGAGAGTCGATGCAGACATGCTGAATTTCTTTAGCTTCCGCAGGAAGTAGAGACGTTGTTCGGCTTTCTTGACTGTTACATCAACGTGAGTGGCCCAGGACAGACTGTTGGTGATGGTGACCCCCAGGAACTTAAAGCTATTGGTACCAATACAAAGCTACATCAGCTCATTTTCACAAAAAAAACAAAGACATGGTATCGCCTCTCGCTGGCCTGCCCTGGTCTGCTTTCAAAGCCAGCGATTTAGCCCTGTGCTAAATAGCCGCTGCTGTTAAAGTGACCTTCAGCATATAACCAAGAGCAGGGCTCTGTACTGGAAGAGTTTTGCAGGATAGACCGACAGCAGCTGTAGTTGCCCCTGTTCTGAGTATCCACAATATTTAAAGATGGTTTTAAGGCCTCACACAGCACCCACCGGGGTAGATGGTCCAGTCCCCTTCAGCTGAATGCTGGAAACTGGAAATGGTTACTCCCCTCCTCGGTTCCCCTCAGCAGCAATTATACCAGCTTCACATTTATTACAAACCACGCCCAGGTGATTTCCCGCTGGGGAGCCGGTTAATTCCTGGGAGGCTATTGCATTCTCGCTAATGAGATTGAAATGAATGCAAATGAGAGTTAATGACATGCTCGACATATTTGGGTTTGATCAGGACTCAGTCTGGGCTTATGTAGGGTGCTCGTTCCAAGGGCAGGTGCAGTCTCGATGGGCTGAATGGCCTCCTCCTACACTGTAAATTCTATGATTCATCATCGGGAGTGGACCAGTTAGATAGCAAACTGATCTGTGCACAGTATAAATCTCTATTTTAGACATTCCTGCTCTTTAACCGGAGCGGTGGTTAAATCGCTTCCTCCATCTAATTACTCTGAACACTAAGTCCTTTTTAAATATATACTGGATTGGATTTGTTTATTGTCACGTGTACCAAGGTAAAGTGAAAAGTATTTTTCTGCGAGCAGCTCAACAGATCATTAAGTACATGGGAAGAAAAGGGAATAAAAGAAAATACATAATAGGGCAACAATGTAACTACATAACACCGGCATCGGGTGAAGCATACCGGGTTAGTGTTTTTAGAGCAAAGTATACTTTTCTGTTCTTCCTATCCAAGTCTATAACCTCACTCCCTGTTCCGTCTGACCAAAACCGACTCTCAGTTTTCCATCCATTAACCAAACTTTTGTCTGTGTTAATATATTACTCACCCCTTTGATCTGTCACCTTGAGCAATGACCTGATTAAAAGCCATTTGAGTATGTAAATACGTAAATGAAAATGACTTATTGTCACGAGTAGGCTTCAATGAAGTTGCTGTGAAAAGCCCCTAGTCGCCACATTCCGGCGCCTGTTCGGGGAGGCTGGTACGGGAATTGAACTCGCGCTGTTGGCCTGCCTTGGTCTTTTATTAAATCCAGCGATTTAGCCCAGTGTGCTAAACCAGCCCCTATACATGTAAACATGTAAAATACTTTCTCAAACATAAGGCATAAAAATCGAAATGTGTCTTTCCAACACCCTTAACAAACAGAACCTCAAATAACTTGCTAAATAAGTGAGATTTCACAGCATAAATCAGTCCCTGTTAAATTGGGAAGTGTTAAAAGAGGGTCAGAGGCGGCCCCCACTCTGGGCAATGCAGCCTGGACTTACCCAGCAGGACGGTAACCAGCATCTTGGCTGATTCTGCAGAGGTTAGAAACACGAATAGGAAAGGAAACTGGAGCAGTTTGACTCTCCCCGCCATGATCCAGTTGGAGGGCAGCTGGGGGATTGGGAAAGTTGGATCCAACAATCCGAGAAATGCTAGAAATATTCCAAACAGGAAGAAGCTATTGCTGAAAGAGCAACAACAGAAACAGCGAGAGCTGAACAATATTCCCCTCCTCCAGCAATAGCTAACTCCTCCTCGGCAACTACCAGCTCCGCTAGCAATCTACTAGCTTGTTTTCACACAAACAAACGCTGCCATTTCTCACGCGATATTTACATAACTGAACCGCCCCCAGCCACTGGATCTTTGTCCAAAAACTTCCCAGATTGGTAACAGGGAGGGAAGGACAAACATGAGCCAGGGAGACAGAGAGAATAGAGAGTCCTCACTGTCACAGCTCAGTGTGAAGCACACAGTGTCCTCACTGTCACAGCTCAGTGTGAAGCACAGTGTCCTCACTGTCACAGCTCAGTGTGAAGCACAGTGTCCTCACTGTCACAGCTCAGTGTGAAGCACACAGTGTCCTCACTGTCACAGCTCAGTGTGAGCACAAGTGTCCTCACTGTCACAGCTCAGTGTGAAGCACAGTGGCCCTCACTGTCACAGCTCAGTGTGAAGCACACAGTGTCCTCACTGTCACAGCTCAGTGTGAAGCACACAGTGTCCTCACTGTCACAGCTCAGTGTGAAGCACAGTGTCCTCACTGTCACAGCTCAGTGTGAAGCCAGTGTCCTCACTGTCACAGCTCAGTGTGAAGCACAGTGTCCTCACTGTCACAGCTCAGTGTGAAGCACAGTGTCCTCACTGTCACAGCTCAGTGTGAAGCACACAGTGTCCTCACTGTCACAGCTCAGTGTGAAGCCACACAGTGTCCCACTGTCACAGCTCAGTGTGAAGCACACAGGGTCCCCACTGTCACAGCTCAGTGTGAAGCACACAGTGTCCTCACTGTCACAGCTCAGTGTGAAGCACAGTGTCCTCACTGTCACAGCTCAGTGTGAAGCACACAGTGTCCTCACTGTCACAGCTCAGTGTGAAGCACACAGTGTCCTCACTGTCACAGCTCAGTGTGAAGCACACAGTGTCCTCACTGTCACAGCTCAGTGTGAAGCACAGTGTCCTCACTGTCACAGCTCAGTGTGAAGCACAGTGTCCCCACTGTCACAGCTCAGTGTGAAGCACAGTGTCCCCACTGTCACAGCTCAGTGTGAAGCACAGTGTCCTCACTGTCACAGCTCAGTGTGAAGCACAGTGTCCCCACTGTCACAGCTCAGTGTGAAGCACACAGTGTCCTCACTGTCACAGCTCAGTGTGAAGCACACAGTGTCCTCACTGTCACAGCTCAGTGTGAAGCACACAGTGTCCTCACTGTCACAGCTCAGTGTGAAGCACAGTGTCCCCACTGTCACAGCTCAGTGTGAAGCACAGTGTCCTCACTGTCACAGCTCAGTGTGAAGCACAGTGTCCTCACTGTCACAGCTCAGTGTGAAGCACAGTGTCCTCACTGTCACAGCTCAGTGTGAAGCACAGTGTCCTCACTGTCACAGCTCAGTGTGAAGCACACAGTGTCCTCACTGTCACAGCTCAGTGTGAAGCACAGTGTCCTCACTGTCACAGCTCAGTGTGAAGCACACAGTGTCCTCACTGTCACAGCTCAGTGTGAAGCACAGTGTCCTCACTGTCACAGCTCAGTGTGAAGCACAGTGTCCTCACTGTCACAGCTCAGTGTGAAGCACAGTGTCCTCACTGTCACAGCTCAGTGTGAAGCACAGTGTCCCCACTGTCACAGCTCAGTGTGAAGCACAGTGTCCTCACTGTCACAGCTCAGTGTGAAGCACAGTGTCCCCACTGTCACAGCTCAGTGTGAAGCACAGTGTCCTCACTGTCACAGCTCAGTGTGAAGCACAGTGTCCTCACTGTCACAGCTCAGTGTGAAGCACACAGTGTCCTCACTGTCACAGCTCAGTGTGAAGCACAGTGTCCTCACTGTCACAGCTCAGTGTGAAGCACAGTGTCCTCACTGTCACAGCTCAGTGTGAAGCACAGTGTCCTCACTGTCACAGCTCAGTGTGAAGCACACAGTGTCCTCACTGTCACAGCTCAGTGTGAAGCACACAGTGTCCTCACTGTCACAGCTCAGTGTGAAGCACACAGTGTCCCCACTGTCACAGCTCAGTGTGAAGCACAGTGTCCCCACTGTCACAGCTCAGTGTGAAGCACAGTGTCCTCACTGTCACAGCTCAGTGTGAAGCACAGTGTCCTCACTGTCACAGCTCAGTGTGAAGCACAGTGTCCTCACTGTCACAGCTCAGTGTGAAGCACAGTGTCCCCACTGTCACAGCTCAGTGTGAGGCACAGTGTCCTCACTGTCACAGCTCAGTGTGAAGCACAGTGTCCTCACTGTCACAGCTCAGTGTGAAGCACAGTGTCCTCACTGTCACAGCTCAGTGTGAGGCACAGTGTCCTCACTGTCACAGCTCAGTGTGAAGCACACAGTGTCCTCACTGTCACAGCTCAGTGTGAAGCACAGTGTCCCCACTGTCACAGCTCAGTGTGAAGCACAGTGTCCTCACTGTCACAGCTCAGTGTGAAGCACTGTGTCCTCACTGTCACAGCTCAGTGTGAAGCACACAGTGTCCTCACTGTCACAGCTCAGTGTGAAGCACAGTGTCCTCACTGTCACAGCTCAGTGTGAAGCACAGTGTCCTCACTGTCACAGCTCAGTGTGAAGCACAGTGTCCTCACTGTCACAGCTCAGTGTGAAGCACAGTGTCCTCACTGTCACAGCTCAGTGTGAAGCACAGTGTCCTCACTGTCACAGCTCAGTGTGAAGCACAGTGTCCTCACTGTCACAGCTCAGTGTGAAGCACACAGTGTCCTCACTGTCACAGCTCAGTGTGAAGCACAGTGTCCTCACTGTCCACAGCTCAGTGTGAAGCACAGTGTCCCCACTGTCACAGCTCAGTGTGAAGCACAGTGTCCTCACTGTCACAGCTCAGTGTGAAGCACAGTGTCCTCACTGTCACAGCTCAGTGTGAAGCACAGTGTCCTCACTGTCACAGCTCAGTGTGAAGCACACAGTGTCCTCTCTGTCACAGCTCAGTGTGAAGCACAGTGTCCTCACTGTCACAGCTCAGTGTGAAGCACAGTGTCCTCACTGTCACAGCTCAGTGTGAAGCACACAGTGTCCTCACTGTCACAGCTCAGTGTGAAGCACACAGTGTCCTCACTGTCACAGCTCAGTGTGAAGCACACAGTGTCCTCACTGTCACAGCTCAGTGTGAAGCACACAGTGTCCTCACTGTCACAGCTCAGTGTGAAGCACAGTGTCCTCACTGTCACAGCTCAGTGTGAAGCACACAGTGTCCTCACTGTCACAGCTCAGTGTGAAGCACAGTGTCCTCACTGTCACAGCTCAGTGTGAAGCACACAGTGTCCTCACTGTCACAGCTCAGTGTGAAGCACAGTGTCCTCACTGTCACAGCTCAGTGTGAAGCACTGTGTCCTCACTGTCACAGCTCAGTGTGAAGCACACAGTGTCCTCACTGTCACAGCTCAGTGTGAAGCACACAGTGTCCTCACTGTCACAGCTCAGTGTGAAGCACTGTGTCCTCACTGTCACAGCTCAGTGTGAAGCACAGTGTCCTTACTATCACAGCTCAGTATGAAGCACAGTGTCCTTACTATCACAGCTCAGTGTGAAGCACAGTGTCCTCACTGTCACAGCTCAGTGTGAAGCACAGTGTCCTCGTGACTTAATAAAGCTCATAGTCTCAAATGTGGAGAAGATGCTTTATTGTGAATTTGTTCTCTCTTCAAGTGTTACCTACGGCTACCTCAAGTGCTACTAGCTGGTGTGTCTGTCCTGCTACAAGTTCTGCCTTCCGTGAAGTGTGTCCTCACTTCCTGTCCTGGTCTATTTATATGGCTCTCCCGTGCTCCCTCTAGTGTTTGCTCAGTTGTATTGCATCTAGTTAACTTGTGATCACCACATCCCCCTTTTTTTCTTTACATATTTTCTGTACATCGTTAAAGAAAATTGTACATCCTGTCCCGGTGTATTTATAGCTCTCCCTCTAGTGTTTGCTCAATTGTATTGTATCTAGTCAATCTACGATCACCACATCCCCCTTTTTCTCTTTACATATTGTCTGTACATCGTTAAAGAAAATTATACAAAACAGTTACTTATGATATGCGTATCTATACAAGTGATGGTGCTATTGCATATTTTTACAAAGCCAATGTATTTATGAGTCCAATCTTAATAAAACATTTATGAGTCCAAACTTGATGAATTTGTTCAGTTTTTTTTTTCTTTTTGTTGTTGATGACGTGGTGATATTGATATTGCAACTCCGTTGTGAATGTTGTTGGTGTTCCTTGTTATTTTAAGTACCCAATGCATCATCCCGAGGTGTTTGCATGGTCACATCACTGATGTTGACTGGCATGGACTTTTTTCTGTGCTTGTGGTATTGATTTATTATCTCATCCGCCTTGGATGCTGGCGTGCTTGCTTGTTCTGGAGCAGATGTGAGTTTGTGTGATTCGTTGTCATCCCATGACATGTTTGTAGTCTTGTCATCGTTTTGCAGTGTGCTGTGGCATTGTCCTTCATGTGCCGAGTAGTACCATTGTGTACAAGTCGTTGTTTCATTGCTGTTGTTTCTGTCATTCCTGTCTTTGTTGTTTTCGTTGCCGTACTTGTTGCTGTTTTTGTCGTTTCTGTCTTTGGTGTTGTCGCCGTCGTTGTTCCTGACTTTGTTGTTTTCGTTGCCGTTCTTGTTGCTGTTCTTGTCGTTTCTGTCTTTGGTGTTGTCGCTATCTTTGTTCCTGACTTTGTTGTTTTCGTTGCTGTTCTTGTTGTTTCTGTCTCTGTCGTTGTCGCTATCTTTGTGCCTGACTTTGTTGTTTGTCTTGTCATGCTTCATGTTGCTTTTGTTCTTGCTGTTGTTGTTCTCGTTTCTGCTGTGCTTCTTTTGACTTTTGTTTTTCTTGTTATACTCTATGAGTGTCCCGTGTGGATAATTTCAGTCATTGAGCATTTCGTCTCGAGAGTGGTGCGAAAGATCTGATGTTGCATCGGTGCTGGTGACATCAATCATTTGTGGAGGATTTGATTCCTCATCTTTGCTTTCTTGGTGCTCCTCTTCTGGAGTCAAATTCTTCTCGATTTCATTTGACGCGGTGTCTCTGGATTCTTGGCGCTCCTCTTCTGGAGTCAAAATCTGCATGATTTCAGTTGACGTGGTGTCTCTGGACTCTTGGTGCTCCGCTTCTGGAGTTAAAATCTGCATGTTTTCATTCGGCGTTGTCTCTCTGGACTGTTGGGTGGCCCGACTCTGTGCTTCTGTACAGACAAGCTGAGAACTGTCAGTCTCGCTGTGATCCTGTACGTCGAGTGCGATCACCTTGTTACTGTTCTCGCTCTGTGCGTCGGTACAGACAAGCTGAGAACTGTCAGTCTCGCTGTGATCCTGTACGTCGAGTGTGATCACCTTGTCACTGTTTTCGCTCTGTGCTTCTGTACAGACAAGCTGAGAACTGTCAGTCTCGCTGTGATCCTGTACGTCGAGTGTGATCACCTTGTCACTGTTTTCGCTCTGTGCTGTCATCCAATGTATCGACGAGCTGCCTTGGCATCATGGTGTTGGATTCATTTACCACGAGTAGATTCGTGTTGAGCTTTGCAACGGTGTCGCTGATGCTGTGATCAGCATATCCAAATAACTCCTCCATGTCTGAGTAGTATTCTTTGAAACCCAAATCAGCTTCGTTGGCTTCTTCTACCACGAGTTGATTTGTGTTGAACTTTGCGACCGTGTCGCTGATGCTGTGATAAGCATATCCGACTGACTCAGCCATGTCTGAGTAGTATTCTTTGAAAACCAAATCATCTTGGTTGGATTCATCTACCACGAGTTGATTCGTGTTGTACTTTGCGACCGTGTCGCTGATGCTGTGATAAGCATATCCGACTGACTCAGCCATGTCTGAGAGGTAATCTTCGAAAAACAAATGCTCTTTTGTTGTTGCGGAATTCTTTTTGTTCTCTTCACTTGGGGTGGTGCAGACTGCTTTTTTCAGGGTGTTGTGCAAGTTGTTTTTTACTGTTGGTTTAAGTTCAGGCGTTTTTCTGTGTTCTGAGGCAAGACAATTTGTGTTTACCACTTTAAGTGCCTTGTTTTCAATTTTCGGGCATTTCCCTTTTAAGTGGGCGTGGTCGGGATGCTCAGACGTCAAGACGTCACGCGTGGGAATGAATTGCGCACGCGCAAATCGGCCTTCCTCCTTCACTGTGCGGTTTTGTGTCCATTGCGCATGCGCGGCTTCCGGTTCCGGCGCATGCGCAGACGCAATTTGTAGTTTTTTGCTTGCCCGAGACTGCAAAATGTGCTCCAACGCAATTTTATCGCGGATTTCAGCGTTTTTTTCTTCCTAAAAGTTGTGAGTTACCTTTTCTTTCCGATCTGGACTGGATTTCAGCGTTTTGGCTTTGTGAAAAATTCATGTTATTTCTTCTTTTTGATCTGTACTTTTCATTCGCGATTTCTTGTTCTTTTCGTGATTTTTTTAGTTTTGCATCACTCAGCCTCTCTGCAGTTTGGCCTCTGAGCATGCCTTGCTGTGTAAATTCCTTACAGTACTCTTCAAATTTGTTTAGTATCGTTTGTAAGCTGTTTCTGTCTTCACCTTTTGAGTATTTAAATCCATTATAAACTTTCGTAGGTTCATGTCCTTCGATGAGAATTGCTATTTTAATTTCGTCTGAGGCTGCTTCTGCATCATATGCTATGATACCGATATCGAACCATTGTTTAAACCTTTCCCAGACAGTTTTTACATTTCCAGTCGTGTCCAGCTGAAGTGGGAATCCAAGGCACGTCCTCCCATCAGCGATGTCTTCCCAAGTCGAATGTCCAGTAGGAGATTTCCATGCCATTTTGTTCTTTCTGTGTCTGCCACTGAGTTGTCCTGAAGTAAGCGTCTGAAGCCACTCCTGGGTACCATGTGTTGTTCCTCGTGACTTAATAAAGCTCGTAGTCTCAAATGTAGAGAAGATGCGTTATTGTGAATTTGTTCTCTCTTCAGAGCGTTACCTACGGCTACCTCAAGTGCTACTAGCTGGTGTGTCTGTCCTGCTGCAAGTTCTGCCTTCCGTGAAGTGTGTCCTCACTTCCTGTCCCCGTCTATTTATATGGCTCGTGCTCCCTCTAGTGTTTGCTCAGTTGTATTGTATCTAGTTAACTTGTGATCACCACAACACTGAGCTGTGACAGTGAGGACACTGTGCTTCACACTGAGCTGTGACAGTGAGGACACTGTGCTTCACACTGAGCTGTGACAGTGAGGACACTGTGCCTCACACTGAGCTGTGACAGTGGGGACACTGTGTGCTTCACACTGAGCTGTGACAGTGAGGACACTGTGCTTCACACTGAGCTGTGACAGTGGGGACACTGTGCTTCACACTGAGCTGTGACAGTGAGGACACTGTGTGCTTCACACTGAGCTGTGACAGTGAGGACACTGTGCTTCACACTGAGCTGTGACAGTGAGGACACTGTGCTTCACACTGAGCTGTGACAGTGAGGACACTGTGTGCTTCACACTGAGCTGTGACAGTGAGGACACTGTGTGCTTCACACTGAGCTGTGACAGTGAGGACACTGTGCTTCACACTGAGCTGTGACAGTGGGGACACTGTGTGCTTCACACTGAGCTGTGACAGTGAGGACACTGTGTGCTTCACACTGAGCTGTGACAGTGGGGACACTGTGTGCTTCACATTGAGCTGTGACAGTGAGGACACTGTGTGCTTCACACTGAGCTGTGACAGTGGGGACACTGTGTGCTTCACATTGAGCTGTGACAGTGAGGACACTGTGCTTCACACTGAGCTGTGACAGTGAGGACACTGGGCTTCACACTGAGCTGTGACAGTGAGGACACTGTGTGCTTCACACTGAGCTGTGACAGTGAGGACACTGTGCTTCACACTGAGCTGTGACAGTGGGGACACTGTGCTTCACACTGAGCTGTGACAGTGAGGACACTGTGTGCTTCACACTGAGCTGTGACAGTGAGGACACTGTGCTTCACACTGAGCTGTGACAGTGAGGACACTGTGCTTCACACTGAGCTGTGACAGTGAGGACACTGTGCTTCACACTGAGCTGTGACAGTGAGGACACTGTGTGGTTCACACTGAGCTGTGACAGTGAGGACACTGTGTGGTTCACACTGAGCTGTGACAGTGAGGACACTGTGCTTCACACTGAGCTGTGACAGTGGGGACACTGTGTGCTTCACACTGAGCTGTGACAGTGAGGACACTGTGCTTCACACTGAGCTGTGACAGTGGGGACACTGTGTGCTTCACACTGAGCTGTGACAGTGGGGACACTGTGTGCTTCACACTGAGCTGTGACAGTGAGGACACTGTGCTTCACACTGAGCTGTGACAGTGAGGACACTGTGTGCTTCACACTGAGCTGTGACAGTGAGGACACTGTGCTTCACACTGAGCTGTGACAGTGAGGACACTGTGTGCTTCACACTGAGCTGTGACAGTGAGGACACTGTGCTTCACACTGAGCTGTGACAGTGGGGACACTGTGCTTCACACTGAGCTGTGACAGTGAGGACACTGTGCTTCACACTGAGCTGTGACAGTGAGGACACTGTGTGCTTCACACTGAGCTGTGACAGTGAGGACACTGTGCTTCACACTGAGCTGTGACAGTGGGGACACTGTGCTTCACACTGAGCTGTGACAGTGAGGACACTGTGTGCTTCACACTGAGCTGTGACAGTGAGGACACTGTGCTTCACACTGAGCTGTGACAGTGAGGACACTGTGTGCTTCACACTGAGCTGTGACAGTGAGGACACTGTGCTTCACACTGAGCTGTGACAGTGAGGACACTGTGTGCTTCACACTGAGCTGTGACAGTGAGGACACTGTGCTTCACACTGAGCTGTGACAGTGAGGACACTGTGTGCTTCACACTGAGCTGTGACAGTGAGGACACTGTGTGCTTCACACTGAGCTGTGACAGTGAGGACACTGTGCTTCACACTGAGCTGTGACAGTGAGGACACTGTGCTTCACACTGAGCTGTGACAGTGAGGACACTGTGCTTCACACTGAGCTGTGACAGTGAGGACACTGTGCTTCACACTGAGCTGTGACAGTGGGGACACTGTGCTTCACACTGAGCTGTGACAGTGAGGACACTGTGTGCTTCACACTGAGCTGTGACAGTGAGGACACTGTGCTTCACACTGAGCTGTGACAGTGAGGACACTGTGTGCTTCACACTGAGCTGTGACAGTGAGGACACTGTGCTTCACACTGAGCTGTGACAGTGAGGACACTGTGCTTCACACTGAGCTGTGACAGTGAGGACACTGTGCTTCACACTGAGCTGTGACAGTGAGGACACTGTGCTTCACACTGAGCTGTGACAGTGAGGACACTGTGCTTCACACTGAGCTGTGACAGTGAGGACACTGTGTGCTTCACACTGAGCTGTGACAGTGAGGACACTGTGCTTCACACTGAGCTGTGACAGTGAGGACACTGTGTGCTTCACACTGAGCTGTGACAGTGAGGACACTGTGCTTCACACTGAGCTGTGACAGTGGGGACACTGTGCTTCACACTGAGCTGTGACAGTGAGGACACTGTGCTTCACACTGAGCTGTGACAGTGAGGACACTGTGCTTCACACTGAGCTGTGACAGTGAGGACACTGTGCTTCACACTGAGCTGTGACAGTGAGGACACTGTGCTTCACACTGAGCTGTGACAGTGGGGACACTGTGCTTCACACTGAGCTGTGACAGTGGGGACACTGTGCTTCACACTGAGCTGTGACAGTGGGGACACTGTGTGCTTCACACTGAGCTGTGACAGTGAGGACACTGTGCTTCACACTGAGCTGTGACAGTGAGGACACTGTGTGCTTCACACTGAGCTGTGACAGTGGGGACACTGTGCTTCACACTGAGCTGTGACAGTGAGGACACTGTGTGCTTCACACTGAGCTGTGACAGTGAGGACACTGTGTGCTTCACACTGAGCTGTGACAGTGAGGACACTGTGCTTCACACTGAGCTGTGACAGTGAGGACACTGTGTGCTTCACACTGAGCTGTGACAGTGAGGACACTGTGTGCTTCACACTGAGCTGTGACAGTGAGGACACTGTGCTTCACACTGAGCTGTGACAGTGAGGACACTGTGTGCTTCACACTGAGCTGTGACAGTGAGGACACTGTGCTTCACACTGAGCTGTGACAGTGAGGACACTGTGTGCTTCACACTGAGCTGTGACAGTGAGGACACTGTGTGCTTCACACTGAGCTGTGACAGTGAGGACACTGTGTGCTTCACACTGAGCTGTGACAGTGAGGACACTGTGCTTCACACTGAGCTGTGACAGTGAGGACACTGTGCTTCACACTGTGCTGTGACAGTGTGGACACTGTGCTTCACACTGAGCTGTGACAGTGAGGACACTGTGTGCTTCACACTGAGCTGTGACAGTGGGGACACTGTGCTTCACACTGAGCTGTGACAGTGAGGACACTGTGCTTCACACTGAGCTGTGACAGTGAGGACACTGTGTGCTTCACACTGAGCTGTGACAGTGAGGACACTGTGCTTCACACTGAGCTGTGACAGTGAGGACACTGTGCTTCACACTGAGCTGTGACAGTGAGGACACTGTGCTTCACACTGAGCTGTGACAGTGGGGACACTGTGCTTCACACTGAGCTGTGACAGTGAGGACACTGTGTGCTTCACACTGAGCTGTGACAGTGAGGACACTGTGTGCTTCACACTGAGCTGTGACAGTGAGGACACTGTGTGCTTCACACTGAGCTGTGACAGTGAGGACACTGTGTGCTTCACACTGAGCTGTGACAGTGAGGACACTGTGTGCTTCACACTGAGCTGTGACAGTGAGGACACTGTGCTTCACACTGAGCTGTGACAGTGGGGACACTGTGCTTCACACTGAGCTGTGACAGTGAGGACACTGTGTGCTTCACACTGAGCTGTGACAGTGAGGACACTGTGTGCTTCACACTGAGCTGTGACAGTGAGGACACTGTGCTTCACACTGAGCTGTGACAGTGAGGACACTGTGCTTCACACTGAGCTGTGACAGTGAGGACACTGTGCTTCACACTTAGCTGTGACAGTGAGGACACTGTGTGCTTCACACTGAGCTGTGACAGTGAGGACACTGGTGCTTCACACTGAGCTGTGACAGTGAGGACACTGTGTGCTTCACACTGAGCTGTGACAGTGAGGACACTGTGCTTCACACTTAGCTGTGACAGTGAGGACACTGTGTGCTTCACACTGAGCTGTGACAGTGAGGACACTGTGTGCCTCACACTGAGCTGTGACAGTGAGGACACTGTGCTTCACACTGAGCTGTGACAGTGAGGACACTGTGCTTCACACTGAGCTGTGACAGTGAGGACACTGTGCTTCACACTGAGCTGTGACAGTGAGGACACTGTGCTTCACACTGAGCTGTGACAGTGAGGACACTGTGCTTCACACTGAGCTGTGACAGTGAGGACACTGTGCTTCACACTGAGCTGTGACAGTGAGGACACTGTGTGCTTCACACTGAGCTGTGACAGTGGGGACACTGTGCTTCACACTGAGCTGTGACAGTGAGGACACTGTGCTTCACACTGAGCTGTGACAGTGAGGACACTGTGCTTCACACTGAGCTGTGACAGTGAGGACACTGTGTGCTTCACACTGAGCTGTGACAGTGAGGACACTGTGCTTCACACTGAGCTGTGACAGTGAGGACACTGTGTGCTTCTCACTGAGCTGTGACAGTGAGGACACTGTGCTTCACACTGAGCTGTGACAGTGAGGACACTGTGCTTCACACTGAGCTGTGACAGTGAGGACACTGTGCTTCACACTGAGCTGTGACAGTGAGGACACTGTGCTTCACACTGAGCTGTGACAGTGAGGACACTGTGCTTCACACTGAGCTGTGACAGTGAGGACACTGTGCTTCACACTGAGCTGTGACAGTGAGGACACTGTGCTTCACACTGAGCTGTGACAGTGAGGACACTGTGCTTCACACTGAGCTGTGACAGTGAGGACACTGTGTGCTTCACACTGAGCTGTGACAGTGAGGACACTGTGCTTCACACTGAGCTGTGACAGTGAGGACACTGTGTGCTTCACACTGAGCTGTGACAGTGAGGACACTGTGCTTCACACTGAGCTGTGACAGTGAGGACACTGTGTGCTTCACACTGAGCTGTGACAGTGAGGGACACTGTGTGCTTCACACTGAGCTGTGACAGTGAGGACACTGTGCTTCACACTGAGCTGTGACAGTGAGGACACTGTGCTTCACACTGAGCTGTGACAGTGAGGACACTGTGCTTCACACTGAGCTGTGACAGTGAGGACACTGTGCTTCACACTGAGCTGTGACAGTGAGGACACTGTGCTTCACACTGAGCTGTGACAGTGAGGACACTGTGCTTCACACTGAGCTGTGACAGTGAGGACACTGTGCTTCACACTGAGCTGTGACAGTGAGGACACTGTGCTTCACACTGAGCTGTGACAGTGAGGACACTGTGTGCTTCACACTGAGCTGTGACAGTGAGGACACTGTGCTTCACACTGAGCTGTGACAGTGAGGACACTGGTGCTTCACACTGAGCTGTGACAGTGAGGACACTGTGCTTCACACTGAGCTGTGACAGTGAGGACACTGTGCTTCACACTGAGCTGTGACAGTGAGGACACTGTGCTTCACACTGAGCTGTGACAGTGAGGACACTGTGCTTCACACTGAGCTGTGACAGTGAGGACACTGTGCTTCACACTGAGCTGTGACAGTGAGGACACTGTGCTTCACACTGAGCTGTGACAGTGAGGACACTGTGCTTCACACTGAGCTGTGACAGTGAGGACACTGTGCTTCACACTGAGCTGTGACAGTGAGGACACTGTGCTTCACACTGAGCTGTGACAGTGAGGACACTGTGCTTCACACTGAGCTGTGACAGTGAGGACACTGTGCTTCACACTGAGCTGTGACAGTGAGGACACTGTGCTTCACACTGAGCTGTGACAGTGAGGACACTGTGCTTCACACTGAGCTGTGACAGTGAGGACACTGTGCTTCACACTGAGCTGTGACAGTGGAGGACACTGTGCTTCACACTGAGCTGTGACAGTGAGGACACTGTGCTTCACACTGAGCTGTGACAGTGAGGACACTGTGCTTCACACTGAGCTGTGACAGTGAGGACACTGTGCTTCACACTGAGCTGTGACAGTGAGGGCACTGTGCTTCACACTGAGCTGTGACAGTGAGGACACTGTGCTTCACACTGAGCTGTGACAGTGAGGACACTGTGCTTCACACTGAGCTGTGCAGTGAGGACACTGTGCTTCACACTGAGCTGTGACAGTGAGGACACTGTGTGCTTCACACTGAGCTGTGACAGTGAGGACACTGTGTGCTTCACACTGAGCTGTGACAGTGAGGACACTGTGCTTCACACTGAGCTGTGACAGTGAGGACACTGTGGGCTTCACACTGAGCTGTGACAGTGAGGGACACTGTGTGCTTCACACTGAGCTGTGACAGTGAGGACACTGTGTGCTTCACACTGAGCTGTGACAGTGAGGACACTGTGCTTCACACTGAGCTGTGACGTGAGGACACTGTGTGCTTCACACTGAGCTGTGACAGTGAGGGACACTGGCTTCACACTGAGCTGTGACAGTGAGGACACTGTGTGCTTCACACTGAGCTGTGACAGTGAGGGACACTGTGCTTCACACTGAGCTGTGACAGTGAGGACACTGTGTGCTTCACACTGAGCTGTGACAGTGAGGACCACTGTGCTTCACACTGAGCTGTGACAGTGAGGACACTGGTGCTTCACACTGAGCTGTGACAGTGGAGGACACTGTGGCTTCACACTGAGCTGTGACAGTGAGGACACTGTGCTTCACACTGAGCTGTGACAGTGAGGACACTGTGCTTCACACTGAGCTGTGACAGTGAGGACACTGTGTGCTTCACACTGAGCTGTGACAGTGAGGACACTGTGCCTTCACACTGAGCTGTGACAGTGAGGACACTGTGCTTCACACTGAGCTGTGACAGTGAGGACACTGTGCTTCACACTGAGCTGTGACAGTGAGGACACTGTGCTTCACATTGAGCTGTGACAGTGAGGACACTGTGCTTCACACTGAGCTGTGACAGTGAGGACACTGTGTGCTTCACACTGAGCTGTGACAGTGAGGACACTGTGCTTCACACTGAGCTGTGACAGTGAGGACACTGTGCTTCACACTGAGCTGTGACAGT
This sequence comes from Scyliorhinus canicula, assembly GCF_902713615.1. Lineage (NCBI taxonomy): Eukaryota > Metazoa > Chordata > Chondrichthyes > Carcharhiniformes > Scyliorhinidae > Scyliorhinus > Scyliorhinus canicula. Next base: position 196,962,364 of record NC_052153.1, read on the forward strand.
GAGGACACTGTGTGCTTCACACTGAGCTGTGACAGTGAGGACACTGTGCTTCACACTGAGCTGTGACAGTGAGGACACTGTGTGCTTCACACTGAGCTGTGACAGTGGGGACACTGTGTGCTTCACACTGAGCTGTGACAGTGAGGACACTGTGTGCCTCACACTGAGCTGTGACAGTGAGGACACTGTGCTTCACACTGAGCTGTGACAGTGAGGACACTGTGCTTCACACTGAGCTGTGACAGTGAGGACACTGTGTGCTTCACACTGAGCTGTGACAGTGGGGACACTGTGTGCTTCACACTGAGCTGTGACAGTGGGGACACTGTGCTTCACACTGAGCTGTGACAGTGAGGACACTGTGCTTCACACTGAGCTGTGACAGTGAGGACACTGTGCTTCACACTGAGCTGTGACAGTGAGGACACTGTGCTTCACACTGAGCTGTGACAGTGGGGACACTGTGTGCTTCACACTGAGCTGTGACAGTGAGGACACTGTGTGCTTCACACTGAGCTGTGACAGTGAGGACACTGTGTGCTTCACACTGAGCTGTGACAGTGAGGACACTGTGCTTCACACTGAGCTGTGACAGTGAGGGCTCTCTATTCTCTCTGTCTCCCTGGCTCATGTTTGTCCTCCCCACCCTGTTACCAATCTGGGAAGATTTTGGACAAAGATCTAGTGGCTGGGGGCGGTTCAGTTATGTAAATATCGCGTGAGAAATGTTTGTTTGTGGAAACTGATTTGAGGAAGAGGGTGAAAGTGCGTTGGAGGTGTTGTCAGAACTTGTTCCTGTTTCTGGGGGAAGGGAATGGGCTTAGCCTCAAGGGACAATTTTAACCAACTGTTCTCAGCAGCGTGGGTCCAATATAACCATTAATGGATTAGTTCTCAGAGCTGCAGAGGCAGCCAGTAGCAGTGTGAAAACAAGCTAGTAGATTGCTAGCGGAGCTGGGAGTTGCCGAGGAGGAGTTAGCTATTGCTGGAGGAGGGGAATATTGTTCAGCTCTCGCTGGTTCTGTTGTTGCTCTTTCAGCAATAGCTTCTTCCTGTTTGGAATATTTCTAGCATTTCTCGGATTGTTGGATCCAACTTTCCCAATCCCCCAGCTGCCCTCCAACTGGATCATGGCGGGGAGAGTCAAACTGCTCCAGTTTCCTTTCCTATTCGTGTTTCTAACCTCTGCAGAATCAGCCAAGATGCTGGTTACCGTCCTGCTGGGTAAGTCCAGGCTGCATTGCCCAGAGTGGGGGCCGCCTCTGACCCTCTTTTAACACTTCCCAATTTAACAGGGACTGATTTATGCTGTGAAATCTCACTTATTTAGCAAGTTATTTGAGGTTCTGTTTGTTAAGGGTGTTGTAAAGACACATTTCGATTTTTGTGCCTTATGTTTGAGAAAGTATTTTACATGTTTACATGTCTAGGGGCTGGTTTAGCACACTGGGCTAAATTGCTGGCTTTGAAAGCTGGCCAACAGCAAGGTTCAATTCCCGTACCAGCCTCCCCGGACAGGCGCCGGAATGTGGCGACTAGGGACTTTTCACAGTAACTTCATTGAAGCCTACTCGTGACAATAAACTATTTTCATTTCATATTCAAATGGCTTTTAATCAGGTCATTGCTCAAGGTGACAGATCAAAGGGGTGAGTAATATATTAACACAGACAGAAGTTTGGTTAATGGATGGAAAACTGAGAGTCGGTTAAATGGGTCATTTTGGTCAGACGGAACAGGGAGTGAGGTTATTGACTTGGATAGGAAGAACAGAAAAGTATACTTTGCTCTAAAATACTAACCCGGTATTCTTCACCCGATGCCGGTGTTATGTAGTTACATTAGAATTGGAACAGTACAGCACAGAACAGGCCCTTCAGCCCTCGATGTTGTGCCGAGCAATGATCACCCTACTCAAACCCACGTATCCACCCTATACCCGTAACCCAACAACTCTCCCCTTAACCTTACTTTTTAAGGACACTAAGGGCAATTTAGCATGGCCAATCCACCTAACCCGCACATCTTTGGACTGTGGGAGGAAACCGGAGCACCCGGAGGAAACCCACGCGCACACGGGGAGGATGTGCAGACTCCGCACAGACAGTGACCCAGCCGGGAATCGAACCTGGGACCCTGGAGCTGTGAAGCATTTATGCTAACCACCATGCTACCGTGCTGCCCTTCTATTGTTCTATTGTTCTATTGTTCTATTGTTGCCCTATTATGTATTTTCTTTTATTCCCTTTTCTTCCCATGTACTTAATGATCTGTTGAGCTGCTCGCAGAAAAATACTTTTCACTTTACCTCGGTACACGTGACAATAAACAAATCCAATCCAGTATATATTTAAAAAGGACTTAGTGTTCAGAGTAATTAGATGGAGGAAGCGATTTAACCACCGCTCCGGTTAAAGAGCAGGAATGTCTAAAATAGAGATTTAGACTGTGCACAGATCAGTTTGCTATCTAACTGGTCCACTCCCGATGATGAATCATAGAATTTACAGTGTAGGAGGAGGCCATTCAGCCCATCGAGACTGCACCTGCCCTTGGAACGAGCACCCTACATAAGCCCAGACTGAGTCCTGATCAAACCCAAATATGTCGAGCATGTCATTAACTCTCATTTACATTCATTTCAATCTCATTAGCGAGAATGCAATAGCCTCCCAGGAATTAACCGGCTCCCCAGCAGGAAATCACCTGGACGTGGTTTGTAATAAATGTGAAGCTGGTATAATTGCTGCTGAGGGGAACCGAGGAGGGGAGTAACCATTTCCAGTTTCCAGCATTCAGCTGAAGGGGACTGGACCATCTACCCCGGTGGGTGCTGTGTGAGGCCTTAAAACCATCTTTAAATATTGTGGATACTCAGAACAGGGGCAACTACAGCTGCTGCCGGCCTATCTGGCAAAACTCTTCCAGTACAGAGCCCTGCTCTTGGTTATATGCTGAAGGTCACTTTAACAGCAGCGGCTATTTAGCACAGGGCTAAATCGCTGGCTTTGAAAGCAGACCAGGGCAGGCCAGCGAGAGGCGATACCATGTCTTTGTTTTTTTTGTGAAAATGAGCTGATGTAGCTTTGTATTGGTACCAATAGCTTTAAGTTCCTGGGGGTCACCATCACCAACAGTCTGTCCTGGGCCACTCACGTTGATGCAGCAGTCAAGAAAGCCGAACAACGTCTCTACTTCCTGCGGAAGCTAAAGAAATTCAGCATGTCTGCATCGACTCTCACAAACTTCTACAGATGTGCCATAGAGAGCATCCTATCCGGCTGCATCACAGCCTGGTATGGCAACTGCTCGGCCCAAGATCACAAGAAACTGCAGAGAGTGGCGAACTCAGCCCAATGCATCACACAAGCTTGCCACCCCCACATTGATTCTGTCTACACCTCCCGCTGCCTCAGGAAGGCAGACAGCATTATCAGAGACCCCTCCCACCCAGGCATTGCCTTCTTCCAGAACCTTCCATCAGGCAGAAGGTACAGAAGTCTGAAGATTCGCACATCCAGACATAGGAACAGCTTCTTCCCCACAGCTACCAGACTCCTCGACTCCCCCTCGGACTGATCTGTTCCCTGTAAGAACACTATTCCCGACGTCCTATGCTGCACTTGCCCATGTATTTGCTTTGTTTGGCCCCTTGTTCCGTACTGTACCCAATCACTGTTTGTCGATGTCCCATTTCTCAATGTTCTCTGTCGATTATTCTTTTGTCTACGATGTACGTACTGTGTACGTTCCCTCAGCCGCAGAAAAATACTTTTCACTGTATTTCGGTACATGTGACAATAAATCAAATCAAACCAATATGGAACAGTGACGTTTCCTTCTTGTTTAATGGTTAATGTGATATTTGGAATGTTACTTGGTTGATTTTTAAATCTCTGTTACAGTTGCCCATTTAATAAACAAAATATTCTCAAGTGGCTTCTCGTGGGTACACGGGCCGTGTCTCCGATGGTTATTGCATCGCATTTTAATCAAATGTTGACTCCTGAACACTTCGCTTGACCTCCAGAAACGTCAGCACCACGGAGGCAGCAGCCAACAATCAAACACTCAGAGGAATAGCTGGGTTTCAGTATTGGGGATATCCTTGCGACCAAGGGCAAAGTGTGTGGATCGGGGAGGGTACCTGAGCACCATCTCCTTGATATTCCCGGCAGGGGTCTCGGGGCTCCTGCTGTGCCCGGGGTGGGTGTACAGAGCGAGGTTCTCCAGCACAACCAGCTCGCTGGATGACACTCTGATATGAAAATGAAATGAAAATCGCTTATTGTCACGAGTAGGCTTCAAATGAAGTTACTGTGAAAAGCCCCTAGTCGCCACATTCCGGCGCCTGTTCGGGGAGACTGGTACGGGAATCGAACCGTGCTGCTGGCCTGCCTTGGTCTGCTTTCAAAGCCAGCGATTTAGCCCAGTGAGCTAAACCAGGCCCTGTGAGAAGGATGAACACATAGGGCTGGGGTAGGTTTGGGGGATTTGAGGGTCCCGGGGTAGAAGCTCTAACTGATTGTTGGTCGCTGTCCTTCGCCAATTCCTTACAGATATAACAACATGGCTGGTTATGTCGGTCCCGCACCCCGGTGTGCTGGTGGGCAGCCTGGACATACAAACCCGGAGAAGGTGGCAGCATCGGCACATCCTGAAGGCAGAACCCCATGTGCAGGGTTGAAGACGCAGCCGCCCATCAGGCCGAGCAGGAACCCAGAGGTGTACAGGCACCGTTGGTCTTTTGCGCAGTTGATGGCCGCGGAATACTGTTTCTCAGCACAGAGAGACAGTGCAGCACCTGTGCCACCTCCTCGTGGGCTTGGCACTGTGTGGAGGACGGGGACACCTCCACCCGGTGGCCATGAAGGTCACTGCAGCCCACAACCTCCAAGCAACCTGTTCATTCCAGGGCTCGGCCGGAGACTAATGCGGCATTTCCCAAGCTACAGCCCACAGGTGTATCCTTGAGGTCATTGGTGAGGTCACCGATGCCGAGTCTCCCGGCAGGCCTCTGTGCAGAGTCACATGACAGAGGCTTCACGTGCTGTTGGGTGAATTGGACATTCTGAATTCTCCCTTCGTTTACCTGAACAGGAGCTGGAAAGTGGCGACGAGGGGATTCCCACAGTAACATCATTGTAGCGTTAATGTAAGCCTACTTCTGAACATTGGACATTTCTATTGCCCCTTGATGCAGATGGTGTGTCCCCACCCCACTGTTCCCACTCAGTGCTCCTCACTCTTCTTGATCCTCTGTGGTCTACTGTTGCATCTCGGTGTGTCCCCAGGATGCACATCAGGGTTGGAGTCAGCCTGCTGCTTTCCATTCCTTTGGGGATGTAGTCTGGAGGGGCCTGGAGCTGAGGGCCCCGGCCAACTTCTCAGTGTCACTGGCATCGCCGGGCGACACCCTGCTTTGCCCGCTGCCCTTGAGATGAGTCAGTGACAGGAGGGGGCGGCGGATTTGGAAGAACTGGAGACAGCCATCGTCTCCTTGGTGGCCCTGGGTTGGCCTTCAGCGCTTCCTCCTCCCGGATGGTGGCCGTAGAGCCCTGGGGGTCTCCACTGGATGGAGGGGCTGCTGGAGGGAGCTCCAGAGGCCCTTGAGTCACCTGACTCTCCCAGTCCTGGTGCCCAGGTCAAGGATGTCTCGGAGCGGCTACAGGACATTCTGCTGGGGCAGTGTGAACAGCCTGTGGGGTGGGACACATCGGTGCAAATGACATATGAAAGAAAAACAGCAAAAAAGGGAATAGGGATAACCCTGGGAATTACAACCAGTCAGTCTTACTTCGGTGGTAGGCAAAGTAATGGAATAGGATTTCTGAGCATCTGGAAAAACACTGCTTGATTAGGGATAGTCAGCACGGATTTGTGAGGGGTAGGTCTTGCCTTCCAAGTCTTATTGAATTCTTTGAGGAGATGACCAAGCATGTGGATGAAGGTAAAGCAGTGGATGTAGTGTACATGGATTTTAGTAAGGCATTTGATAAGGTTCCCCATGGTAGACTTACGCAGAAAGTAAGGAGGCATGGGATAGTGGGAAATTTGGCCAGTTGGATAACGAACTGGCTAACCGATAGAAGACAGAGAGTGGTGGTGGATGGCAAATATTCAGCCTGGAGCCCAGTTATCAGTGGCGTACCGCAGGATCAGTTCTGGGTCCTCTGCTGTTTGTGATTTTCATTAATGACTTGGATGAGGGAGTTGAAGGGTGGATCAGTAATTTTGCAGACGATACGAAGGTTGGTGGAGTTGTGGATAGTGAGGAGGGCTGTTGTCGGCTTCAAGAGACATAGATAGGATGCAGAGCTGGGCTGAGAAGTGGCAGATGGAGTTTAACCCTGAAAAGTGTGAGGTTGTCCATTTTGGAAGGACAAATATAAATGCGGAATACAGGGTTAACTGTAGGGTTCTTGGCAATGTAGAGGAGCAGAGAGATCTTGGAGTTTTTATTCATAGATCTTTGAAAGTTGCCACTCAAATGGATAGAGCTGTGAAGAAGGCCTATGGTGTGCTAGCGTTCATTAGCAAAGGGATTGAATTTAAGAGCCGTGGGGTGATGGTGCAGCTGTACAAAACCTTTGTAAGGCCGCATTTGGAGTACTGTGTGCAGTTCTGGTCGCCTCATTTTAGGAAGGATGTGGAAGTTTTGGAAAAGGTGCAAAGGAGATTTACAAGGATGTTGCCTGGAATGGAGAGTAGGTCATACGAGGAAAGGTTGAGGGTGCTAGGCCTTTTCTCATTAGAACGGAGAAGGATGAGGGGCGACTTGATAGAGATTTATAAGATGATTAGGGGAATAGATAGAGTAGACAGTCAGAGACTTTTTCCCCGGGTGGAACAAACCATTGCAAGGGGACATACATTTAAGGTGAATGGTGGAAGATATGGGGGGATGTCAGAGGTAGGTTCTTTACCCAGAGAGTAGTGGGGGCATGGAATGCACTGCCTGTGGAAGTGGTTGAGTCGGAAACATTAGGGACCTTCAAGCGGCTATTGGATAGGTACATGGATGACGGTAGAATAATGGAGTGTAGATTAATTTGTTCTTAAGGGCAGCACGGTAGCATTGTGGATAGCACAATTGCTTCACAGCTCCAGGGTCCCAGGTTCGATTCCCCGCTGGGTTACTGTCTGTGCGGAGTCTGCACGTTCTCCCCGTGTCCTGCGTGGGTTTCCTCTGGGTGCTCCGGTTTCCTCCCCACAGTCCAAAGATGTGCAGGTTGGGTGGATTGGCCATGATAAATTGCCCTCAATGTCCAAAATTGACTTTAGTGTTGGGTGGGGTTACTGGGTCATGGGGATAGGGTGGAGGTGTTGACCTTGGGTTGGGTGCTCTTTCCAAGAGCCGGTGCAGACTCGCTGGGCCGAATGGCTTCCTTCTGATCTGTAAATTCTATGATAATTTATGAAAATGGCAGGAAGATGGAAGCCTGTGGAAGGAGTCAGAAGAGGGGGAATGAAGGACAAGAACAAAGAGAGAAAGGGGATTAAGAGAAGTGATAGGCAGAGAATCATGGCCAGAATCTAACAGGCCCTCAGTAAAAATAACATGGCAAGGAATATTAAAAAAACAAGCTTCAAGGCTTTGTGCCTTAACTTGTGGAGTAACCGCAATAAAACGGATCAACTAAACGCGTAAATAGATGTAAACGGGTATGATATAGTCAGGATTACAGAGACACGGCTGTCAGGTGACCAGGGGTGAGAATTGCATGTCCAGGGGTATTCTGTATTTCTAAGGACAGACCAAAAAGAAAATGTGGAGTTGCAATGCTGGTTAAAGAGGAAATTAACACAATAGCGAGGAAGGATATTAGCTCTGACAATGTGGGGTCTGTATGGGTAGAGCTGAGAAAGATCACAGGGCGAAAATGTTAATGTGGGTTGTATATAGACCCCCAAATTGTAGTGGTGAGGTTGAGATTGGCGTTTAAACACAAAATTAGAGATGCATGTGATAAAGGAACATCTGTAATTATGGGTAACTTTAATCTGCCATAGATTGGTCAAATCAAATTGCAAAAGCAAACCACAGAGGAGGAATTTCTGGAGTGTATACAGGATGGTTACCTGGATTAATATGTTGAGGAGCCAATGAGAGAACAGGCTACCCCAGACTGGACACTGTATGATGAGAACAGAATCATTGGCAATCTGGTTGTGTACGACGTCTTGGGGATGAGGGACCGTAATATGATCGAATTTTTCATCAAGATAGAGTGTGACGTAGTTGATTCTGAGACTCGGGTGCTGAATCTAAATAAGGAAGCTACGATGGTGTGAGGCACGAGTTGCATTGGGAAACGTTAAAGGGCTGACAGTGGATAGGCAATGTCAAACATCCGGACAAATGTGAGGTAATGCATTTTGGAAGGTCTAATGCAGGTAGGGAATATACAGTGAATGGTTAGAACCCTCAAGAGTATTGACAGTCAGAGAGATCTAGGTGTACAGGTCCACAGGTCACTGAAAGGGGCAACACAGGTGGAGAAGGTAGTCAAGAAGGCATAAGGCATGTTTGCCTACATTGGCCGGGGCATTGAGTATAAGAATTGGCAAGTCATGCTGCAGCTGTATAGAACCTTAGTTAGGTCACACTTGGAGTATAGTGTTCAATTCTGGTCGCCACACTACCAGAAGGATGTGGAGGCTTTAGAGAGGGTGCAGAAGAGATTTACCAGGATGTTGCCTGGTATGGAGGGCATTAGCTATGAGGAGCGGTTGAATTAAATCGGTTTGTTCTCACTGGAACAACGAAGGTTGAGGGGTGACCTGATAGAGGTCTACAAAATTATGAGGGGAATAGACAGAGTGGATAGTCAGAGGCTTTTCCCCAGGGTAGAGGGGTCAATTATTAGGGGGCATAGGTTTAAGGTGCGAGGGGCAAGGTTTAGAGAAGATGTACGAGGCAAGTTTTCTTTACAGAGGGTAGTGGATGCCTGCAACTCGCTGCCGGAGGAGGGTGGTGGAAGCAGGGACGATAGTGACATTTAGTGGGAGACCCACCCCCCAATCTTAACCCCAGTAACATGCAGATCTTTGGAAACTGTGGGAGGAAGCCGGACCACCCAGAGGAAACCCACACAGACACGGAGAGAAGGTGCAAACTCCACATAGACAAACTCCCAAGGGCCAGAATTGAACCCGGGTCCCTGGCGCTGTGAGGCAGCAGTGCTAACCACTGTGCTGCAATGCTGCCCTTGGATGGCCTAGGGCCTTTTAAACTACATCCCAGAGTACTGAAGGAAGTGGTTCTAGAAATAGTGGATGCATTGGTGGTCATCTTCCAGGATTCTATCGACTCTGGAACAGTCCTGCCGATTGGAGGGTGACTAAGGTAACTCCACTATTTAAAGAGGGAGGTGGAGAGAAAATAGGGAATTATAGACCAGTCAGCCTGACGTCAGTAGTGGGGAAAATTCTAGAATCCATTATCAAGGAGTTTATGATGTGGAGATGCCAGCATTGGACTGGGGTGAGCACAGTAAGAAGTCTTACAACACCTGGTTCAAGTCCAACAGCACTGCTCCGAAAGCTCGTGTTTGAAACAAACCTTTTGGACTTTAACCTGGTGTGTAAGACGTCTGACAAGGATTTAATAGCAGAGCACTTGGAAAGCAGTGGCAGGATCAGACAGAGTCAGCATGGGTTCATGAAGGGGAAATCATGCTTGACAAATCCACTGGAATTCTTCCAGGATGTGACCAGTAGAATTGATGAGGGGAACCAGTGGATAAGAACATAAGAACATAAGAACTAGGAGCAGGAGTAGGCCATCTGGCCCCTCGAGCCTGCTCCGCCATTCAATGAGATCATGGCTGATCTTTTGTGGACTCAGCTCCACTTTCCGGCCCGAACACCATAACCCTTAATCCCTTTATTCTTCAAAAAACTATCTATCTTTACCTTAAAAACATGTAATGAAGGAGCCTCAACTGCTTCACTGGGCAAGGAATTCCATAGATTCACAACCCTTTGGGTGAAGAAGTTCCTCCTAAACCTCAGTTCTAAATCTACTTCCCCTTATTTTGAGGCTATGCCCCCTAGTTCTGCTGTCACCACGCCAGTGGAAACAACCTGCCCGCATCTATCCTATCTATTCCCTTCATAATTTTAAATGTTTCTATAAGATCCCCCCTCATCCTTCTAAATTCCAACGGTACAGTCCCAGTCTACTCAACCTCTCCTCATAATCCAACCCCTTCAGCTCTGGGATTAACCTAGTGAATCTCCTCTGACCACCCTCCAGCGCCAGTACGTCCTTTCTCAAGTAAGGAGACCAAAACTGAACACAATACTCCAGGTGTGGCCGCACTAACACTTATACAATTGCAACATAACCTCCCTAGTCTTAAACTCCATCCCTCCAGCAATGAAGGACAAAATTCCATTTGCCTTCTTAATCACCTGTTGCACTTGTAAACCAACCTTCTGTGACTCATGCACTAGCACACCCAAGTCTCTCTGAACAGCGGCATGCTTTAATATTTTATCGTTTAAATAATAATCCCGTTTGCTGTTATTCCTACCAAAATGGATAACCTCACATTTGTCAACATTGTATTCCATCTGCCAGACCTGAGCCCATTCACTTAACCTATCCAAATCCCTCTGCAGACTTCCAGTATCCTCTGCACTTTTCGCTTTACCACTCATCTTAGTGTCATCTGCAAACTTGGACACATTGCCCTTGGTCCCCAACCCCAAATCATCAATGTAAATTGTGAACAATTGTGGGCCCAACACGGATCCCTGAGGGACACCACTAGCTACTGATTGCCAACCAGAGAAACACCCATTTATCCCAACTCTTTGCTTTGGATGTGGTTTATTTGGACTTTCAGAAGGCTTTCGACAAAGTCCGATGAAGAATTTAGCGTGTTAAATTAAAGCGCATGAGATTGAGGGCATTACATAGAACATAGAACAGTACAGCACAGAACAGGCCCTTCGGCCCTCAATGTTGTGCCGAGCTTTGTCCGAAACCAAGATCGATCTATCCCACTCCCTGTCATTCTGATGTGCTCCAATAACCATTTGAAAGTTCCTAAAGTGTCCGACTCCACTATCACAGCAGGCAGTCCATTCCACACCCTAACCACTCTCTGAGTAAAGAACCTACCTCGGACATCCCTCCTATATCTCCCACCCTGAACCGTATAGTTATGCCCCCTTGTAACAGCAACATCCACCCGAGGAAATAATCTCTGAACGTCCATTCTATCTACCCCCGTCATCATCTTATAAACCTCTATTAAGTCGCCTCTCATCCTCCTCCGCTCCAAAGAGAAAAGCCCTAGCTCCCTCAACCTTTCCTCATAAGACCTATCCTGCAAACAAGGCAGCATCCTGGTAATCTCCTTGCACCCTTTCCAATGCTTCCACATCCTTCCTGTAGTGAGGTGACCAGAACTGCACACAATACTCCAAATGTGGGTCTCACCAAGGTCATGTACAGTTGCAGCATAACCTCATGGCTCTTAAACTCAAGCCCCCTGTTAATAAACACGAACACACTATAGCCTTATTCATAGCTCTATCCATTGAGTGGCAACCTTCAGAGATCTGTGGACATGAACCCCAAAATCTCTCTGTTCCTCCACATTCCTCAGAACCCTGCCGTTGACCCTGTAATCCACATTCAAATTTTTTCTACGAAAATGAAACACCTCGCACTTATTAGGGTTAAACTCCATCTGCCATTTTGTGGCCCAGTTCTGCATCCTATCAATGTCTCTTTGCAGCCTCCAACAGCCCTCCAGCTCATCCACTACCCTACCAATCTTAGTGTCATCAGCAATTTACTGACCCACCCTTCAGCCCCCTCCTCCAAGTCATTGATAAAAATCACAAATAGCAGAGGACCCAGCACTGATCCCTGTGGTAGACCGCTGGTAACTGGTCTCCAGTCTGAACATTTTCCATCCACCACCACCCTCTGTCTTCTATGTGATAGCCAGTTACTTATTCCAATCGGCCAAATTCCCTCTATCCCACACCTCCTTACTTTCTTCATGAGCCGACCATGGGGAACCTTATCAAACGCCTTACTAAAGTCCATGTATACGACATCAACTGCTTTACCTTCATCTACACACTTAGTTACCTCCTCAAAGAATTCAATCAAATTTGTGAGGCAAGACTTACCCTTCACGAATCCGTGTTGACTACCCGGATTAAGCTGCATCTTTCCAAATGGTCATAAATCCTATCCTTCAGGTCCATTTCCATTAATTTACCGACCATCGAAGTAAGACTAGCTGGCCTATAATTACCCAGGGTCATTCCTATTCCCTTTCTTGAACAGAGGAACAACATTCGCCACTCTCCAGTCCTCTGGCACGATCCCCGTGGACAGTGAGGACCCAAGATCAAAGCCAAAGGCTCTGCTATCTCATCCCTTGCCTCCCAAAGAATCCTTGGATATATCCCATCTGGCCAGGGGACTTGTCGACCCTCAAGGTTTTTCAAAATTGCTGATACATCCTTCCTCAGAACATCTACCTCCTCCAGCCTACCCGCCTGTATCACACTCTCATCCTCAAAAACATGGCCCCTCTCCTTGGTGAACACTGAAGAAAAGTATTAATTCAACGCCTCTCCTATTTCTTCTGACTCCTTGCACAAGTTCCCACGACTGTCCTTGACGGCCCCTAACCTCACCTTCGTTATTCTTTATTTCACACATAAGAGTAAAAGCCTTGGGGTTTGATCCGACCCGCCAAGGACTTCTCATGCCCCCTCCTAGCTCTCCTAAGCCTTTTTTTAGCTCATCCTTGCTACCTTCTAACCTGTTGTTGAAAACTCACCACTATTCTTAGAATTATCCCGATACCAAAACGGGCCAACATTCTAAATGGTGAACAGGGATTCTCACTCCCTGACTCCGATGCAGGCTTCGGTGGGTTGCTATTCAGGTCAAATATATTTTCAAGTTATCCCCCGGTATAACCCATACCTTCACCGAAGATTTCATCTACTTACCCCTTAGTAGCATCGATCCTGGGTCCCGCATTGCTAAGTAAGTAAAGAATACTTAAGAATAACCACTGTTTCAGGTTAAATTAAGTTATTTTATTATATTTTTTCTTTTAAAAGCGGCAATCCCTTCTTTACAGAAAGGTAAACAGATCTTGCTGCTGGATCCTGCTGGTTGGGTTGAAGGGACCTTCAGGCCCACCTTGACAATCAATCTTCTTTTTAAAATCTGGTCTTCTTTAGCTCTGTTGCTCTGTTAGCTCTGTTGCTGTGTTTGTCGATCCCATGTACTAAGCTATGAGAGCTGGCTCTGCTGGCTATCTCTGAGCTGACTCTGACTCCTGTTTAAATTCTAGTCTTCCTTAGATGTATTAGCTGTTTTAGCTCGGCTGCTATGTCTTATCTTTCCCATGACCGAGCTGGCGTAAGATGAATCTGCTTGCTTCTCTTCATAGAATTATAGATTATCATAGAATTTACAGTGCAGAAGGAAGCCATTCGGCCCATCAGGTCTGCACCGGCTCTTGGAAAGAGCACCCTACCCAAGGTCAACACCTCCACCCTATCCCCATAACCCAGTAGCCCCACCCAACATTAAGGGCAATTTGTGACACTAAGGGCTATTTGGACACTAAGGGCAATTTATCATGGCTAATCACCTAACCTGCACATCTTTGGACTGTGGGGGGGAAACCAGAGCACCCGGAGGAAACCACCGCACCACATGGGGAGGATGTGCAGACTCCGCACAGACAGTGACCCAAGCCGGAATCGAACCTGGGACCCTGGAGCTGTGAAGCGATTGTGCTATCCACTATGCTATAGTGCTGCCCTCTTGTTCCTTCTCTCCTTCTCTCTGAATTCTGGTAGTTCCTGCCCTGGTCTCTGGTTTTATATTCTCTTTCTAACAGTTATAAGTTTTTATGACCTTATTGTAAAGTAACTATTATTTCACTTTGATTGTAAAAAGTATCTTTGATCTAAACAGTCTAATGCAACTAAGTATTCATTTTGACATGACCTCACCTCTCAGGTCTCTGATTACATTGTTTCCTTTGTGATGTTCAAAGTTCCTTTGTGATATTCAAAAACGCTTTAGTTTCAATGGGGGTGTGAATTTTGGTTTGGTCCTGTCATTTCTATAGTTTTATTTTCCAATTGTGTCCTCAGTTCATAATTTTGACTTGATTTTGGCTTTAATTATGTTCTCGTAGACTGATAGTCTCCAATTTTCTTTAATTTACTTGGTGTTCGCAGAATTTCACACCTAGAATTGTCACCAAATTCAACTGACACTCATCCTTTCCTGTCCAGTGCTTACTAAGATAGTTACTTTCAATGAAGGTGTGAATCATTGCTTTTAGCTGGATGCTAAAATCCACTTGGTTATAACTTGAAAGGTTTCCATTTATCACGAGCTCAACTGAAACCCTCATCCATGCTTTCAGCTGCTACTAAGATAGCTACTTTCAATGAAGGTGTGAGCCATTGATTTTAGCTTCATACAAAAATCCTGTGTGTTTCTTTGGTTAGAATGGAATCTGCATTTTATAATCCTGCTCTTTGCAGCTGCTATTAACCCTTTGTGGGATCTTGCCCTGTATTCTCTCATGTTTCTCTCAGACCAGATATGGCCAGACTTCCATGTTTCAAATGACACATCTTTCCATAAAATCAATTACAAACCCTCAAGTGACCCAACTGAACCTTGTTTTTCTCATCCTTACATACTCTTCCTGTTTTCACCTTGACAAGACATTCAACCTCTTTTGTGAACCATGGTTCCCTCACACAGCCATTTCCTCCCTGCCTGACAGGGACATACCTTTCAAGGACACGCAGTATTTGTTCCTTGAACAAGCTCCACTTTTCATTTGTGCCTTCCCTGACAGTTTTTGTTCCCATCTTATGCTCCCTAATTCTTGCCTAATCACATCATAATTACCCCTCCCCCAGTTATAAACCTTGCCCTGCCGTATGGCCCCATCCCCCTACATTGCATAGTGAAAGACACCGAATTGTGGTAGTGTATTTGAGATGGATAGAAAACAGGTTGGCAGACACGAATCAAAGAGCAGGAATTAATGGGTCCTTTTCAAATTGGCAGGCAGTAACCAGTGGGCTACCACAGGGATCGGTGCTGGGACCCCAGCTATTCACAATATATATTAATGATTTGGATGAGGGAACAAAATGTCATATCTGTTTGTTATGCTCTTGACGTAGCATAAGCTGCTTCCTTGATGTGCACTCTGCCAAGGAAGGTTCAGACTTGGAGATAGCTTTAACACATTTATTAAACTGTTAACAATTCTCCTTCTTGGATTCGACTCTCCTGTTAATCCTGCGAAAGCTACTCAGACAGGCGAACAGTCTGCTACAATCCACGTGGTGGGTGGAATGTGTTCAATCAACCCTGTATGCACTCACTAAGTGTCTCCACTGGAAAGATGAAGATCATGTGTGTTGTGTCCTTATATATGGGTTGGCGTAATGCCCCCCTGTGGTAGTGTCACCTCTGTGTGTATCGTGAATGCCCATTGGTCGTGTCCTATCTTACTGGCCTATTGGTTGAATGTCTGTGTGCCATGTTTCTGGTGCTCCCTCTAGTGTCTAGCTAGTCTACGTGTATTTACATTAACCACTTGTATATTTACAATGATGCATATCACCACATCCCCCTTTTTCGTGTTACATATTTTCTGTACAGTGTTGAAGAAAATTGAACAAAAACAGGTAGATAAGTAATGCTCTGTACAAGTTATGATAACAGTAATGACTATACATAGTATTCAAGACCAATAATAGTTGTAATATTACTTTAAGGATAAGACAATACAAAATAAAGTATGAGTCCAATTGTTCATGAATTTATATGGTCTGGTATGGAAGTGTCAATGTGACGTTGTCATACCACTGTGAACGCCGTCAGTGTCCTAGTGTTTGGTCATCAGGAGGTGTTCAAGTGTTCAAATCACTTCATTGACTGATTTGGACTCTTTTCTCTTTTTTTTCAATGCTTATGGTAGCAATTCTTGATTGGATTGTTTATTGTCACGTGTACCGAGGTACAGTGAAAAGTATTTTTTCTGTGAGCAGCTCAACAGATCATTCAGTACAGGGAAGAAAAGGGAATTGAACAGAATTCAAGAAAATACAAGAAAATACATAATAGGGCAAACACAATATATACAATGTACTACATAAGCATTGGCATCGGATGAAGCAGACAGGGTGTAGTGTTAATGAGGCAGTCCATAAGAGGGTCATTTAGGAGTCTGATGGCATCAGTCCTGAAAGTTGGGTTGCCTGTTGGTAGTGTAGCAAACGCGAATTGGTAAGATGCATCGCCCTGCCGTGGTATGTCATTGTACTGAGCTGAGCAGTAACAGTGTCCCTCATGAGCAGAGTTGTACCATGTCATACCAGGTGTTTCTGTCGTGCTTGTTGTCGGCGTTGTTGCCGCTGGTACGCTTCTTGTTATTGCCTTTGATGTGTTTGCTGCGATCAAGGACCACACTCTGGGTAATATGAGTCCTTCACACAGTTACTCGTGTCAGTGTGCTTTGTGGCATCCGCTGTTTTGTTGAGCGTGCCGTCACTGAGTTTGCAGGGCTCCCTGTCTGGATTCATGTCTGGCTTACATGAATCAGCTTTGGCCTGTCGATGCTCCCGTCTGGAGTCTGGTCTGTTTCACCTGCGTCAGTTTTGGCTTGTCGATGCTCCCCATCCGGAGTCATTTCAGGTTCACTTGATCTTCTGAGGATTCTTGATGCGCCACGTCCGGAGTCAAAACATTCAGGAATTCATTTGCTTGTGGAGAGGCTCGAGCGGATGAGGATTGAATTAACGTGGTGTTACCGGAGTCACCAGTAGTCTCACCATGATTGTCGAGTGCCTCTGTACAGACTCGCTGAGGTCTGTCACATTGCACATTGTATGGGAAGTGGGATGCCGTCGTCACTCGTCTCACATACAGTGGGTAGAGCTTCAGTAGCTTCTTGCTGTGCACTTGAGCTGGGTAGACTGTCAGTCTTCTTCTTGTGGCTCAAACAATCTGGGTGGACTGTCATAGTCACTTTGCTGTTCATTGGAGCATGGCAGACTGCCATAGTCTTCTTGCTGTGCACTTGAGCTGGGTAGACTGTCAGAGTCTTTCTGTTGTTCACTTGAGCGTGTCAGACCTGCATCGTCTGCTGCTGGTTGCTCAGAGGAGGTTGCTAGACCCTCATGGTCTTGTTCATGCAAGGACTGCGCTTTGGAGTCTAGCGTTGCTTCTATCGCGGAGTCTGTCCACGAGCTCGCTGTGG
The DNA here is from genome assembly GCF_902713615.1 of Scyliorhinus canicula. Taxonomy (NCBI): domain Eukaryota; kingdom Metazoa; phylum Chordata; class Chondrichthyes; order Carcharhiniformes; family Scyliorhinidae; genus Scyliorhinus; species Scyliorhinus canicula. Next base: position 196,979,664 of record NC_052153.1, read on the forward strand.
AGGCTTGTGTTACTCCCTCATGGAGTCTTGCAGCGTTCCCTGTGTGGAATCGTGCATTAGCCTCGATGTGGAGACTGTCATCACTTCTTGTTCATTTGTGGAGTCTTTCATCGCTTTCTGTGTGGAGTCGGGGACTCTTGCGGGTGTGTGGACCCCTCTCTGTGTGGCAGCAGGCCGCTCTCTGTCTGTGTGGCAGCAGGCCGCTGTCTGTGTGGCAGCAGGCCGCTCTCTGTGTGGCAGCCGCTCTCTGTGTGGCAGCAGGCCGCTCTGTGTGGCAGCAGGCCGCTCTGTGTGGCAGCAGGCCGCTGTCTGTGTGGCAGCAGGCCGCTCTCTGTGTGGCAGCAGGCCGCTCTCTGTGGCAGCAGGCCGCTGTCTGTGTGGCAGCAGGCAGCTCTCTGTGTGACAGCAGGCCACTCTGTGTGGCAGCAGG
>NC_052153.1:196980193-197157829 GCF_902713615.1 Scyliorhinus canicula
ACCGGCCGACCTTCGGATTCAACCCAGCCGACCTTCCCCGACCCAACCCGGCCGACCTTCCCGACCCAACCCGGCCGACCTTCCCGACCCAACCCGGCCGACCTTCCCGACCCAACCCTGGCCGACCTACCCGACCCAACCCGGCCGACCTTCCCGACCCAACCCGGCCGACCTTCCGACCCAACCCGGCCGACCTTCCCGACCCAACCCGGCCGACCTTCCCGACCAAACCCGGCCGACCTTTCCGACCCAACCCGGCCGACCTTCCCGACCCAACCCGGCCCGACCTTCCCGACCCAACCCGGCCGACCTTCCCGACCCAACCCGGCCGACGTTCGGGACCCAACCCGGCCGACCTTTCCGACCCCAACCCGGCCGACCTTCCCGACCCAACCCGGCCGACCTTCCCGACCCAACCCGGCCGACCCTTCCCGACCCAACCCGGCCGACCTTCCCGACCCAACCCGGCCGACCTTCCCGACCCAACCCGGCCGACCTTCCCGACCCAACCCGGCCGACCTCGGGACCCAACCCGGCCGACCTTCCCGACCCAACCCGGCCGACCTTCCCGACCCAACCCGGCCGACCTTCCCAACCCAACCCGGCCGACCTTCCCGACCCAACCCGGCCGACCTTCCCGACCCAACCCGGCCGACCTTCGGGACCCAACCGGGCCGACCTTCCCGACCCAACCCGGCCGACCTTCCCGACCCAACCCGGCCGACCTTCCCGACCCAACCCGGCCGACCTTCGGGATCCAACCCGGCCGACCTTCCCGACCCAACCCGGCTGACCTTCCCGACCTAACCCGGCCGACCTTCCCGACCCAACACGGCCGACCTTCGCGACCAAACCCGGCCGACCTTCCCGACCCAACCCGGCCGACCTTCGGGACCCAACCCGGCCGACCTTCCCGACCCAACCCGGCCTTCCCGACCCAACCCGGCCGACCTTCCCGACCCAACCCGGCCGACCTTCGGGATCCAACCCGGCCGACCTTCCCGACCCAACCCGGCTGACCTTCCCGACCTAACCCGGCCGACCTTCCCGACCCAACACGGCCGACCTTCGCGACCAAACCCGGCCGACCTTCCCGACCCAACCCGGCCGACCTTCGGGACCCAACCCGGCCGACCTTCCCGACCCAACCCGGCCTTCCCGACCCAACCCGGCCGACCTTCCTGACCCAACCCGGCCTTCACGACCCAACCCGGTCGACCTTCCCGACCCAACCCGGCCGAACTTCCCGACCCAACCCTGCCGTCCTTCGCGACCATACCCGGCCGACCTTCGGGACCCAACCTGGCCGACTTTCCCGACCCAACCCGGCCGACCTTCCCGACCCAACCCTGCCGACCTTCGGGACCCAACCCGGCCGACCTTCCCGACCCAACCCGGCCCACCTTCGCGACCCAATCCGGCCGACCTTCCCGACCCAACCCTGCCGACCTTCCCGACCCAACCCGGCCGACCTTCGGGACCCAACCCGGCCGACCTTCCCGACCCAACCCGGCCGACCTTCGGGACCCAACCCGGCCGACCTTCCCGACCCAACCCAACCGACCTTCCCGACCCAACCCGGCCGACCTTCCCGACCCAACCCGGCCGACCTTCCCGACCCAACCCGGCCGACCTTCCCGACCCAACCCGGCCGACCTTCCCGACCCAACCCTGCCGACCTTCGGGACCCAAGCCGGCCGACTTTCCCGACCCAACCCGGCCGACCTTCGGGACCCACCCCGGCCGACCTTCGCGACCCAACCCGGCCGACCTTCCCGACCCAACCCAACCGACCTTCCCGACCCAACCCGGCCGGCCTTCCCGACCCAACCCGGCCGACCTTCCCGACCCAACCCGTCCGACCTTCCCGACCCAACCCGACCGACCTTCAGGACCCAACCCAGCCGACCTTCCCGACCCAACCTGGCCGACCTTCCCGACCCAACCCGGCCAACCTTCGGGACCCAACCCGGCCGACCTTCCCGACCCAACCCGGCCGACCTTCCCGACCCAACCCAACCGACCTTCCCGACCCAACCCGGCCGGCCTTCCCGACCCAACCCGGCCGACCTTCCCGACCCAACCCGTCCGACCTTCCCGACCCAACCCGGCCGACCTTCGCGACCCAACCCGGCCGACATCCGCGACCCAACCCGGCCGACCTTCCCGACCCAACCCGTCCGACCTTCCCGACCCAACCCGTCCGACCTTCCCGACCCAACCCGGCCGACCTTCCCGGCCCAACCCGGCCGACCTTCGGGATCCAACCCGGCCGACCTTCCCGACCCAACCCGGCCGACCTTCCCGACCCAACCCGGCCGACCTTCCCGACCCAACCCGGCCGACCTTCGGGACCCAACCCGGCCGACCTTCCCGACCCAACCCGGCCGACCTTCCCGACCCAACCCGGCCGACCTTCCCGACCCAACCCGGCCGACGTTCGGGACCCAACCCGGCCGACCTTCCCGACCCAACCAGGCCGACCTTCCCGACCCAACCCGGCCGACCTTTCCGACCCAACCCGGCCGACCTTCCCGACCCAACCAGGCCGACCTTCCCGACCCAACCCGGCCGACCTTCCCGACCCAACCCGGCCGACCTTCCCGACCCAACCCGGCCGACCTTCCCGACCCAACCCGGCCGACCTTCCCGACCCAACCCGGCCGACCTTCCCGACCCAACCCGGCCGACCTTCGGGACCCAACCCGGCCGACCTTCCCGACCCAACCCGGCCGACCTTCGGGACCCAACCTGGCCGACCTTCCCGACCCAACCCGGCCGACCTTCCCGACCCAACCCGGCCGACCTTCCCGACCCAACCCGGCCGACCTTCGGGATCCAACCCGGCCGACCTTCCCGACCCAACCCGGCTGACCTTCCCGACCTAACCCGGCCGACCTTCCCGACCCAACACGGCCGACCTTCGCGACCAAACCCGGCCGACCTTCCCGACCCAACTCGGCCGACCTTCCCGACCCAACCCGGCCGACCTTTGGGACCCAACACGGCTGACCTTCCCGACCCAACCCGGCCGAACTTCCCGACCCAACCCGGCCGACCTTCCCGACCCAACCCGGCCGACCTTCCCGACCCAACCCGGCCGACCTTCCCGACCCAACCCGGCCGACCTTCGGGACCCAACCCGGCCGACCTTCCCGACCCAACCCGGCCGACCTTCGGGACCCAACCCGGCCGACCTTCCCGACCCAACCCGGCCGACCTTCCCGACCCAACCCGGCCGACCTTCCCGACCCAACCCGGCCGACCTTCGGGATCCAACCCGGCCGACCTTCCCGACCCAACCCGGCTGACCTTCCCGACCCAACCCGGCCGACCTTCCCGACCCAACACGGCCGACCTTCGGGACCCAACCCGGCCGACCTTCCCGACCCAACCCGGCCTTCCCGACCCAACCCGGTCGACCTTCCCGACCCAACCCGGCCGACCTTCCCGACCCAACCCTGCCGACCTTCGGGACCCAACCCGGCCGACCTTCCCGACCCAACCCGGCCGACCTTCGGGACCCAACCTGGCCGACTTTCCCGACCCAACCCGGCCGACCTTCCCGACCCAACCCTGCCGACCTTCGGGACCCAACCCGGCCGACCTTCCCGACCCAACCCGGCCCACCTTCGCGACCCAATCCGGCCGACCTTCCCGACCCAACCCTGCCGACCTTCCCGACCCAACCCGGCCGACCTTCGCGACCCAACCCGGCCGACCTTCCCGACCCAACCCGGCCGACCTTCGGGACCCAACCCGGCCGACCTTCCCGACCCAACCCAACCGACCTTCCCGACCCAACCCGGCCGACCTTCCCGACCCAACCCGGCCGACCTTCCCGACCCAACCCGGCCGACCTTCCCGACCCAACCCGGCCGACCTTCCCGACCCAACCCTGCCGACCTTCGGGACCCAAGCCGGCCGACTTTCCCGACCCAACCCGGCCGACCTTCGGGACCCACCCCGGCCGACCTTCGCGACCCAACCCGGCCGACCTTCCCGACCCAACCCGGCCAACCTTCGGGACCCAACCCGGCCGACCTTCGGGACCCAACCCAACCGACCTTCCCGACCCAACCCGGCCGGCCTTCCCGACCCAACCCGGCCGACCTTCCCGACCCAACCCGTCCGACCTTCCCGACCCAACCCGGCCGACCTTCCCGACCCAACCCCGCCGACCTTCCCGACCCAACCCGGCCGTCGTTCCCGACCCAACCCGGCCGACATCCGCGACCCAACCCGGCCGACCTTCCCGGCCCAACCCGGCCGACCTTCGGGATCCAACCCGGCCGACCTTCCCGACCCAACCCGGCCGACCTTCGGAATTCAACCCAGCCGACCTTCCCGACCCAACCCGGCCGACCTTCCCGACCCAACCCGGCCGACCTTCCCGACCCAACCCGGCCGACCTTCCCGACCCAACCCGGCCGACCTTCCCGACCCAACCCGGCCGACCTACCCGACCCAACCCGGCCGACCTTCCCGACCCAACCCGGCCGACCTTCCCGACCCAACCCGGCCGACCTTCCCGACCCAACCCGGCCGACCTTCCCGACCCAACCCGGCCGACCTTCCCGACCCAACCCGGCCGACCTTCCCGACCCAACCCGGCCGACCTTCCCGACCCAACCCGGCCGACCTTCCCGACCCAACGCGGCCGACCTTTCCGACCCAACCCGGCCGACCTTTGGAACCCAACCCGGCCGACCTTCCCGACCCAACCCGGCCGACATTCCCGACCCAACCCGGCCGACCTTCCCGACCCAACCCGGCCGACGTTCGGGACCCAACCCGGCCGACCTTCCCGACCCAACCCGGCCGACCTTCCCGACCCAACCCGGCCGACCTTCCCGACCCAACCCGGCCGACCTTCCCGACCCAACCCGGCCGACCTTCCCGACCCAACCCGGCCGACCTTCCCGACCCAACCCGGCCGACCTTCCCGACCCAACCCGGCCGACCTTCGGAACCCAACCCGGCCGACCTTCGCGACCCAACCCGGCCGACCTTCCCGACCCAACCCGGCCGACCTTCCCGACCCAACCCAGCCGACCTTCGGGATCCAACCCGGCCGACCTTCCCGACCCAACCCGGCCGACCTTCCCGACCCAACCCGGCCGACCTTCCCGACCCAACCCGGCCGATCTTCCCGACACAACCCGGCCGACCTTCTGGACCCAACCCGGCCGACCTTCCCGACCCAACCCGGCCGACCTTCGGGACCCAGCCCGGCCGACCTTCCCGACCCAACCCGGCCGACCTTCCCGACCCAACCCGGCCGACCTTCGCAACCCAACCCGGCCGACCTTCCCGACCCAACCCGGCCGACCTTCCCGACCCAACCCGGCCAACCTTCGGGACCCAACCCGGCCGACCTTCGGGACCCAACCCGGCCGACCTTCCCGACCCAACCCAACCGACCTTCCCGACCCAACCCGGCCGGCCTTCCCGACCCAACCCGGCCGACCTTCCCGACCCAACCCGTCCGACCTTCCCGACCCAACCCCGCCGACCTTCCCGACCCAACCCGGCCGTCGTTCCCGACCCAACCCGGCCGACATCCGCGACCCAACCCGGCCGACCTTCCCGGCCCAACCCGGCCGACCTTCGGGATCCAACCCGGCCGACCTTCCCGACCCAACCCGGCCGACCTTCGGAATTCAACCCAGCCGACCTTCCCGACCCAACCCGGCCGACCTTCCCGACCCAACCCGGCCGACCTTCCCGACCCAACCCGGCCGACCTTCCCGACCGAACCCGGCCGACCTTCCCGACCCAACCCGGCCGACGTTCGGGACCCAACCCGGCCGACCTTCCCGACCCAACCCGGCCGACCTTCCCGACCCAACCCGGCCGACCTTCCCGACCCAACCCGGCCGACCTTCCCGACCCAACCCGGCCGACCTTCCCGACCCAACCCGGCCGACCTTCGGGATCCAACCCGGCCGACCTTCCCGACCCAACCCGGCCGACCTTCCCGACCCAACCCGGCCGACCTTCCCGACCCAACCCGGCCGATCTTCCCGACACAACCCGGCCGACCTTCTGGACCCAACCCGGCCGACCTTCCCGACCCAACCCGGCCGACCTTCGGGACCCAGCCCGGCCGACCTTCCCGACCCAACCCGGCCGACCTTCCCGACCCAACCCGGCCGACCTTCGCAACCCAACCCGGCCGACCTTCCCGACCCAACCCGGCCGACCTTCCCGACCCAACCCGGCCGACCTTCCCGACCCAACCCGGCCGACCTTCGCAACCCAACCCGGCCGACCTTCCCGATCCAACCCGGCCGACCTTCCCGACCCAACCCGGCCGACCTTCCCGACCCAACCCGGCCGACCTTCGGGTTGGGTCCAGAGAATAGCTGGGTCCTGGTCCACACATGCGCACGGCTGACGAGCTAAATCAGTCACACCGTACAACATGGCGTCCGACATGCGCAACCTCAACCTGCCCGCAACCCCATGGCCCACACCCTGGCCACCCCCCAACACTTGCAGAAGCCCCCCACCCCCCCCCCCCCCCAACCAGCCGCATGATTCCGGCTGAGTGTGGCGGCGCAGAAGAGATTTACGAGGAGCGACCGGGAGTTGATGGTCTGAGTTATACGAGGCTGGATAGGCTGGGACTGTTTTCCTGGACTGTTGGAGGCTGAGGGGTGATCTTATAGAGGTCTGTAAAATAATGAGGGGCATAGATAAGGTAGATAATCAACATATTTTCCCAAAGGTAGAGGAGTCTAGAACGAGAGGGCAGAGGTGTAAGGTGAGAGGGGAGAGATACAAAAGAGACCAGAGGGGAGATGTTTCCACACAGAGGGTGCTGAGCATCTGGAACGAGCAGCCGGGGCAGTGGTAGAGATGGGTACAGTTTTGTCCTTTAAAGAGCAGTTAGACAGTTACATGGGCCGGGTGGGTACAGAGGGATATGGGCCAAATGCGGGTAAGTGGGACGAGCTTAGTGATAGAAACTGGGCGGCATGGACAGGCTGGGCCGAAGGGCCTGTTTCCATGCTGTAAACATCTATATTTCACTTGTCGGGTTAAACGATGTGTTTCCCAGACAATTGATACCAATTTGTAACAGCACGATCAATACAAGCTATAATTTATTGTGTGCTACTGGGTGAGCTTTTCACAGTCCAATCAAGCTCATATCAAAGCTCCAAAACCTAGGACTTGGCTCCTCATTCTGCAACTGGAGCCTCGATTTTCTGACCAACAGACCACAATCAGTAAGAATAAACAACAACACCTCCTCCACAATAGTCCTCAATACCGGGGCCCTGCAAGGCTGCGTACTTAGCCCCCTACTCTATTCCCTGTACACACACGACTGCATGGCAAAACCTGGTTCCAACTCCATTGACAGGTTTGCTGATGATACGACCATAATGGGCCGGATCTCGAATAACGACGAGTCCGAATACAGGAGGGAGATTGAGAACCTGGTGGAGTGGTGTAACGACAACAATCTCTCCCTCAATGCCAGCAAAACTAAATAGATGTTCATTGACTTCAGGAAGCAAAGTACTGTACACACCCCTGTCAGCATCAACGGGGCCGAGGTGGAGATGGTTAGCAGTTTCAAATTCCTAGGGGTGCACATTACCAAAAATCTGTCCTGGTCCACCCACGTCGACGCTACCACCAAGAAAGTACAACAGCGCCTATACTTCCTCAGAAATCTCAGGAAATTCGGCATGTCCATATTAACCCTTGCCAACTTTTACAGATGCACCATAGAAAGCATCCTATTGGGCTGCATCACAGCCTGGTATGGCAACTGCTCGGCCCAGGACTTCAAGAAACTTCAGAGAGTCGTGAACACCGCCCAGTCCATCACACAAACCTGCTTCCCATCCATTGACTCCATCTACACCTCCCGCTGCCTGGGCAAAGTGGGCAGCATAATCAAGGATCCCTCCCACCCGGCTTACTCAGTCTTCCAACTTCTTCCATCGGGCAGGAGATACAGAAGTCTGAGAACACACATGAACAGACTCAAAAACAGCTTCTTCCCCACTCCCACTCAGGGGCTTGTATGCTTTATCCGATGCCGGTGATTATGTAGTTACATTATATATGTTGTGTTGCCCTATTATGTATTTTCTTTTATTCCCTTTTCTTCCCATGTACTTAATGATCTGTTGAGCTGCTCGCAGAAAAATACTTTTCACTGCACCTCGGTACACGTGGCAATAAACAAATCCAATCCAATCCAATCAGATTTAATTCAAAATCGAGATGCGCATCATTATACAGTAAGTAAATTCTCGTGGTGCATTGCAAAACAACATAAAAATGAAATGCAAAGTCCGTATCTGGAAAAAGTAACTGGGTCTATTCGTCAGCGATCGAATCACTTTAAGCCACTTTGGATTTTCTTCCCCTGCACAGAGCTCCGATTACACTCTTCACTACCTTGATTATAATGTACAATATCACAGAACTAACCACCAGCAGGAACAAGATGACATCAATGAGGTACAGCTGGTACCAGGGCTGCTGTAATCCATATGCCCGAAGGTGACTTCCTCCCCCAAGCTGCACGATATGTTTTACCCACCGGACTAGCCGTTCACGTGGAGGGAATGGGTGAGAGCGGTGAATGCGGCTCAGAGCCAGCGCTGATCTCTTGTACCTGTTTGAAACAAAAATAATAATGTTCTTCCTTCAATTTTTGGAATTTGAAAGAGGATTCTTTGCCCAGTCGGCAGCTGGCAGCAAACCCGTACATACCCGTCCTTGTTGTGGGGCAATGCCCATTCCTAGTTGCCCTGAGGTGTGGTCAACCATTGATAGATTCTATACTAAAAAGGTAGATTCTATCGTTTTGGTATATAACAAATTAAAGGAATAAATGGACCAAGCTTTGAAATGGCTTCTTGAAATGGAATGTTAAAATCAAACAAGACAGTAAAATCATGCGAAAGGGAAAATGCTGGAAAATCTCAGCAAGTCTGGCAGTATCTGTAGGGAGAGAAAAGAGCTAACGTTTCGAGACCGATGGCTCTTTCTCAAAGCTGGTCAAAGATTCCAGCATCCACAGTAATTTGCTTTTATCCAGTAAAATGATGCTGTTCCCTATCGGAATCATCAAGATAAGAAAGCCAGACAGACCACGGACACATTTGGCCAAGTCACAGCTTTTGGGCAACATTCCCAGAAACTGTCTCCATGGCAATGGATAGGACTCATAATAAAGACGCATTTCATCACCTCATGTTAAAATGTTGATGGAATTGAATTAACTGTGTAATTACTTCAACCCAATCACAGCCAAAAAGGGGCGTACCATTAGTGACAGCAATAATCTTTTAAAAATAGGTGCCGCTTTGAACAACTCATTCCGGGATCACTTATCTTCAACTTCTGAGGCTACTCTTCTGCGCCATCACTTTGAACAGCCATTATGTTTTTATTTTCAACCTTTGTGTATCGTATAATCAGTTAGAAGAAACGTCAAGAGCTGTAAGTTGTACTGAATTTAACTCAGTACTCTGTATTTGCTTTGACTAAACAAACTTTACAAAACTCTGTATTTGCTTAAAAACTGATGAGAGACATCTGCAAAGCTAACTGAATAAAGCCAATTTACTTCATGCATGAAGCTCTGTTTCATAATCTGACGAGTAGTGTATAACGTGCGGTGACACATAAGATACACTAACCAAAGTTCAGATCTAATAACCGTGTTGCGTAGGATTAGAGTTCAATATTAACGGATTGGGTTGAGGTGGGAGGGTTCCAGAGGGACAATGATAAACCTGTGAACACACTGAAAGCCACGACAGAAACAGACAATGCTTAGGGCACAAGAGGTCATGTGGTCCATCGTGTCTATGTCATATAGAAAAAAAGCAATCTAGCCTTAACGCATCAGCTGCTGGTTCCCCTCTGAATACTTACCACCCTGACTTGGAAATATATCGCCGTTCCTTCACTGTTGCTGGGGCAACATCATGGAACTCCCTGCCTAACAGCAGAGTGGGTGTACCTACACCTCATGGACTGCTGTGGTTGAAGAAGGCAGCTCACCACCACCTTCTGAAGGACAGTTGAGGATGAGCAATAAATGGTGGCCTAACCAGCAACACTCATCCCAAGAGGGAATAAAAAAATGGAAGTATAATCATTGTGGAGGACCTTAAACTTCACACAGATTGGGAAAATCAAATTAGGAATGGTTGAACAGCCCGATGGCACAGTGCTTCCTCATAGCATCAGGGACCTGGGTTCAATTCCACCCCGTGTCTGCGTGGGTTCCCTCCGAGTGCTCCGAAAGTCCAAAGATGTGCAGGTTAGGTGGATTGGCCATGATAAATTGCCCTCAGTGTCCAAAAAGATTTGATGGGGTTACTGGGTTACGGGAATAGAGTGAGGGTGTGGCTAAAGTAGGGTCCACTTTCCAAGGGTCGGTGCAGACTCGATGGGCCAAATGCACTCCTTCTGCACTGTCAATTCTATGATTCTCTGAGAAGATAAGTTTGTAGAATGTTTGGAGCAATACATTGTGGAATGAGCGGGGATAAAGCTACCTCAGTATTGTGGAATGAGCAGGGATAAAGCTACCTCAGTATTGTGGAATGAGCAGGGATAAAGCTACCTCAGTATTGTGGAATGAGCAGGGATAAAGCTACCTCAGTATTGTGGAATGAGCAGGGATAAAGCTACCTCAGTATTGTGGAATGAGCAGGGATAAAGCTACCTCAGAATTGTGGAATGAGTAGGGATAAAGCTACCTCAGTATTGTGGAATGAGCAGGGATAAAGCTACCTCAGTATTGTGGAATGAGTAGGGATAAAGCTACCTCAGTATTGTGGAATGAGCAGGGATAAAGCTACCTCAGTATTGTGGAATGAGCAGGGATAAAGCTACCTCAGTATTGTGGAATGAGCAGGGATAAAGCTACCTCAGTATTGTGGAATGAGCAGGGATAAAGCTACCTCAGTATTGTGGAATGAGTAGGGATAAAGCTACCTCAGTATTGTGGAATGAGTAGGGATAAAGCTACCTCAGTATTGTGGAATGAGCAGGGATAAAGCTACCTCAGTATTGTGGAATGAGTAGGGATAAAGCTACCTCAGTATTGTGGAATGAGCAGGGATAAAGCTACCTCAGTATTGTGGAATGAGCAGGGATAATGAGCAATATCATAGCACTGGTTTAGCTCAGTGGGCTATACAGCTGGCTTGTAATGCAGAAGAAGGCCAGCAGCACGGTTCAATTCCCGTACCAGCTTACCCTAACAGGTGCCGGAATGTGGCGACGAGGGGCTTTTCACAGTAACTTCATACCAAAGATACCTGGGAACCCCACCACCTGGAGGTTCCCCTCCAAGTCACTCAACGTCCGATTTGGAAATATATCACCATTACTTCAGTGTCTCTCGGTCAAAATCCTGGCACACCCTCCCTAACAGCACTGTGGGTGCACCTACATCTCAGGGACTGCAGTGGTTCAAAAAGCCAGTACCTTCACCAGGGCAACTAGGGATGGGCAATTGTAAGGATTATCCTGTTGATCGCCGTCAGTACCTTCTTTTTTCCTGTTAATTTCTGTTATTTTGCTATTTAAATTTTTGTACCTGGACAATTAATGGAACCTATGTCTTTAAGATGAACATATAACATGGAACATGGAACAGTACAGCACAATGCAGGCCCTTCGGCCCACGATGTTGTGCCGACCATTTATCCTAATCTAAAATCAACCTAACCACCCCTTCAATTTACTGCTGTCCATGTGCCTGTCCAAGAGTTGCTTAAATAGCAACTGCACTATTAATTCAAATGGCGGGTAAACTGAGGATTGACCCATGGCCTCTGGCAAGGCAGGTTGCAAAGAGCTGTTTGTATTTCAGATCAGCAGATTAAAGGGATATCACTGCTGGCATATCATGATGGACTTGGCTGTCAGCCAATGGACTGTTTCGAACTGCTGGGCCTTTTCAAAGGCCCCAAGCAAATTGTTGGGGTTTTCTATGGTATGTTCCTTCCTCTGTATGACTGGTTCTACTTTTGCTTTGGTCAGAAGCTGCAGGATCACAGCCCTGATTGCTCTCTCCCTCATTCAATGGATTCTTTCTGAAGATCAAAGTAAAGATTTTTCTCTTTCCACAACCAGATCAAACTGCAGAGACATTCAGTCCAGGGTCAGTTGTTTAAAAACCCTTTTTAAAATCTCATGTGGCCAAATCGCAATAAGGCTGCTGGTTATCTGCTGGAGTTGAAGGCAAGTAAGAATTAAACAGGCCTGAGCGAAGGCCCAGTTTAATAAAAGTTAAAGTGACTCCCCAGAGAGAATCCTACAGCCTGAGAGATCAGACTCAATGTTCCTGCCAGAAGATCCTCATTAGCAATCCAGCCAATGGCTTCCATTCCTAAGCATCCGAGGAAGGCAGCCTGCTGCAACGACCTTGACATCAGATCAAGGACACTCATTTTTCATTTCATTTTAATTCCTATTATTTATTCCCTTCCCCTGCCTCTGTGTGTGTCTGTCTTGTCCATGTTTGGGTACAGGGTGGGACGGTAGAAGGGGGAAATAGCTGGCCATCATTCTACTACAATTACTGCATATTTCAACTCTGTTCATGTTATAAATAAACAGTTATTGTGTTCAATTTACAAACCTGGTGCCTACAACTCATTGAGCAGTCAAGGGGCCTGAGATTCTGAAACCTTCATATGAATTATTGTTAAATCACTTATGTTGGGACTCTGGGGTTTGTGGGGTTGGAATTGACCGTATACTAACCAGGGTGTCGTTACTACAATAAATGTTGGCCTAGCCAGCGATGCCCACATCCCATAAATTAATTTCAAAAGAATCCTGCTGTTGGACAGATTTATTTGGGTTTTGTGAAGATGTAACTAGAGGGGAACCAGTAGATGTAGTATATTTTTTTTTCATTTCATTTCATTCATTTATTTGGATTTCCAAAGACATACGATTAGGTGCCGTACCAGAGGCTAATAGGCAAAATAATGGCTCATGGATAGGACACAAAGAGTGGGTATAAACAGGGAAACTAAATGCAGTGAATCCTGCCAGGGTCAGTGAGGGGGCCTCAGATATTTATATCTATATTAAATCTGGATGATGCCGAGGCACATTTAAATATCCGGATGCTGTATTCTCCCGGCTGGGCCTGCGAGGCTTTGGCTGGACAATGATTAGCACTGGTTTCCACACTGATGGCACCGCGGGGGTCTCTCAGGCTATTAGAGCCCTCCGGGTGGTTTGGCGCAGGGCAGGAGAGTCCCCTGACACACCCCCTGGCTCCCACAAGCTTTGCCACTTCCATCCTGGTACCCTGTCAGTGCCAACCTAGTGCCAAGGTGCCTGGGTTCCAGGTTGGCACTGCCAAGGGTCGGGCTTGGGGGGGTGGGGGCATGCTCTGAAAGGGGGTGTGAGGGGGGCGGTTATGAGGGGGCCACAGAAAGATTTGGGATGAAGGGAGGTTTCTGAAAGTGGGCCCCTGAAAGGGGGCAGCTGTAGAGATCGGGGCAGCCATTCAAACAGGCGCTCCGATCGGTGAGGAGCCGGTCCTGTTGGTGAACTCAGCTCCGCACTGCAGGAAAACTTTCCATTGGGACCTTGACGGGAAGAAACTCCCTGAAGGGCAGCACGGTGGCACAGTGGTTAGCACTGCTGCCTACGGTGCTGAGGACCCGGGTTCGAATCCCGGCTCTGGATCACTGTCCATGCGGAGTTTGCACATTCTCCCCGTGTCTGCGTGGGTTTCACCCCCACAACCCAAAGATGTTCAGGGCAGGTGGATTGGCCACGCTAAATTGCCCCTTAATTAGAAAAAATAATTGGGTATTCTAAATTTATTTTAAAAAAAGCAACTCCCCGAAGCCCAACAAAATGGCAGCGTGCCGTTGAATAGTGATGTCATTCTCCACACTGCAGCTCATGAGAAACACCCCATAAAACGCACCCGAAACTGGACTTGGAAATCGTTCCAGAGAATCGAGCCCAATGTTTCAAATTCATGTGACTTTTCAGGACTATATCAAGCAATATTATCAATACAGTATTAACAATTTAGATGAAGAAACAGAATAATGCAACAAAACAAAATGCCCTGAGGAGACCCTTCGATGTGGGAAGGTAGATTCTGTGGCAGACACAAGGGGCTGGTTTAGCACAGGGCTAAATCGCTGGCTTTGAAAGCAGACCAAGGCAGACCAGCAGGACAGTTCAATTCCTGTACCAGCCTCTCCAAACAGGTGCCGGAATGTGGCAACTAGGGGCTTTTCACAGTAACTTTATTTGAAGCCTACTTGTGACAATAATTTCAGACATGGGAAGGTAAGCTGTGGGGAGGGCACAGAGAGGCTGACATAGAAACAGAGGAGCGGGAGGAGGTCAATTGGCCCTTCGAGCCTGCTCCACTATTGACCATGGCTGATCTTCTATAGATGGGGCAGCATGGTAGCAATGCACAACTGCTTCACAGCTCCAGGGTCCAAGGTTCGATTCCGGCTTGGGTCACTGTCTGTGCGGAGTCTGCACATCCTCCCCGTGTGTGCGTGGGTTTCCTCCGGGTGCTCCGGTTTCCTCCCACAGTCCAAAGATGTGCAAATTAGGTGGATTGGCCATGATAAATTGCCCTTAGTGTCCAAAATTGCCCTTAGTGTTGGGTGGGGTTGCTGGGTTATGGGGATAGAGTGGAGGTGTTGACCTTGGGTAGGGTGCTCTTTCCAAGAGCCGGTGCAGACTCGATGGGCCGAATGGCCTCCTCCTGCACTGTAAATTCTATGAAATTCTATGGGTGACCACTAGACGGGGCAGGCAGTCAGTGCAGGAATCCCCCTTGGCTGACCTCCTCTCTAACAGGTTTATCAATTTGGATACTGTCGGGGGGATAGCCTATCAGGGAAAACAGCAGCAGCCAGAGCAGCGGCACCACGGCTGGCTCTGATATTCAGCAGGGTCCAGGATATCTCTGAATGAACACAGGACATCCTGAAGGGGAAGGGTGAACAGCCAGAGGTCGTAGTACAGATAGCTACTAACAACATAGCAGGAAGGGGCATGAGGTCCTGCAGCAGGAGTTCAGGGAGTTAGGCAATAAACTAAAAAGGTGGTAATCTCAGGGTTATTCCCTGTGCCACGTACCAGTCAAGCTCAAAAAAGGAGGATAGTGCAGCTAAACACGTGGCTAAACTGATGGTGTAGGAGGGAGGGTTTTAGATTTCTGGACCATTGGGATCTCTTCCGGGGCAGATGGGGACTGTACAAGAAGGACGGGTTACATCTAAACTGGGAACCGGAGCAACAGGTTAGAAGGTGAACTAGAGGAGGAACGTGAGACGAAGGCCATTCAGACTCTGAGGAAGAGCAGACAGGGAGATGTTGCTGAACACAGCGGGACTGATGGTCTGAAGTGTATTTGTTTTAATGCTACAAGTATAACGGGTAAGGTAGGTGAACTTAGAGCTTGGATTAGTACTTGGAGCTATGATGCTGTTGCCATTACAGAGACTTGATTGAGGGAAGGACAGGATTGGCAGCTAAACGTTCCAGGATTTAGATGTTTCAGGCAGGATAGAGGGGGATGTAAAAGGGGTGGAGGAGTTGCGCTACTGGTTAAGGAGAATATCACAGCTGTACTGCGGGAGGACACCTCGGAGAGCTCATACAGCGAGGCTATATGGGTAGAGATCAGGAATAAGAAGGGTGCAGTCACAATGTTGGGGGTTTACTACAGGCCTCCCAACAGCCAGCGGGAGATAGAGGAGCAGATAGGTAGACAGATTTTGGAAAGGAATAAAAGCAACAGGGTTGCTGTGATGGGAGACTTTAACTTCCCCAATATTGACTGGGACTCACTTAGTGCTAGGGGCCTGGACGGGGCAGAGTTTGTAAGGAGAATCCAGGAGGGCTTCTTGATGCAATATGTAGACAGTCCAACTAGGGAAGGGGCTGTACTGGACCTGGTATTGTGGAATGAGCCCGGCCAGGTGGTAGAAGTTTCAGTAGGGGAGCATTTCGGTAACAGTGACTATAATTCAGTAAGTTTTAAAGTACTGATGGATAAAGGTAAGTGTAGTCCTCAGGTGAAGGTGCTAAATTGGGGGAAAGCTAATTATAACAATGTTAGGCAGGAACTGAAGAATGTAGATTGGGGGCGGCTTTTTGAGGGTAAATCAACATCTGAAATGTGGGAGGCTTTCAAATGTCAGTTGAAAGGAATTCAGGACCGGCATGTTCCTGTGCGGAAGAAGGATAAATATGGCAAATTTCAGGAACCTTGGATAACGAGGGATATTGAGAGCCTCATCCAAAAGAAATAAAGGAGGCATTTGTCAGGGCTGGGAGGCTGGGAACAGACGGAGCAAGTGTGGAATATAAGGAAAGTAGGAAGGAATTTAAGCAAAGAATCAGGAGGGCTAGAAGGGGTCACGAAAAGTCTTTGGCAAACAGAATTAAGGAAAATTACAAGGTTTTTTTATTCATGTATAAAAAGCAAGCGGGTAGCCAGGGAAAGGGTTGGCCCACTCAAGGACAGGGGAGGGAATCTATACTTGGAGCCAAAGGAAATGGGTGAGGTATTAAATGAGGAGTTTGCATCAAAATTTGCCAAAGAAAAGGACTTGGTGGTCTGTGGAAAGGTGTATAGATCACATTTCTAAGTCTAGGTCACTTTTGGATCTAAAACGAGGTGTTGGGCATCTTGAAGCACATTAGGTTAGAAAAGTCCTTAAGGCCTGATTGGATCTAGCCCAGAATACTGAGGGATGCAAGGGAGGAAATTGCTGAGGCCTTGACAGAAATCTTTGTGTCCTCACTGTCTTCAGGTGATGTCCCGGAGGACTGGAGAATAGCCAATGCTGTTCCTTTGTTTAGGAAGGTTAGCAAGGATAATCCAGGGAACTACAGACACAGGGAGAATGTGCAAACTCCACGCGGACAGTGACCCAGAGCCAGGATCGAACCTGAGACCTCGGTGCCATGAGGCAGCAGTGCTAACCACTGCACCACCGTTTACATCTATTTGTGCGATATACCTTGGCAAGGTTGTACATACCGTTTGTCTCCTATAACTGTTGCCATGGCGTTGCTTAGCTGCTGGGCTTTCAGCTGATTGACTTGGATGGTCAAACCCAGACCCTTTGCCTCCACTCTCACCATGTTATCAAACTGATCTCCGAATAGCGGGATGCCAATCACTGGCACACCATGGTACGTCGCTTCCATCAGACTATTCAGGCCACCGTGAGTCACCAGGAGACGAGCCTTTGGGTGACCTAACAGCACATATAGGGTTAACATAGCATTATTTGGAGAGGTCACAGTCTCACCTTCAGGCTGTTAACACAATCACAGAATTGTAGGAGGCCATTCGGCCTGCGTGTCTGTACTGGCCCTCCAAATGAGCACCTCCCCCAGTGCCGCTCTCCCACCTTCTCCCTGTAACCCTGCATATTTGTCCTTTTCAGATAACAGTCTAATTCTCTTCTGGATACTTTGAATGGACCTGATGTCACCATACTCTCCCAAACTCAGCCACGTTCTCCCCGTGTCTGCGTGGGTTTCCTCCGGGTGCTCCGGTTTCCTCCCTCAGTCCAAAGATGTGCAGCTTAAGTGGATTGGCTGTGATCAATTGCCCTTTGTGTCCAAAGGTTAGGTGGGGTGGGGTGGGGCCGTCTGTCTAGATAGAGTGTTCTTTCAGAGGGTCGGTGGAGACTCGATGGGCCAAATGGCCTCTTTCTGCACTGTACAGATTCTATTCCATGATCACTTTTGCCTCTTTTCCCAGTTACTTTAAATCTGTTCCCTCTGATTCTCAATCCTCCCGCCAATGGGAACTGTTTCTCCCCGTCTGCTCTCTCCAGCCCCTTCATCTCTATCACATCTCCAATCAACCTTCTCTTCTCCAAGGACAAGCCCAACCTCTCCTATCCATCCTCATTACTGAAGTTCCGAATCCCTGGATCCATTCTCCTGAATCTTTTCCGCACTGTCTCCAAAGCCTTCACATCCTTCCTAAAGTGCGGAGTCCAGAACTGGACACAATATTCCCCATGAAGCCAAACTAGTGATTTGTACAAATTCAATTTAACCCCCTTGCTCCTGTACTCTATGACCCTGTTAATAAAACCCAGAATACAATCTGTCCATTGACCCCACTCCAACTGTCTGGCCAGCTTCACTGATTAAGCAGATATACCTTCTGCTCTCTGTGTTACTGGGTCTCCTTCAGACCTGTGCCTTGATCCCTCCATGTTCTTTCTACTAAAATAAATCACAACTCCACTGGTATGTGATGGGTGGCTTGTTAGGTAAATTGGACATTCTCAATTCTCCCTCTGTGTACCCGAACAGGCGCCGGAATGCGGCGACTGGGGGATTTTCACAAAACACTTGACCTGCCATCCTTAGCCCATTTGCCAGCACGTGGCCCACAGCCATGTGGCAAGTACTCATCCAGGGACTTTTTAAAGGATGTGAGGCAACCCGCCTCTACCACCCTCCCAGGGAGTGCGTTCCAGCCCATCACCAAAATCCAGTACAACTCCAACATGACCTCCCAGCTTTTGTAATCTATACTTCGATTGTGAAAGGCAAGTGTCCCGTGTGCGATTTTCATCTCCTGCTAGCTGTTAGAGAGGGGGGGAGGGGGGGGGGGGGGGGGGGGGGGGGATGTGGGAGGGCTTGTTTTGAGAGAGGAGAGCATTGTGTAGATTAGATTGTTTTCTTGTTTTTAGTTTACTGTAAAAAACAGAAGTCCAAAATTATGGAACTCCTCTCAGGGGCTGTTTAGCACACTGGGCTAAATCGCTGGCTTTTAAAGCAGACCAAGCAGGCCAGCAGCACGGTTCGATTCCCGTAACAGCCTCCCCGAACAGGCGGCGGAATGTGGCGACTAGGGGCTTTTCACAGTAACTTCATTGAAGCCTACTCGTGACAATAAGTGATTTTCATTTCATTTCAGTAATAGAACATAGAACATAGAACACTACAGCGCAGTACGGGCCCTTCGGCCCTCGATGTTGCGCCGACCTATGAAACCATCTGAAGCCTATCTGACCTACACTATTCCATTTTCATCCATATGTCTATCCAGTGACCACTTAAATGCCCTTAAAGTTGGCGAGTCTACTACTGTTGCAGGCAGGGCGTTCCACACCCCTACTACTCTCTGAGTAAAGAAACTGCCTCTGACATCTGTCCTATATCTATCACCCCTCAATTTAAAGCTATGTCCCCTCGTGTTGGCCATCCCCATCCGAGGAAAAAGACTCTCACTGTCCACCCTATCTAACCCTCTGACTATCTTATATGTCTCTATTAAGTCACCTCTCAGCCTTGTCCTCTCTAACGAAAACAACCTCAAGTTCCCTGAGCCTTTCCTCGTAAGACCTTCCCTCCATACCAGGCAACATCCTAGTAAATCTCCTCTGAACCCTTTCCAAAGCTTCCACATCCTTCCTATAATGTGGTGACCAGAACTGCCCGCAGTACTCCAGGTGCGGCCGCACCAGAGTTATGTACAGCTGCAGCATGACCTTGTGGCTCCGAAACTCAATCCCCCTACTGATAAAGGCTAGCACACCATATGCCTTCTTAACAGCCCTATTAACCTGGGTGGCAACTTTCAGGGATTTATGTACCTGGATGCCGAGATCTCTCTGTTCATCTACACTACCAAGAATCTTGCCATTAGCCCAGTACTCTGCATTCCTGTTACTCCTTCCAAAGTGAACCACCTCACACTTTTCCGCATTAAACTCCATCTGCCACCTCTCAGCCCAGCTCTGCAGCTTATCTATGTCCCTCTGTATCCTATAACATCCTTCAGCACTATCCACAACTCCACCGACCTTCGTGTCATCTGCAAATTTACTAAACCATCCTTCTACACCCTCTTCCAGGTCATTTATAAAAATGACAAACAGCAGTGGCCCCAAAACAGATCCTTGCGGTACACCACTAGTAACTGAACTCCAGGATGAACATTTGCCATCAACCACCACCCTCTGTCTTCTTTCAGCTAGCCAATTACTGATCCAAACCGCTAAATCACCTTCAATCCCATACTTCCTTATTTTCTGCAATAGCCTACCGTGGGGAACCTTATCAAACGCCTTACTGAAATCCATATACACCACATCAACCGCTTTACTCTGATCCACCTGTTTGGTCACCTTCTCAAAAAACTCAATAAGGTTTGTGAGGCATGACCTACCCTTCACAAAACCGTGTTGACTATCGCTAATCAACTTGTTCTTTTCAAGATGATTATAAACCCTATTTCTTATAACCTTTTCCAACATTTTACCCACAACCGAAGTAAGGCTCACAGGTCTATAATTACCAGGGTTGTCTCTACTCCCCTTCTTGAACAAGGGGACAACATTTTCTATCCTCCAGTCTTCCGGCACTATTCCTGTCGACAAAGGCGACATAAAGATCAAGGACAAAGGCTCTGCAATCTCCTCCCTGGCTTCCCAGAGAATCCTAGGATAAATCCCATCTGGCCCAGGGGACTTATCTATTTTGACATTTTCCAAAATTGCTAACACCTCCTCCTTTTGAAACCTCAATTCCATCTAGCCTGGTCGACTGAACCTGAGTATTCTCCTCGACAACATTGTCTTTCTCCAGTGTAAACACTGACGAAAAATATCCATTTAACGCTTCCCCTATCTCCTCTGATTCCACACACAACTTTCCACTACTATCCTTGATTGGCCCTAATCTTACTCTAGTCATTCTTTTGTTCCTGATATACCTATAGAAAGCCTTAGGGTTTTCCTTGATCCTATCCGCCAACGACTTTTTGTGTCCTCTCCTCGCTCTTCTTAACTCTCCCTTTAGATCCTTCCTGGCTAACTTGTAACTCTCAAGTGCCCGAACTGAGCCTTCATGTCTCATCCTAACATAAGCCTTCTTCTTCCTCTTGACAAGTGCTTCAACTTCCTTAGTAAACTACGGTTCCCTTGCTCGACAACTTCCTCCCTGCCTGACAGGTACATACTTATCAAGGACACGCAGTAGCTGTTCCTTGAAAAAGCTCCACATTTCGATTGTACCCATCCCCTGCAGTTTCCTTCCCCATCCTATACATCCTAAATCTTGCCAAATAGCATCATAATTGCCTTTCCCCCAGCTATAATTCTTGCCTTGCGGTATACCTATCCCTGCCCATTGCTAAAGTAAACATAACCGAGTTGTGATCACTATTACCAAAGTGCTCACCTACATCTAAATCTAACACCTGGTCGGGTTCATTACCCAGTACCAAATCCAATATGGCCTCGCCCCTTGTTGGCCTGTCTACATACTGTGTCAGAAAACCCTCCTGCACACACTGTACAAAAACTATAGTATTTCCAGTCAATATTTGGAAAGTTAAAGTCCCCCATAACAACTACCCTGTTACTCTCGCTCCTGTCGAGAATCATCTTTGCAATCCTTTCCTCTACATCTCTGGAACTATTCGGAGGTCTATAGACAACTCCCAACAGGGTGACCTCTCCTCTCCTGTTCCTAACCTCGGCCCATACTACCTCAGTAGACGAGTCCTCAAACGTCCTTTCTACCGCCATAATACTTTCCTTGATTAACAATGCCACACCTCCCCCTCTTTTACCATCTTCTCTGTTCTTACAGAAACATCTAAATCCTGGAACCTGCAACAACCATTCCTGTCCCTGCTCTACCCATGTCTCCGAAATCGCCACAACATCGAGATCCCAGGTACCAACCCATGCTGCAAGCTCACCCACCTTATTCCGGATGCTCCTGGCGTTGAAGTAGACACATTTCAAACCAGCGTCTTGCTTGCCGGTGCCCTCTTTCGAACTTTTAACCCTATCCCTGATCTCTCTACTCTCAACATCCTGTACACTGGGACTACAATTTAGGTTCCCATCCCCCTGCTGAATTAGTTTAAACCCCCCCCGAAGAGCACTAGCAAATCTCCCCCCCAGGATATTGGTACCCCTCTGGTTCAGGTGAAGACCATCCTGTTTGTAGAGGTCCCACCTACCCCAGAATGAGCCCCAATTATCCAGGAAACCAAAACCCTCCCTCCTGCACCATCCCTGTAGCCACGTGTTCAACTCCTCTCTCTCCTTATTTCTCACTTCGCTAGCACGTGGCACGGGTAACAACCCAGAGATAACAACTCTGTTTGTTCTAGCTCTCAGCTTCCACCCTAGCTCCCTGAATTTCTGTCTCACATCCCCATCTCTCTTACTACCTATGTCGTTGGTACCTATGTGGACCACGCCTTGGGGCTGCTCCCCCTCCCCCTTAAGGATCCCAAAAACACGATCAGAGACATCACGAACCCTGGCACCTGGGAGGCAACACACCAACCGTGAGTCTCTTTTGTTCCCACAGAACCTCCTGTCTGTTCCTCTAACTATGGAGTCCCCAATGACAAATGTTCTGTTCCTCTTCTCCCTTCCCTTCTGAGCAACAGGGACAGACTCTGTGCAAGAGACCTGTGCCCTATTGCTTACCCCTGGTAAGTCGTCCCCCGCAACAGTATCCAAAATGGTTAATGGCTGTTACAAAAACCCATCCGCCTCACTGATGTCCTTTAGAGAGGGGAATCTGCCGCACTTTAGGCCTGAGGGTAGTGAATCTTTGGAATTGAAGATTGCTAGATGGTTGTGGAGGTTCCGTCATTGAGGAGATATATGGCAGAGATCAATAGATGTCCGTTACCAGGAGATATGGGGATAATGCAGGGAAATGGTGCTGAGGTAGAAATGAAATGAAATAAAAATGGCTTATTGTCACGAGTAGGCTTCAAATGAAGTTACTGTGAAAAGCCCCTAGTCGCCACATTCAAACGTATTCGAGTTAAATGGTTGAAAAAGTGCCAACTCCTGATCCTATTTCCAATGGGACATCAGACCCACAGCTTTTAAATGTCCTCCGAAATATTTCAGTATAAACAGACCCAGGGCCAGGTTCAAATCTCACCACAGCAGATGGTGAAATCTGAATTCAATAAAAATCTGGCATTAACAGGAAAGCAGATTATTATCTGAATGGCCATAAATTAGGAGAGTGGCACGTGTAACGAGATCTGGGTGTCTTCGTACACAAGTCACTGAAGGTACGCAGGCGGGTTCAGCAGGCGGTAAAGAAGGCAACTGGGATGTTGGCCATCATTGCCAGAGGATTGGAGTACAGGAGCAGGGATGTGTTGCTGCAATTATACAGGGCCTTAGTGAGGCCACACCTGGAGTATTGTGGGCTGTTTTGGTCTCCTTCTCTGAGGAAGGATGTTCCAGCTATAGAGGGAGGGCAGCAAAGCTTTACCAGACTGATTCCTGGGATGGTGGGACTAACATATCAGAAAAGATTGGGTTGGTTAGGATTCGAAGAATGAGGGGGGATCTCATAGAATCCTATAAAATTCTAACAGGACTGGACAGGGTAGATACAGGAAGGATGTTCCCGATGGTGGGTGTGTCCAGAACCAGGGGTCACAGTCTGAGGGTACGGGGGAGAACATTTAGTACAGAGACGAGGAGACATTTCTTCACCCAGGGAGTAGTTGGCCTGTGGAATTCATTACCACAGGAGGTAGTTAAGGACAAAACATTGTATATTACAAGAAGCAGTTAGATATAGAACTTCCAGCAAAGGGGATCAAAGGATATGGAGGAAAGCGGGATTAGGCTATTGAGTTGGATGATGAGCCATGATCAGAATGGATGGTGGATCAGGCTTGAAGGGCTGAATGGCCTCCTCCTGCTCCTATTTCCGATGTTTTGATGTCCGTATTGTTTTGCTCACCTATGCTCAGCAAGTTGTTTCTTTTCTTAAAACTCAACTTTCTTTGAAATTCATATTTAATGTTCTGCCAATTCCTATCTTTCTGAAATTTGCCCATCAACCTCTTGAGTGATGAAAATCAGAAGAGTCAGTTACCCGGACGTAGGTTTGAGGTACGAGGGGCAAGTTTTTCTACACAGAGGGTAGTGGGTGCCTGGAACTCGCTGCCGGAGGAGGTGGTGGAAGCAGGGACGATAGTGACGTTTAAGGGCACCTTGACAAATACATGAATAGGATGGGAATAGAGGGATACGGACCCAGGAAGTGTAGAAGATTTTAGTTTAGACGGGCAGCATGGTCGGCACGGGCTTGGAGGGCCGAAGGGTCTGTTCCTGTGCTGTACTTTCCTTTGTTCCGCATCAGCCCCTCCACCCTAACATGTGAAAAGTCGGACCAAAATGAGGTGAAACGAAGCAAACAGCTATCATAACGGTCTGTAGACACAATATCTCACCAAGTAGGTCATTCTGAGGGAGCCAATCCACCAGCTTGATGTTAGGGGCGGGCTGGACATCGCTCGGCCAATCACTGTGCACGTGCCGCCAGATAACCGCCTGTGGGAGCTGTGAGAAGGCCGTGTTCATTTCCTTCAGCACTATGGGCATGTTGACAGAGGCAAGCATAGAACCAAGAGTGACCACCACAAAGCCATTCTCTCCAGCTGCCAGTATGAACTCTTCCAGTTCCTAACAAGAAGGTGGACAGGTCAACATTGTAACATACTGCAGAGCAAAGAGAAAGACTGAACAGAGACTCAGGAATCAAAATTAACACCAAGCAGAATTGGACAGAAGAGAGAGGAGATAGAGAGAGAGGCCAAAAGACAGATAGAGAGAGGGATTGGAAAGGGAGAAAATGTACTGAGACACTGGATATTTCAAAGACGTACCTGGGACACTGGCTTTGCTGGTTTTGCAAGTAACCCTCCAACATACACGACATTAGGGAGGAGAGGCCTGGGGAATTCCAAGGTGAAGTCTGTATTATAGATTTCTAACTCAGCCTTTAGGTACAGCTCTGAGAGATTGGGTTCAGATTCAACTGGGAAGCAAGTCTTGATGACTCTCTCAAACTTTGCAAAGATCATGCTTTCCACCAACGATGAGCTCAGGAACATTATGGAATTCTTCAGTCGATCCCAGAATCCCATCTGATCTGTCAGCAGAGAGTATGCCACAGGAACATAGGAGGGTGGGCTTGGCAATCCAGCTAAGTACCAATTCCAAAAGTTCCCTGAGTGGACCGCCACGAAACGTAAATGGAGCTTCTCCGCTAACAGCGATGAGCAAGGATTGAACATGTCAACCACTGCAATATCAAACTGCTCAGCTTTCAAAGAATTCATGAGTTCATTGTCACTCATTATCCACTCACATTGCAATGCTAAATGGCCCACAAAATCCAGAAATATATTCAAACTGTATCTGGAAAAAAAAACAAAAGAAATCAGTTACGAAAATAATTGGTTACATTCTCGAAATAAAACCAAATGTGGAGAAGGCCAGGGAAGAAACTGGTTCGATTCTCTCTGGTTGGAGGTGGTCATGTCCTGGAATTTATGCAACATGAATGTTCCTAGCCACCATCAGCCGAAACCTCAATGTTGTATCTGACACAGACTGTCTGAGTAGCTAAGGAGTTATGGATGATGCTAATGATGCAGAACATTCTGCAATCAACAGCGAAACCCCCCCACTTCTGACCTTATGATTGAACAAAGGTCATTGATGAAGCAGCTCAAGATGGAGCGAGCAGCTTGCCTGAGGAACTCCTGCAGTTACATCATGAAGCTCAGATGGCTGAGGTCCAATCCCTCTGCAAAGTGATACTCCAACCAGGAGAGAATTGATCCCCTGATTCCCATTGAACCAGTTTTGCTCAGGACGTATGATGCCAAAGTTGGTCAGATGCTCTCACCTCACCCAAAGAAATCAGTTACAAAAATAATTGGCATCTATTCTCGAAATAAAACCTAATGTGGAGAAGGCCAGGGAAGAAACTGATTCGATTCTCTCTGGTTGGAGGTGGTCATGTCCTGGCATTTAGCAAACAACATTATGCAGGATATCCTCAATGTGAAGATGGGATTTCATTTCCACAAGTCGCTCCTGTCAGTACTGCCATCAACAGATGTGCCTGCACCAGGCAGATTGGTGAGATCAGGTTTTTCCCTCTTGTTGGCTCCCTCACCGACGAGCTCTGTCCTTTAGGACACGGCCAGCTCGGTCAGTAGTGGTGCTACCAGGCCATTCTTGGTGATGGACACTGATGTCCCCCCAGGGTACATTCTGTGCCCCTGGCACTCTCAGTGTTCCTTCCAATTGCTGGTCAATTTTTATTCTCATTCATGGGGTCTGGGCTGAGCCAGCATTTATTGCCCAACCCTGAGGACATTTAAGAGTCAATACATGTAGGCCAGACCGGGTAAGAACGGCAGATTTCCTTCCCTAAAGGATAGTAGTGACCCAGATGGGTTTTTACAACAATCGACAATGGTTCCATGATCATCGTTAGACTTTAAATTCCAGATTTATGTTGAATTCAAATTCCATCATCGGCAGTGGAGGGATTTGAACCTGGGTCCCCAGAGCATTGCCCTGGGTCTCTGGATTGCTATTCCCAGTGACGATATCATTACGCCACTGCCTCCTCCATCCAACATTGAGAAGGGCTGATTCATCAGCTGATGGGGGACAGTATGTGGTCATCTACAGGAGGTTGTCTTGCCCATGTTTGACCAGGTACCATGAAACTGTGTGGGACCAGAGTTGGATTGGATTGGGTGGCACGGTATCACAGTGGTTAGCACTGTTGCATCACAGCTCCAGGTTCCAGGTTCAATTCCCGGCTTGGGTCACTGTCTGTGCAGAGTCTGTATGTTCTCCCCGTGTGTGCGTGGGTTTCCTCCGGGTGCTCCGGTTTCCTCCCACAGTCCACAGATGTATAGGTCAGATGGATTGGCCATGATAAATTGCCCTTAGTGACCAGGGATGTGCAGGTTTGGTTACGGGGATGGGATGGGGTGGACAGGTGAGTGTGTACATAAGTAGTCTTTCAGACGATTGTTGCAGATTCGATGGGCCAAATGGCCTCCTTCTGCACTGCAGGGATTCTATGAATGGTAATAGTGTCTGGGACATTGTCTGTAAGGTATGATTCCATCGGTATGACTATGTCAGGCTGTTGCTTGACCAGTCTGTGAGAAGCTCTACCAACTTTGGCACAAGCCCCCAGATATTAGTAAGGAGGACTTGGCAGACAGGGCTGGGTTTGCCGTTGTCTTTTACGGTGCCTGGGTCGATGCCGGGTGGCTGGCACCATCCAAACCCAGGACCGCTACCATCCAGAAGGACCTGGGAACCCCACCACCTGGAGGTTCCCCTCCAAATCACTCACCACCCTGACTGGGAAATATATTGGCCGTTCCTTCACTGTCGCTGGGGCAACATCCTGGAACTCCCTCCCTAACAGCACAGTGGGTGTACCTACACCTCAGGGTCTGCAGCGGTTCAAGAAGGCAGCTTACCACCACCCTTCTGAAGGGCAGCTAGGGCTGGGCAGTAAATGCTGGGCTCGACAGCGTTCCCCCACCCCATAAATGATTATTTTTTAAAATCCAGTCAGTTTAACTTCAGTGATAGGGAAGATTCTAGAAACAATTATTCAGGATAGAATTAGTCGGCACATTGAAAAATATGTGTTGATTAGAAAGAGCCAGCATGGATTTCGAAAGGGGAAATCATGTTTAACTAACTTACTGGAATTTTGTAGGAGGTAACAGAGAGGGTCGATGAGGGTAATGCTGTTGATGTGGTGCACATGGACTTTCAAAAACATTCAGTACAGTGCCACATGACAGACTTCCTGCGTAATTAATAAGAGGATAAAAGTGAGGCAGTTCCACTGAACACAGCTAGGCCACAGTGTCCAGTTCTGTGCTCATATTTCAGGAGGGATCTCATGATGGTAGAGAGGATGTTGGGGTAATTTGCTGGATTCGTAACGGAGATGGGGGGCAGTTATATGAAGTGACAGGAGATATAATGAGCAGGGCAGCCCATGTGTATGATATAAATAAGAATCATACTTCCCCTGAAGGAACAATTTCTGCTGCTCCAGGAACCATGTGTTGTAACTGGACAGGTATTCTTCACCCGCGGACCACGATGTGATTCGGTAACTGTTGTTTCTCCCAGTGTAGTTTACACCTGTGACAATCAGAAAAATGCAGAGTCCCTTAGAAACCGACATCTGACAACAGGTACGGGTGTTCCCGCGTACAGGGACTCCATCGCCAATGAACGGACCTGGTGCTATCATCCCCAACGTGGGTAACAGGAGCATTTATGCCATCTGTAGGGAATAGGGGAGAGGGGCGAGTAGACCTACCCTTGATTTTGGGGTTATCGATCTGCACCAACATGTTCACGTCATGACCATCCTCGTGAAGCACGTGAGAAATTTCATCAAAGAGCAGATAGTGGCTTCCGCCTGCAGACAAAACAAGGAAATATTTCCAAAATTCTGAAACCCGCTCAGATCCCCACAGGCAATATTCCACATTTGTGCAAAATGCAAGATGATGATGTCGATGGTAGCCATGATGTGGAGATGCCGGCGTTGGGCTGGGGTGAGCACAGTAAGAAGTCTCACAACACCAGGTTAAAGGTGAGGAAGGAGCAGTGCTCCAAAAGCTAGTGTTTGAAAAAAACATGTTGAACTTTAACCTGGTGTTGTGAGACTTACCAAGATTATGAGGGGCATGGATAGAGTGGATGGGCAGGCACTCTCTCCCAGGGTGGAGAGGTCAGTCACCAGGGGGCATAGGTTTAAGGTCCGTGGGGAAAGGTTTAGAGGAGATGTGTGAGGCAGGTTTTTACACAGAGGGTGGTGAGTGCCTGGAACGTATTGCCAGGGGAGGCTGTGGAAGCAGATACATTAACAGCGTTCAAAAGGCATATCGACAAATAAATATATAGGATGGTGTAGCCACCTAAAATGGCTGCCCGCCAGAGATCGCTGGGAAAAGTGGCCAAACCAGAGCGCAGACAGGCTGCCGTCTGCAAATATACAAAAGCTGCAGCTCAGACTGATGCAGAAACTGACACAGGAGAAAGGCCATGAAAAGGCCTTCCGGGGACAATGGGCTCCAGGTAGAAACTGACAATAAGTGGCAGATTCGACAGCGCCTGCTTTCCTTATTTGGGAAGGCCTACATGCCTCAGATACTAACGGCCATGGCCAACCGGGACCTGCCCAACCATCAAGGTGTCCGCCCCCAATTGGCTAAGATCGATTAAGGTGATCCAAACCTAATTGGATTTTCACCTGGGACGGCCTCAAAAGAGCTGCGCAGCCCACCACTCACTCTCTCAACTACAGCTTTTGACAACCTACAACAATGGTGAACCCTTCACCAGCCAAGAAGAAGACCATCCACCCCATCCACAGAGGGAGCAGAGCAGAGGACAGAGATGACCAGCTACAAGATCTCCAGCCCTGCCAGACTACAGGATGACAGATACGGCCATATCTGCTCTGTACTTGCCACCTGCAAGTTAACTTCAGGTCATTTAGTGTATTAGTTTAGAGTTCAACTTGCATGTGTGTGTGATTGATTAATATTAACCTTGTGTATTTGTTAGTAAACTATTATTGTATTAACCAACTTTTGTGATCATTTGTCCATTATATACGGGTGAAATGCACACTGTAGTTTAGAAGGGACAACAATGGGTATAGAGGGAAACGGTACAAGGAAGTGCTGAGGATTTTGGCCAAGGGGGTATCATGACCGGTACAGGCTTGGTGGGCCGAAGGGCCTGTTCCTGTATTGTTCTTTGTTCTTACCTTCAGTGATTGGTGTATGTGGACACCCAGATCTCGTTGCACATTCCCCTCCTTCAATCTATAGCCAAGCAGATAATAGTCTGCCTTCTTGTATTTGCCACCATCGTGGATAACCTCACATTTATCCACATTATACTGCATCTGCCATTCATTTGCCCACTCGCTCAGCCTGTCCTAATCACACTGAGGGATCTCCGCATCCTCCTCACAGCTCACCCTCCCACCCAACTTGGTGTCATCTGCAAATTTGTAGATATTGTGGTGATACGCATCACTGTAAATACACAAGGGGTTAATGTAAATACACGTAGACTAGCTAGACACTAGAGGGGGCACCAGAGACATGACACACAGACACTCAACCAATAGGTCAGTAAGATAGGACACGACCAATGGGCATTCACGACACACAATAGAGGTGACACTACCACAGCGGGGCATTACACCAACCCATATATAAAGGACGCAGCACATATGATCTTCCTCTTTCCAATGGAGACACTCAGTGAGTAAACAGGGTTGATTGAACACATCACACCCACCACGTGGATTGTAGCAGACTGGTTCGTCAGTCTGAGTAGCTATAGAAGGATTAACAGGAGAGTCGAATCCAAGTAGGAGAATCGTTAACAGTTTTAATAAATGTGTTAAACCTATCTCCAAGTCTGAACCTTCCTTTGTCAGAGTGCACATCAAGGAAGCAGCTTATGCTACGCCAAGAGCAGAACAAAACATGGTACCCAGGAGTGACTGTTAAATCCGTATAGTTACAACTCAGCGAACAGGGACAAACAGCAACAGCAGCCAGGCAAGATGATGTTCAAGATTCCGGTTCCACAGCAGCTCAGGTACCACGGCAATCTCAGTGAAAACTGGCGTGCGTTCAGGCAGAGATTCGAGATCTATCTGGTAGAGTCCCACTTGGATGGCGTGGGGGATACAGAGCTTCTACTTACCAAATAAAGCTTCTACTTACCATTGCGGGTCCAGAAGCAGCTGAAATCTTCCAGCCCTTCAAATACTCAAAGAGGCAAAGCAAGAGCGACTTCCAGGTAATCCTGGATAAATTCCAAGAATTCTGCGAGGAACATACAAGAAAAAGCGGTAAAACAGGCGCCAAAACTCACCACGATGTAGGCGTGCAGCAACAAACGGCAGTTTTCATTTGCAGCCATCTTGAAAATTGAGCTGCACATGCGCAGTTAGGCGAAGAGCGCACAGAACGGGAAGGTCCGTTTGCGCATGCGCGAGAAGCCGCGTATGCGCAACTGCGAAAAAGATGCCAAGCAAAGGAACACCGATCTGCGCATGCGCAATCACTTCCTACGACCTACGTCACACGTTTCGTGACATCAGAGGCCCCGGACCGCGCCCACTTAAATGAGAAATGTCCCAAACACGGGAAAAAAGTTTTTAAAGCCGTTAAAACCGATTCTTTCACCTGGAACGACAGCACAATGCCTGAAATTCGACCAGTAGCTGAAGGTAACCTCCGCAGAACCCTGCAACAAGCAGTAAGCACCGCCCTAGAGATGATATGGTCTTGAAGACAACGGACTCAGACGAAGATTTCACCTTGGGAGGTGGCTACCCCAGTACCAAATCCAAGCCGCAACTAGACGTGTTGTACATTGAAGACCCGACGACGAATTCTTCGGATTGGGGAATCTTCAGCCCAGAAGTGTAACATCCCGACTCGTGAGTGCAGGATTATGCTGCGGCCTGAAGCAAGAGACAGAGAGCGGTACAAGCCCACAGAGAGCGGCCTGCTGCCACACATGAGAGGCCCTGCTGCCACACAGAGAGCGGCCTGCTGTCCCACAGAGAGCGCCTGCTGCCACACAGGGGCGGCCTGCTGCCACACAGAGAGCGGCCTGCTGCCACACAGAGAGCGGCCTGCTGCCACACAGAGAGCGGCCTGCTGCCACACAGAGAGCGGCCTGCTGCCACACAGAGAGCGGCCTGCTGCCACACAGAGAGCGGCCTGCTGCCACACAGAGAGCGGCCTGCTGCCACACAGAGAGCGGCCTGCTGCCACACAGAGAGCGGCCTGCTGCCACACAGAGAGCGGCCTGCTGCCACACAGAGAGCGGCCTGCTGCCACACAGAGAGCGGCCTGCTGCCACACAGAGAGCGGCTGCTGCCACACAGAGAGGCCTGCTGCACCACAGAGAGCGGCCTGCTGCCACACAGAGAGCGGCCTGCTGCCTCACAGAGAGCGGCCTGCTGCCATCACAGAGAGCGGCCTGCTGCCACACAGAGAGCTGCCTGCTGCCTCAACAGAGAGCGGCCTGCTGCCACACAGAGAGCGGCCTGCTGCCACACAGAGAGCGGCCTGCTGCCACACAGAGAGCGGCCTGCTGCCACACAGAGAGCGGCCTGCTGCACACAGAGAGCGGCCTGCTGCCACACAAGAGAGCGGCCTGCTGCCACACAGAGAGCTGCCCTGCTGCCACACAGAGAGCGGCCTGCGTGCCCCACAGAGAGCGGCTGCTGCCACACAGAGAGCTGCCTGCTGCCTACACAGAGAGCTGCCTGCTGCCACACAAGAGCGCCTGCTGCCACACAGAGAGCGACCTGCTGCCACACAGAGAGCGGCCTGCTGCCACACAGAGAGCTGCTGCCACACAGAGAGCGGCCTGCTGCCACACAGAGAGCTGCTGCCACACAGAGAGCTGCCTGCTGCCATCACAGAGAGCCTGCTGCCACACAGAGAGCTGCGCCCACAGAGAGCGGCCTGCTGCCACACAGAGAGCTGCTGCCACA
This sequence comes from Scyliorhinus canicula, assembly GCF_902713615.1. Classification (NCBI taxonomy): domain Eukaryota; kingdom Metazoa; phylum Chordata; class Chondrichthyes; order Carcharhiniformes; family Scyliorhinidae; genus Scyliorhinus; species Scyliorhinus canicula. The sequence continues at coordinate 197,012,636 of NC_052153.1, forward strand.
CAGAGGCTGCCTGCTGCCCCACAGAGAGCTGCTGCCACACAGAGAGCGGCCTGCTGCCACACAGAGAGCGGCCTGCTGCCACTAGAGAGCGGCCTGCTGCCACACAGAGAGCGGCCTGCTGCCACACAGAGAGCTGCCTGCTGCCATACAGAGAGCGGCCTGCTGCCACACAGAGAGCTGCCTGCTGCCCCCAGAGAGCGGCCTGCTGCCACACAGAGAGCGGCCTGTTGCCACACAGAGAGCGGCCTGATGCACTCAGAGAGCGCCTGCTGCCACACAGAGAGCGCCTGCTGCACAGAGGCATGCTCTGCTGCCACACAGAGCGGCCCTGCTGCCACACCCTGCTGCCACACAGAGAGCGGTCTGCTGCCACTCAGAGCGGCCTGCTGCCACACAGAGAGCTGCTGCCACACAGAGAGCGGCCTGCTGCCACACAGAAGCGGCCTGCTGCCACACAGAGAGCGGCCTGCTGCCACACAAGCGGCCTGCTGCCACACAGAGAGCGGCTTGCTGCCACACAGAGAGCGGCCTGCTGCCACACAGAGAGCGGCTGCTGCCACACAGAGAGCGGCCTGCTGCCACACAGAGTAGGCTGCTGCACACAGAGAGCGGCCTGCTGCCTCACAGAGAGCGGCTGCTGCCCACAGAGAGCGGCTGCTGCCTCACAGGAGAGCCTGCTGCCACACAGAGCGCTGCTGCCATCACAGAGAGCTGCCTCTGCCACACAGAGAGCGGCCTGCTGCCACACAGAGAGCCTGCTGCCACACAGAGAGCTGCCTGCTCCCACACAGACAGCGGCCTGCTGCCACACAGAGAGCGGCCTGCTGCCACACAGAGAGACGGGCTGCTGCCACACAGAGAGCGGCCTGCTGCCACACAGAGAGCGGCCTGCTGCCACACAGAGAGCTGCTGCCACACAGAGAGCTGCTGCTGCCACACAGAGAGCTGCTGCCACACAGAGAGCTGCCTGCTGCCACCACAGAGAGCTGCTGCCACACAGAGAGCGGCCTGCGCCACACAGAGAGCGGCCTGCTGCCACACAGAGAGCGGCCTGCTGCCACACAGAGAGCGGCCTGCTGCCTCACAGAGAGCGGCCTGCTGCCACACAGAGAGCTGCTGCCACAAGAAGCGGCCTGCTGCCACACAGAGAGCGGCCTGCTGCCACACAGAGCGGCCTGCTGCCACACAGAGAGCGGCCTGCTGCCTCACAGAGAGCGACCTGCTGCCACTCAGAGAGCGGCCTGCTGCCACACAGAGAGCGGCCTGCTGCCACACAGAGAGCGCCTGCTGCCACTCAGAGAGCGCCTGCTGCCACACAGAGAGCGGCCTGCTGCCACACAGAGAGCTGCTGCCCCACACAGACAGCTGCCTGCTAGACAGAGAGCGGCCTGCTGCCACACAGAGAGCGGCCTGCTCCCACACAGACAGCTGCCTGCTGCCACCAGACAGCTGCCTGCTGCCACACAGAGAGCGGCCTGCTGCCACACAGATAGCGCTGCTGCCACACAGAGAGCGGGCCTGCTGCCACACAGAGAGCTGCTGCCCACACAGAGAGCGGCCTGCTGCCACACAGAGAGCTGCTGCCACACAGAGAGCGGCCTGCTGCCACACAGAGAGCTGCTGCCACACAGAGAGCGGCCTGCTGCCACACAGAGGGCCTGCTGCCACACAGACAGCGGCCTGCTGCCACACAGAGAGCTGCCTGCTGCCACACAGAGAGCGGCCTGCTGCCACACAGAGGAGCGGCCTGCTGCCACACAGAGAGCGGCCTGCTGCCACACAGAGAGCGGCCTGCTGCCACACAGAGAGTGGCCTGCTGCCACACAGAGAGCGGCCTGCTGCCACACAGGACAGCGGCCTGCTGCCACACAGAGAGCTGCCTGCTGCCACACAGAGAGCGGCCTGCTGCCCACAGAGAGCGGCCTGCTGCCACACAGACGCGGCCTGCTGCCACACAGACGAGCGGCCTGCTGCCACACAGAGAGCGGCCTGCTGCCACACAGAGAGCGGCCTGCTGCCACTCAGACAGCGGCCTGCTGCCACACAGAGAGCGGCCTGCTGCCACACAGAGAGCGGCCTGCTGCCACACAGAGAAGCTGCTTGCCACACAGAGAGCGGCTGCTGCCACACAGAGAGCGGCCTGCTGCCACACAGAGAGCTGCCTGCTGCCACACAGAGAGCGGCCTGCTGCCACACAGACAGAGAGCGGCCTGCTGCCACACAAGACAGCGGCCTGCTGCCACACAGACAGCGGCCTGCTGCCTCACAGACGAGCGGCCTGCTGCCACACAGAGAGCGGCCTGCTCCCACACAGAGAGCTGCCTGCTGCCACACAGAGAGCGGCCTGCTGCCACACAGACAGCGGCCTGCTGCCACACAGAGAGCGGGCTGCTGCCACACAGAGAGCTGCTTGCCACACAGAGAGGCCTGCTGCCACACAGAGAGCGGCCTGCTGCCACACAGAGAGCGGCCTGCTGCCACACAGAGAGCGGCCTGCTGCCTCACAGAGAGCGGCCTGCTGCCACACAGAGAGCTGCCTGCTGCCACACAGAGAGCTGCTGCCACACAGAGAGCTGCTGCCACACAGAGAGCGGCCTGCTGCCACACAGAGAGCTGCTGCCACACAGAGAGCGGCCTGCTGCCACACAGAGAGCTGCTGCCACACAGACAGCGGCCTGCTGCCACACAGAGAGCTGCTGCCACACAGAGAGCGGCCTGCTGCCACACAGACAGCGGCCTGCTGCCACACAGAGAGTGGTCCACACACCGCAAAGAGTCCCCGACTCCACACAGAAAGCGATGAAAGACTCCACAAATGAACAAGAAGGGATGACAGTCTCCACATCGAGGCTAATACACGATTCCACACAGGGAACGCTGCAAGACTCCACTGAGGGAGTGACACAAGCCTCCACAGCGAGCTCGTGGACAGACTCCATGATGGAAGCAAAGCTGGACTCCAAAGCGCAGTCCTTGCATGAACAAGACCATGAGGGTCTAGCAACCTCCTCTGAGCAACCAGCAGCAGACGATGCAGGTCTGCCGCGCTCAAGTGAACAACAGAAAGTTTGTGACAGTCTGCCCAGCTCCAGTGAACAGCAAGAAGACACTGAAGCTCTACCCACTGTATGTGAGACGAGTGACGACGGCATCCCACTTCCCATACAAGATGTGCAATGTGACAGACCTCAGCGAGTCTGTACAGAGGCACTCGACAATCATGGTGAGACTACTGGTGACTCCCGGTAACACCACGTTAATTCAATCCTCATCCGCTCGAGCCTCTCCACAAGCAAATGAATTCCTGAATGTTTTGACTCCGGACGTGGCGCATCAAGAAACCTCAGCTGACTCAAGTGAACCTGAAATGACTCTGGATGGGGAGCATCGACAAGCCAAAACTGACGCAGGTGAAACAGACCAGACTCCAGACGGAGAGCATCGACAGGCCAAAGCTGATTCAAGTAAGCCAGACATGAATCCAGACAGGGAGCCCTGCAAACTCAGCGACGGCACGCTCAACAAAACAGCGGATGCCACAAAGCACACTGACACGAGTAACTGTGTGAAGGACTCATATTACCCACAGAGTGTGGTCCTTGATCGCAGCAAACACATCAAAGGCAATAACAAGAAGCGTACCAGCGGCAACAACGCCGACAACAAGCACGACAGAAACAACACCTGGTATGACATGGTACAACTCTGCTCATGAGGGACACTGTTACTGCTCAGCTCAGTACAATGACATACCACGGCAGGGCGATGCATCTTACCAATTCACGTTTGCTACACTACCAACAGGCAACCCAACTTTCAGGACTGATGCCATCAGACTCCTAAATGACCCTCTTATGGACTGTCCTCATTAACACTACACCCTGTATGCTTCATCCGATGCCAATGCTTATGTAGTACATTGTATATATTGTGTTGCCCTATTATGTATTTTCTTGTATTTTCTTGAATTCTGTTCAATTCCCTTTTCTTCCCATGTACTGAAAGATCTGTTGAGTTGCTCGCAGAAGAATACTTTTCACTGTACCTCGGTACACGTGACAATAAACAAATCCAATCAAGAATTGCTACCATAAGCATTGAAAAAAAAAAGAAAGACTCCAAATCAGTCAATGAAGTGATTTGAACACTTGAACACCTCCTGATGACCAAACACTAGGACACTGACGGCGTTCACAGTGGTATGACAACGTCACATTGACACTTCCATACCAGACCATATAAATTCATGAACAATTGGACTCATAACTTTTATTTTGTATTGTCTTATCCTTAAAGTAATATTGCAACTATTATTTGGTCTTGTATACTATTGTATAGTCATTACTGTTATCATAACTTGTACAAAGCATTACTTATCTACCTGTTTTTGTTCAATTTTCTTCAACACTGTACAGAAAATATGTAACACGAAAAAAGGGGGATGTGGTGATATGCATCACTGTAAATATACAAGTGGTTAATGTAAATACACGTAGACAAGCTAGACACTAGAGGGAGCACCAGAAACATGGCACACAGACATTCAACCAATAGGCCAGTAAAATAGGACACGACCAATGGGCATTCACGACACACCACACAGAGGTGACACTACCACAGGAGGGCATTACACCAACCCATATATAAGGACACAACACACATGATCTTCATCTTTCCAGTGGAGACACTTAGTGAGTGCATACAGGGTTGATTGAACACATTCCACCTACCACGTGGATTGTAGCAGACTGCTCTGTCAGTCTGAGTAGCTTTCGCAGGATTAACAGGAGGATCGAATCCAAGAAGGAGAATTGTTAACAGTTTAATAAATGTGTTAAAGCTATCTCCAAGTCTGAACCTTCCTTTGGCAGAGAGCACATCAAGGAAGCAGCTTATGCTACGTCAAGAGCATAACAAAACAGATATGACATTTTGTTCCCTCATCCAAATCATTAATATATATTGTGAATAGCTGGGGTCCCAGCACCGATCCCTGTGGTACCCCCACTGGTTACTGCCTGCCAATTTGAAAAGGACCCATTAATTCCTGCTCTTTGATTCGTGTCTGCCAACCTGTTTTCTATCCATCTCAATACACTACCACAATTCGGTGTCTTTCACTATTGCAATGTAGGGGGATGGGGGCCATACGGCAGGGCAAGGTTTATAACTGGGGGAGGGGTAATTATGATGTGATTAGGCAAGAATTAGGGAGCATAAGATGGGAACAAAAACTGTCAGGGAAAGGCACAAATGAAAAGTGGAGCTTGTTCAAGGAACAAATACTGCGTGTCCTTGAAAGGTATGTCCCTGTCAGGCAGGGAGGAAATGGCCGTGCGAGGGAACCATGGTTCACAAAAGAGGTTGAATGTCTTGTCAAGGTGAAAAAGGAAGAGTATGTAAGGATGGGAAAACAAGGTTCAGTTGGGTCACTTGAGGGTAATTGATTTTATGGAAAGATGTGTCATTTGAAACATGGAAGTCTGGCAATATCTGGTCTGAGAGAAACATGAGAGAATACAGGGCAAGATCCCACAAAGGGTTAATAGCAGCTGCAAAGAGCAGGATTATAAAATGCAGATTCCTTCTACCAAAGAAACACACAGGATTTTTGTATGAAGCTAAAATCAATGGCTCACACCTTCATTGAAAGTAGCTATCTTAGTAAGCAGCTGGAAAAACATGGATGAGGGTTTCAGTTGAGCTCGGTGATAAATGGAAACCTTTCAAGTTATAACCAAGTGGATTTTAGCATCCAGCTAAAAGCAATGATTCACACCTTCATTGAAAGTAACTATCTTAGTAAGCACTGGAAAGGAAAGGATGAGGGTCAGTTGAATTTGGTGACAATTCTAGGTGTGAAATTCTGTGAACACCAAGTAAATTAAAGAAAATTGGAGACTATCAGTCTACGAGAAACATAATTTAAAGCCAAAATCAAAGTCAAAATTATGAGCTGAGGACACAATTGGAAAATAAAACTATAGAAATGACAGGAACCAAACCAAAATTCACACCCCCATTGAAACTAAAGCGTTTTTGAATATCACAAAGGAACTTTGAACATCACAAAGGAAACAATGTAATCAGAGACCTGAGAGGTGAGGTCATGTCAAAATGAATACTTAGTCGCATTAGACTGTTTAGACCAAAGATACTTTTTACAATCAAAGTGAAATAATAGTTACTTTACAATAAGGTCATAAAAACTTAATAACTGTTAGAAAGAGAATATAAAACCAGAGACCAGGGCAGGAACTACCAGAATTCACAGAGAAGGAGAGAAGGAACAAGAGGGCAGCACTATAGCATAGTGGATAGCACAATCGCTTCACAGCTCCAGGGTCCCAGGTTCGATTCCGGCTTGGGTCACTGTCTGTGCAGAGTCTGCACATCCTCCCCGTGTGTGCGTGGGTTTCCTCCGGGTGCTCCGGTTTCCTCCCACAGTCCAAAGATGTGCAGGTTAAGTGGATTGGCCATGATAAATTGCCTTTAGTGTCCAAAATTGCCCTTAGTGTCGCAAATTGCCCTTAATGTTGGGTGGGGTTACTGGGTTATGGGGATAGGGTGGAGGTGTTGACCTTGGGTAGGGTGCTCTTTCCAAGAGCCGGTGCAGACTCGATGGGCCGAATGGCCTCCTTCTGCACTGTAAATTCTATGATAATCTATAATTCTATGAAGAGAAGCAAGCAGATTCATCTTACGGCCAGCTCGGTCATGGGAAAGATAAGACATAGCAGCCGAGCTAAAACAGCTAATACATCTAAGGAAGACTAGAATTTAAACAGGAGTCAGAGTCAGCTCAGAGATAGCCAGCAGAGCCAGCTCTCATAGCTTAGTACATGGGATCAACAAAACACAGCAACAGAGCTAACAGAGCAACAGAGCTAAAGAAGACCAGATTTTAAAAAGAAGATTGATTGTCAAGGTGGGCCTGAAGGTCTCTACAACCAACCAGCAGGATCCAGCAGCAAGATCTTTTTACTTTTCTGTAAAGAAAGGGATTGCAGCTTTTAAAAGAAAAAATATAATAAAATAACTTAATTTAACCTGAAACAGTGGTTATTCTTAAGTCTACTTTACTTACTTAGCAATGCGGGACCCAGGATCGATGCTACTAAGGGGTAAGTAGATGAAATCTTCGGTGAAGGTATGGGTTATACCGGGGGATAACTTGAAAACATAGTTTGACCTGAATAGCACCCACTGAAGCCTGCATCGGAGTCAGGGAGTGAGAATCCCGGCTCACCATTTAGAATGTTGGCCCGTTTTGGTATCGGGGTAATTCTAAGAATAGTGGTGAGTTTTCAACAACAGGTTAGAAGGTAGCAAGGAATGAGCTTAAAAAATGCTTAGGAGAGCTAGGAGGGGGCATGAGAAGTCCTTGGCGGGTCAGATCAAGTTAAACTGCAAGGCTTTTTACTCTTATGTGTGAAATAAAAGAATAACGAAGGTGAGGTTAGGGCCGGTCAAGGACAGTCGTGGGAACTTGTGCAAGGAGTCAGAAGAAATAGGAGAGGCTTTGAATAAATACTTTTCTTCAGTGTTCACCAAGGAGAGGGGCCATGTTTTTGAGGATGAGAGTGTGATACAGGCGGGTAGGCTGGAGGAGGTAGATGTTCTGAGGAAGGATGTATTAGCAATTTTGAAAAACCTGAGGGTCGACAAGTCCCCTGGGCCAGATGGGATATATCCAAGGATTCTTTGGGAGGCAAGGGATGGGATTGCAGAGCCCTTGGCTTTGATCTTTGGGTCCTCACTGTCCACGGGGAGAGTGCCAGAGGACTGGAGAGTGGCGAATGTTGTTCCTCTGTTCAAGAAAGGGAATAGGAATGACCCTGGTAATTATAGGCCGGTTAGTCTTACTTCGGTGGTCGGTAAGTTAATGGAAAAGGTCCTGAAGGATAGGATTTATGACCATTTGGAAAGATGCAGCTTAATCTGGGATAGTCAACATGGATTCGTGAAGGGTAAGTCTTGCCTCACAAATTTGATTGAATTCTTTGAGGAGGTAACTAAGTGTGTAGATGAAGGTAGAGCAGTTGATGTCGTTTACATGGATTTTAGTAAGGCGTTTGATAAGGTTCCCCATGGTCGGCTCATGAAGAAAGTAAGGAGGTGTGGGATAGAGGGAAATTTGGCCAATTGGATAAGTAACTGGCTGTCACATAGAAGGCAGAGGGTGGTGGTGGATGGAAAATTTTCAGACTGGAGACCAGTTACCAGCGGTGTACCACAGGGATCAGTGCTGGGTCCTCTGCTATTTGTGATTTTTATCAATGACTTGGAGGAGGGGGCTGAAGGGTGGGTCAGTAAATTTGCTGATGACACTAAGATTGGTAGGGTAGTGGATGAGCTGGAGGGCTGTTGGAGGCTGCAAAGAGACATTGATAGGATGCAGAACTGGGCCACAAAATGGCAGATGGAGTTTAACCCTAATAAGTGCGAGGGGATTCATTTTCGTAGAAAAAATTTGAATGTGGATTACAGGATCAACAGCAGGGTTCTGAGGAATGTGGAGGAACAGAGAGATCTTGGGGTTCATGTCCACAGATCTCTGAAGGTTGCCACTCAAGTGGATAGAGCCGTGAAGAAAGCCTATAGTGTTAGCGTTTATTAACAGGGGGCTTGAGTTTAAGAGCTGCGGGGTTATGCTGCAACTGTACAGGACCCTGGTGAGACCACATTTGGAGTATTGTGTGCAGTTCTGGTCACCTCATTATAGGAAGGATGTGGAAGCATTGGAAAGGGTGCAAAGGAGATTTACCAGGATGCTGCCTAGGTCTTATGAGGAAAGGTTGAGGGAGCTAGGGCTTTTCTCTTTGGAGCGGAGGAGGATGAGAGGCGATTTAATAGAGGTTTATAAGATGATGACGGGGGTAGATAGAATGGACGTTCAGAGATTATTTCCTCGGGTGGATGTTGCTGTTACAAGGGGGCATAACTATACGGTTCAGGGTGGGAGAGATAGGAGGGATGTCCGAGGTAGGTTCTTTACTCAGAGAGTGGTTAGGGTGTGGAATGGACTGCCTGCTGTGGAGTTGGACACTTTAGGAACTTTCAAATGGTTATTGGAGCACATCAGAATGACAGGGAATGGGATAGATCGATCTTGGTTTCTGACAAAGCTCGGCACAACATCGAGGGCCGGAGGGACTGTTCTGTGCTGTACTGTTCTATGTTCTATGTAATGCCCTCAATCTCATGCGCTTTAATTTAACACGCTAAATTCTTCATCGGACTTTGTCGAAAGCCTTCTGAAAGTCCAAATAACCCACATCCACTGGTTCCCCTCATCAATTCTACTGGTTACATCCTGGAAGAATTCTAGTGGATTTGTCAAGCATGATTTCCCCTTCATGAACCCATGCTGACTCTGTCTGATCCTGCCACTGCTTTCCAAGTGCTCTGCTATTAAATCCTTGTCAGACCTCTTACAACACCAGGTTAAAGTCCAACAGGTTTGTTTCAAACACGAGCTTTCGGAGCAGTGCTGTTGGACTTTAACCTAGTGTTGTAAGACTTCTTACTGTGCCCACCCCAGTCCAACATAAGTCTCCTTCTTCCTCTTAACAAGACATTCAACCTCTCTTGTCAACCATGGTTCCCTCACTCGACCATCTCTTCCCTGCCTGACAGGGACATACATATCAAAGACACGCAGTATCTGTTCCTTGAACAAGTTCCACATTTCACTTGTGTCCTTCCCTGACAGCCTATGTTCCCAAGTTATACACTTCAATTCTTGTCTGACAGCATCATATTTACCCTTCCCCCAATTGTAAACCTTGCCCTGTTGCACGCACCTATCCCTCTGATTATTAAAGTGAAAGTCACAGAATTGTGGTCACTACCTCCAAAATACTCCCCCTCTAACAAATCTATCACTTGCCCTGGTTCATTACCAAGTACTAAATCCAATATGGCCTCCCCTATGGTCGGACAATCTACATACTGTGTTAGAAAAGCTTCCTGGACACACTGCACAAACACCACCCCATCCAAACTATTTCATCTAAAGAGTTTCCACTCAATGTTTGGGAAGTTGAAGTCACCCATGACTACTACCCTGTGACTTCTGCATCTTTCCAAAATCAGTTTCCCAATCTGTTCCTCCACATCTCTGCTGCTATTGGGGGGCCTATAGAACACTCCCAACAATGTGACTGCTCCTTTCCTATTTCTGACTTCAACCCATATTACCTCAGTAGGCAGATCCCCCTCGAACTGCCTTTCTGCAGCTGTTATACTATCTCTAATTAACAATTTCATCCCCCCCCCCCCCCACCTCTTTTACCGCCCTCCCTAATCTTATTGAAACATCTATAACCAGGGACCTCCAACAACCATTTCTGCCCCTCTTCTATCCAAGTTTCCGTGATGGCCACCACATCGTAGTCCCAAGTACCGATCCATGCCTTAAATTCACCCACCTTATTCCTGATGCTTCTTGCATTGAAGTATATACACTTCAACCCATCTCGTGCCTGCAAGTGCTCTCCTTTGACAGTGTTCCCTTCCCCACTGCATCACTACGTGCTTGGGCGTCCTGAATATCGGCTTCCTTAGTTGCTGGACTACAAATCCGGTTCCCATTCCCCTGCCAAATTGGTTTAAACCCTCCCGAAGAGTACTAGAAAACCTCCCCCCCAGGATATTGGTGCCCCTCTGGTTCGGATGCAACCAGTCCAGCTTGTACAAAGAACAAAGAAAATTACAGCACAGGAACAGGCCCTTCGGCCCTCCCAGCCTGCGTCGATCCAGATCCTTTATCTAAACCTGTCTCCTATTTTCCAAGGATCTACTTCCCTCTGTTCCCCGCCCGTTCATATATCTGTCCAGATGCATCTTAAATGATGCTATCGTGCCCGCCTCTACCAACTCCGCTGGCAAAGCGTTCCAGGCACCCACCACCCTCTGCGTAAAAAACTTTCTACGCACATCTCCCTTAAACTTTCCCCCTCTCACCTTAAAATCGTGACCCCTTGTAATTGACACCCCCACTCTTGGGAAAAGCTTGTTGCTATCCACCCTGTCCATACCTCTCATAATTTTGAAGATCTCAATCAGGTCCCCCCTCAACCTCCGTCTTTCCAACGAAAACAATCCTAATCTACTCAACCTTTCTTCATAGCTAGCACTCTCCATACCAGGCAACACCCTGGTGAACCTCCTCTGCACCCTCTCTAAAGCATCCACATCCTTCTGGTAATGTGGCGACCAGAACTGCACGCAGTATTCCAAATGTGGCCTAACCAAAGTCCTATACAACTGTAACATGACCTGCCGCCTCTTGTACTCAATACCCCGTCCGATGATGGCAAGCATGCTGTATGCCTTCTTGACCACTCTATCGACCTGCGTTGCCACCTTCAGGGTACAATGGACCTGAACTCCCAGATCTCTCTGTACATCAATTTTCCCCAAGACCCTTCCATTGACCATATAGTCCGCTCTTGAGTTAGATCATCCAAAATGCATCACCTCACATTTGCCTGGATTGAACTCCATCTGCCATTTCTCTGCCCAACTCTCCAATCTATCTATATTTTGCTGTATTTTCTGACAGTCCTCCTCGCTATCTGAAACTCCACCAAACTTAGTATCATCTGCAGACTTGCTCATCAGACCACTTATACCTTCGTCCAGGTCGTTTATGTATATCACAAACAACAGTGGTCCGAGCACGGATTCCTGTGGAACACCACTAGTCACCTTTCTCCATTTTGAGACACTCCCTTCCACCACTACTTTCTGTCTCCTGCTACCCAGCCAGTTCTTTATCCATCTAGCTAGTACACCCTGAACCCCATACGACTTCTCTTTTTCCATCAACCAGCCATGGGAAACTTTATCAAAAGCCTTACTGAAGTCCATGTATACGACATCTACAGCCCTTCCCTCATCAATTAACTTTGTTACTTCCTCAAAGAATTCTATTAGGTTTTTAAGACATGACCTTCCCTGCACAAAACCATGCTGCCTATCACTGATAAGTCTATTTTCTTCCAAATGTGAATTGACCCTATCCCTCAGCATCTTCTCCAACAGTTTGCCTACCACGGACGTCAAGCTCACAGGTCTATAATTCCCTGGATTATCCCTGCTACCCTTCTTAAACAAAGGGACAACATTAGCAATTCTCCAGTCCTCCGGGACCTCACCCGTGCTCAAGGATGCTGCAAAGATATCTGTTAAGGCCCCAGCTATTCCGTCCCTCGCTTCCCTCAGTAACCTGGGATAGATCCCATCCAGTCCGGGGTCCCACCTCCCCCAGAATGCGCTCCAATTATCCAAATACCTGAAGCCCTCCCTCCTACACCATTCCTGCAGCCACATGTTCAACTGCACTCTCTCCCTATTCCTAGCCTCGCTATCACGTGGTACCGTCAACAAACCAGAGGTGACAAATCTGTCTGTCCTGGCTTTCAACTTCTAACCTAACTCGTTTATTACCTCCACATCCTTTTTCTTACCTACGTCGTTGGTACCAATGTGCACCACGACTTCTGGCTGCTCACCCTCCCCCTTCAGGATCCTGAAGACACGTTCCGAGACATCCATGGCCATGGCACCCGGGAGGCAACATACCTTCTGGGAGTCTCGCTCGCGACCACAGAATCTCCTATCTATACCCCTAACCATTGAATCACCTATCACTATTGCTTTTATATACCTCCCCCTTCCCTCTGAGCCCTAGAGCCAGACTCAGTAACCAGAGACCTGGCCGCGAGGTCCTTCCCCCGGTAGGTCATCCCCCCCAACAGCATCCAAAACGGTATACTTGTTTTGAAGGGGAACGGCCACGAGGGATCCCTGCACGGTCTGCCCGTTCATTTTCCTTCCCCTGACTGTAACCCAGCTACTCTTGTCCTATACCTTGGGTGTGGTTACCTCCCTGTAACTCTTCTCTATAACCCCCTCTGCCTCCCGGATGATCTGAAGTTCATCCAGCTTGAGCTCCAGTTCCCTGGAGGAGCTGGAGTTGGTGCACTTCCCGCAGGTATAGTCAGCGGGGACACCACCCACATACTACAGGAGGAGCAGGCAACTGCCCTAACCTCCACCCCCTCTTACTTTACAGAATACAGCTGCCCTGTGGACCAACTGGACCTCCGCCCTCTGACTCTGCTTCCAGTCAGCTGTACTCTGCAAACTCCTGGCTCCCTTCTCGCTCTTTGCGGAAATGAAATGAAAGGAGCACCTTTCTCCCTCCTCACCTAACTCCCTCAGTCACCAAACTCCCTCAGTCACCAAACTCCCTCAGTCACCTAACTCCCTCAGTCACCAAACTCCCTCCTCACCAAACTCCCTCAGTCACCTAACTCCCTCAGTCACCAAACTCCCTCAGTCACCTAACTCCCTCAGTCACCAAACTTTCACTATAGCACTCAAATGCACCAAGTTCAGCACTCTGTGCCAACAAAAAGAGTTTAAACTCTCCCCAACCACTCTTCTGATGTAACCCGTCCAGTTTGTACAGGTCCCACCTCCCCCAGAACTGGCCCCAATGCCCCAGGAATCTGAAACCATCCCCCTCACACCATCCCTTCAGCCACGTATTCATCCGATATATCCTGTTTATTCTGCTCTGACTAACATGATCATTCACTTCGGAGTCCTACTTTTAAAAATTCCTTCCTAACTCGCTATACTCTGTATTTTTTTGCATATGTCATTTCCATTACTTTGCCTACCACCGAAGTAAGACTGCCCTGTGGACCAACTGGACCTCCGCCCTCTGACTCTGCTCCCAGCCAGCTGCACTCTGCAAACTCCTGGCTCCCTTCTCGCTCTTTGCGGAAATGAAATGAAAGGAGCACCTTTCTCCCTCCTCACCTAACTCCCTCAGTCACCAAACTCCCTCAGTCACCAAACTCCCTCAGTCACCTAACTCCCTCAGTCACCAAACTCCCTCAGTCACCTAACTCCCTCAGTCACCAAACTCCCAGGGTTTCCCTATTCCCTTTTTTGCTGTTTTTCTTTCATATGTCATTTGCACCAATGTGTCCCACCCCACAGGCTGTTCACACTGCCCCGGCAGAATGTCCTGTAGCCGCTCCGAGACATCCTTGACCTGGGCACCAGGACTGGGAGAGTCAGGTGACTCAAGGGCCTCTGGAGCTCCCTCCAGCAGCCCCTCCATCCAGTGGAGACCCCCAGGGCTCTACGGCCACCATCCAGGAGGAGGAAGCGCTGAAGGCCAACCCAGGGCCACCAAGGAGACGATGGCTGTCTCCAGTTCTTCCAAATCCGCCGCCCCCTCCTGTCACTGACTCATCTCAAGGGCAGTGGGCAAAGCAGGGTGTCGCCCGGCGATGCCAGTGACACTGAGAAGTTGGCCGGGGCCCTCAGCTCCAGGCCCCTCCAGACTACATCCCCAAAGGAATGGAAAGCAGAAGGCTGACTCCAACCCTGATGTGCATCCTGGGGACACACCGAGATGCAACAGTAGACCACAGAGGATCAAGAAGAGTGAGGAGCACTGAGTGGGAACAGTGGGGTGGGGACACACCATCTGCATCAAGGGGCAATAGAAATGTCCAATGTTCACTATTAAAATAATAATCATTATTATTGTCAGAAGTAGGCTTATATTAATGCTACAATGAAGTTACTGTGGGAATCCCCTCGTCGCCACTTTCCAGCTCCTGTTCAGGTAAACGAAGGGAGAATTCAGAATGTCCAATTCACCCAACAGCACGTGAAGCCTCTGTCATGTGACTCTGCACAGAGGCCTACAGGGCGATTCAGCATCGGTGACCTCACCAATGACCTCAAGGATACACCTGTGGGCTGTAGCTTGGGAAATGCCGCATTAGTCTCCGGCCGAGCCCTGGAATGAACAGGTTGCTTGGAGGTTGTGGGCTGCAGTGACCTTCATGGCCACCGGGTGGAGGTGTCCCCGTCCTCCACACGGTGCCAAGCCCACGAGGAGGTGGCACAGGTGCTGCACTGTCTCTCTGTGCTGAGAAACAGTATTCCGCGGCCATTAACTGCGCAAAAGACCAACGGTGCCTGTACACCTCTGGGTTCCTGCTCGGCCTGATGGGCGGCTGCGTCTTCAACCCTGCACATGGGGTTCTGCCTTCAGGATGTGCCGATGCTGCCACCTTCGCCGGGGTTTGTCTGTCCAGGCTGCCCACCAGCACACCGGGGTGCGGGACCGACATAACCAGCCATGTTGTTATATCTGTAAGGAATGGGCAAAGGACAGCGACCAACAATCAGTTAGAGCTTCTACCCCGGGACCCTCAAATCCCCCAAACCTACCCCAGCCCTATGTGTTCATCCTTCTCACAGGGCCTGGTTTAGCTCACTGGGCTAAATAGCTGGCTTTGAAAGCAGACCAAGGCAGGCCAGCAGCACGGTTCGATTCCCGTACCAGTCTCCCCGAACAGGCGCCGGAATGTGGCGACTAGGGGCTTTTCACAGTAGCTTCATTTGAAGCCTACTCGTGACAATAAGCCATTTTCATTTCATTTTCATATCAGAGTGCCATCCAGCGAGCTGGTTGTGCTGGAGAACCTCGCTCTGTACACCCACCCCGGGCACAGCAGGAGCCCCGAGACCCCTGCCGGGAATATCAAGGAGATGGTGCTCAGGTACCCTCCCCGATCCACACACTTTGCCCTTGGTCGCAAGGATATCCCCAATACTGAAACCCAGCTATTCCTCTGAGTGTTTGATTGTTGGCTGCTGCCTCCGTGGTGCTGACGTTTCTGGAGGTCAAGCGAAGTGTTCAGGAGTCAACGTTTGATTAAAATGCGATGCAATAACCATCGGAGACACGGCCCGTGTACCCACGAGAAGCCACTTGAGAATATTTTGTTTATTAAATGGTCAACTGTAACAGAGATTTAAAAATCAACCAAGTAACATTCCAAATATCACATTAACCATTAAACAAGAAGGAAACGTCACTGTTCCATATTGGTTTGATTTGATTTATTGTCACATGTACCGAAGTACAGTGAAAAGTATTTTTCTGCGGCCGAGGGAACGTACACAGTACGTACATCGTAGACAAAAGAATAATCGACAGAGAACATTGACAAATGATACATCGACAAACAGTGATTGGTTACAGTACGGAACAAGGGGCCAAACAAAGCAAATACATGGGCAAGAGCAGCATAGGGCGTCGTGAATAGTGTTCTTACAGGGAACAGATCAGTCCGAGGGGGAGTCGAGGAGTCTGGTAGCTGTGGGGAAGAAGCTGTCCCTATGTTTGGATGTGCGAATCTTCAGACTTCTGTACCTTCTGCCTGATGGAAGGTTCTGGAAGAAGGCAAAGCCTGGGTGTGAGGGGTCTCTGATAATGCTGTCTGCCTTCCTGAGGCAGCGGGAGGTGTAGACAGAATCAATGGGAGGGTGGCAAGCTTGTGTGATGCGTTGGGCTGAGTTCACCACACTCTGCAGTTTCTTGTGATCTTGGGCCGAGCAGTTGCCATACCAGGCTGTGATGCAGCCGGATAGGATGCTCTCTATGGCACATCTGTAGAAGTTTGTGAGAATCGGTGTAGACATGCTGAATTTCTTTAGCTTCCGCAGGAAGTAGAGACGTTGTTCGGCTTTCTTGACTGTTGCATCAACGTGAGTGGCCCAGGACAGACTGTTGGTGATGGTGACCCCCAGGAACTTAAAGCTATTGGTACCAATACAAAGCTACATCAGCTCATTTTCACAAAAAAAACAAAGACATGGTATCGCCTCTCGCTGGCCTGCCCTGCTCTGCTTTCAAAGCCAGCGATTTAGCCCTGTGCTAAATAGCCGCTGCTGTTAAAGTGACCTTCAGCATATAACCAAGAGCAGGGCTCTGTACTGGAAGAGTTTTGCCAGATAGGCCGGCAGCAGCTGTAGTTGCCCCTGTTCTGAGTATCCACAATATTTAAAGATGGTTTTAAGGCCTCACACAGCACCCACCGGGGTAGATGGTCCAGTCCCCTTCAGCTGAATGCTGGAAACTGGAAATGGTTACTCCCCTCCTCGGTTCCCCTCAGCAGCAATTATACCAGCTTCACATTTATTACAAACCACGCCCAGGTGATTTCCCGCTGGGGAGCCGGTTAATTCCTGGGAGGCTATTGCATTCTCGCTAATGAGATTGAAATGAATGCAAATGAGAGTTAATGACATGCTCGACATATTTGGGTTTGATCAGGACTCAGTCTGGGCTTATGTAGGGTGCTCGTTCCAAGGGCAGGTGCAGTCTCGATGGGCTGAATGGCCTCCTGCTACACTGTAAATTCTATGATTCATCATCGGGAGTGGACCAGTTAGATAGCAAACTGATCTGTGCACAGTATAAATCTCTATTTTAGACATTCCTGCTCTTTAACCGGAGCGGTGGTTAAATCGCTTCCTCCATCTAATTACTCTGAACACTAAGTCCTTTTTAAATATATACTGGATTGGATTTGTTTATTGTCACGTGTACCGAGGTAAAGTGAAAAGTATTTTTCTGCGAGCAGCTCAACAGATCATTAAGTACATGGGAAGAAAAGGGAATAAAAGAAAATACATAATAGGGCAACAATGTAACTACATAACACCGGCATCGGGTGAAGCATACCGGGTTAGTGTTTTTAGAGCAAAGTATACTTTTCTGTTCTTCCTATCCAAGTCTATAACCTCACTCCCTGTTCCGTCTGACCAAAACCGACTCACAGTTTTCCATCCATTAACCAAACTTTTGTCTGTGTTAATATATTACTCACCCCTTTGATCTGTCACCTTGTGCAATGACCTGATTAAAAGCCATTTGAGTATGTAAATACGTAAATGAAAATGACTTATTGTCACGAGTAGGCTTCAATGAAGTTGCTGTGAAAAGCCCCTAGTCGCCACATTCCGGCGCCTGTTCGGGGAGGCTGGTACGGGAATCAAACCGTGCTGCTGGCCTGCCTTGGTCTTTTATTAAATCCAGCGATTTAGCCCAGTGTGCTAAACCAGCCCCTATACATGTAAACATGCAAAATACTTTCTCAAACATAAGGCATAAAAATCGAAATGTGTCTTTCCAACACCCTTAACAAACAGAACCTCAAATAACTTGCTAAATAAGTGAGATTTCACAGCATAAATCAGTCCCTGTTAAATTGGGAAGTGTTAAAAGAGGGTCAGAGGCGGCCCCCACTCTGGGCAATGCAGCCTGGACTTACCCAGCAGGACGGTAACCAGCATCTTGGCTGATTCTGCAGAGGTTAGAAACACGAATAGGAAAGGAAACTGGAGCAGTTTGACTCTCCCCGCCATGATCCAGTTGGAGGGCAGCTGGGGAATTGGGAAAGTTGGATCCAACAATCCGAGAAATGCTAGAAATATTCCAAACAGGAAGAAGCTATTGCTGAAAGAGCAACAACAGAAACAGCGAGAGCTGAACAATATTCCCCTCCTCCAGCAATAGCTAACTCCTCCTCGGCAACTCCCAGCTCCGCTAGCAATCTACTAGCTTGTTTTCACACAAACAAACGCTGCCATTTCTCACGCGATATTTACATAACTGAACCGCCCCCAGCCACTGGATCTTTGTCCAAAAACTTCCCAGATTGGTAACAGGGTGGGGAGGACAAACATGAGCCAGGGAGACAGAGAGAATAGAGAGCCCTCACTGTCACAGCTCAGTGTGAAGCACACAGTGTCCTCACTGTCACAGCTCAGTGTGAAGCACACAGTGTCCTCACTGTCACAGCTCAGTGTGAAGCACAGTGTCCTCACTGTCACAGCTCAGTGTGAAGCACACAGTGTCCTCACTGTCACAGCTCAGTGTGAAGCACAGTGTCCTCACTGTCACAGCTCAGTGTGAAGCACACAGTGTCCTCACTGTCACAGCTCAGTGTGAAGCACAGTGTCCTCACTGTCACAGCTCAGTGTGAAGCACAGTGTCCTCACTGTCACAGCTCAGTGTGAAGCACAGTGTCCTCACTGTCACAGCTCAGTGTGAAGCACACAGTGTCCTCACTGTCACAGCTCAGTGTGAAGCACAGTGTCCTCACTGTCACAGCTCAGTGTGAAGCACAGTGTCCTCACTGTCACAGCTCAGTGTGAAGCACACAGTGTCCCTCACTGTGCACAGCTCAGTGTGAAGCACAGTGTCCTCACTGTCACAGCTCAGTGTGAAGCACAGTGTCCTCACTGTCACAGCTCAGTGTGAAGCACAGTGTCCTCACTGTCACAGCTCAGTGTGAAGCACACAGTGTCCCCACTGTCACAGCTCAGTGTGAAGCACACAGTGTCCTCACTGTCACAGCTCAGTGTGAAGCACACAGTGTCCTCACTGTCACAGCTCAGTGTGAAGCACACAGTGTCCTCACTGTCACAGCTCAGTGTGAAGCACACAGTGTCCTCCACTGTCACAGCTCAGTGTGAAGCACAGTGTCCTCACTGTCACAGCTCAGTGTGAAGCACAGTGTCCTCACTGTCACAGCTCAGTGTGAAGCACACAGTGTCCTCACTGTCACAGCTCAGTGTGAAGCACAGTGTCCTCACTGTCACAGCTCAGTGTGAAGCACAGTGTCCTCACTGTCACAGCTCAGTGTGAAGCACACGTGTCCTCACTGTCACAGCTCAGTGTGAAGCACAGTGTCCCACTGTCACAGCTCAGTGTGAGGCACAGTGTCCTCACTGTCACAGCTCAGTGTGAAGCACACAGTGTCCTCACTGTCACAGCTCAGTGTGAAGCACAGTGTCCTCACTGTCACAGCTCAGTGTGAAGCACAGTGTCCTCACTGTCACAGCTCAGTGTGAAGCACAGTGTCCTCACTGTCACAGCTCAGTGTGAAGCACAGTGTCCTCACTGTCACAGCTCAGTGTGAAGCACAGTGTCCTCACTGTCACAGCTCAGTGTGAAGCACAGTGTCCCTCACTGTCACAGCTCAGTGTGAAGCACACAGTGTCCTCACTGTCACAGCTCAGTGTGAAGCACACAGTGTCCTCACTGTCACAGCTCAGTGTGAAGCACAGTGTCCTCACTGTCACAGCTCAGTGTGAAGCTCAGTGTCCTCACTGTCACAGCTCAGTGTGAAGCACAGTGTCCTCACTGTCACAGCTCAGTGTGAAGCACACAGTGTCCTCACTGTCACAGCTCAGTGTGAAGCACACAGTGTCCTCACTGTCACAGCTCAGTGTGAAGCACAGTGTCCCTCACTGTCACAGCTCAGTGTGAAGCACAGTGTCCTCACTGTCACAGCTCAGTGTGAAGCACACAGTGTCCTCACTGTCACAGCTCAGTGTGAAGCACAGTGTCCTCACTGTCACAGCTCAGTGTGAAGCACAGTGTCCTCACTGTCACAGCTCAGTGTGAAGCACAGTGTCCTCACTGTCACAGCTCAGTGTGAAGCACAGTGTCCCCAATGTCACAGCTCAGTGTGAAGCACACAGTGTCCTCACTGTCACAGCTCAGTGTGAAGCACACAGTGTCCTCACTGTCACAGCTCAGTGTGAAGCACAGTGTCCTCACTGTCACAGCTCAGTGTGAAGCACAGTGTCCCCACTGTCACAGCTCAGTGTGAAGCACAGTGTCCTCACTGTCACAGCTCAGTGTGAAGCACACAGTGTCCTCACTGTCACAGCTCAGTGTGAAGCACAGTGTCCTCACTGTCACAGCTCAGTGTGAAGCACAGTGTCCCCACTGTCACAGCTCAGTGTGAAGCACAGTGTCCTCACTGTCACAGCTCAGTGTGAAGCACAGTGTCCTCACTGTCACAGCTCAGTGTGAAGCACAGTGTCCTCACTGTCACAGCTCAGTGTGAAGCACAGTGTCCTCACTGTCACAGCTCAGTGTGAAGCACAGTGTCCTCACTGTCACAGCTCAGTGTGAAGCACACAGTGTCCTCACTGTCACAGCTCAGTGTGAAGCACACAGTGTCCTCACTGTCACAGCTCAGTGTGAAGCACAGTGTCCTCACTGTCACAGCTCAGTGTGAAGCACACAGTGTCCTCACTGTCACAGCTCAGTGTGAAGCACACAGTGTCCTCACTGTCACAGCTCAGTGTGAAGCACAGTGTCCTCACTGTCACAGCTCAGTGTGAAGCACAGTGTCCTCACTGTCACAGCTCAGTGTGAAGCACAGTGTCCTCACTGTCACAGCTCAGTGTGAAGCACAGTGTCCTCACTGTCACAGATCAGTGTGAAGCACAGTGTCCTCACTGTCACAGCTCAGTGTGAAGCACAGTGTCCTCACTGTCACAGCTCAGTGTGAAGCACAGTGTCCTCACTGTCACAGCTCAGTGTGAAGCACAGTGTCCTCACTGTCACAGCTCAGTGTGAAGCACACAGTGTCCTCACTGTCACAGCTCAGTGTGAAGCACAGTGTCCTCACTGTCACAGCTCAGTGTGAAGCACAGTGTCCTCACTGTCACAGCTCAGTGTGAAGCACAGTGTCCCCACTGTCACAGCTCAGTGTGAAGCACAGTGTCCTCACTGTCACAGCTCAGTGTGAAGCACAGTGTCCTCACTGTCACAGCTCAGTGTGAAGCACAGTGTCCTCACTGTCACAGCTCAGTGTGAAGCACACAGTGTCCTCACTGTCACAGCTCAGTGTGAAGCACAGTGTCCTCACTGTCACAGCTCAGTGTGAAGCACAGTGTCCTCACTGTCACAGCTCAGTGTGAAGCACAGTGTCCTCACTGTCACAGCTCAGTGTGAAGCACACAGTGTCCTCACTGTCACAGCTCAGTGTGAAGCACAGTGTCCTCACTGTCACAGCTCAGTGTGAAGCACAGTGTCCTCACTGTCACAGCTCAGTGTGAAGCACACAGTGTCCTCACTGTCACAGCTCAGTGTGAAGCACACAGTGTCCTCACTGTCACAGCTCAGTGTGAAGCACACAGTGTCCTCACTGTCACAGCTCAGTGTGAAGCACACAGTGTCCTCACTGTCACAGCTCAGTGTGAAGCACACAGTGTCCTCACTGTCACAGCTCAGTGTGAAGCACAGTGTCCTCACTGTCACAGCTCAGTGTGAAGCACACAGTGTCCTCACTGTCACAGCTCAGTGTGAAGCACAGTGTCCTCACTGTCACAGCTCAGTGTGAAGCACAGTGTCCTCACTGTCACAGCTCAGTGTGAAGCACACAGTGTCCTCACTGTCACAGCTCAGTGTGAAGCACAGTGTCCTCACTGTCACAGCTCAGTGTGAAGCACAGTGTCCTCACTGTCACAGCTCAGTGTGAGGCACAGTGTCCTCACTGTCACAGCCCAGTGTGAAGCACAGTGTCCTCACTGTCACAGCCCAGTGTGAAGCACAGTGTCCTCACTGTCACAGCTCAGCGTGAAGCACAGTGTCCTCACTGTCACAGCTCAGTGTGAAGCACAGTGTCCTCACTGTCACAGCTCAGTGTGAAGCACACAGTGTCCTCACTGTCACAGCTCAGTGTGAAGCACAGTGTCCTCACTGTCACAGCTCAGTGTGAAGCACAGTGTCCTCACTGTCACAGCTCAGTGTGAAGCACACAGTGTCCTCACTGTCACAGCTCAGTGTGAAGCACACAGTGTCCCCACTGTCACAGCTCAGTGGGAAGCACAGTGTCCCCACTGTCACAGCTCAGTGTGAAGCACAGTGTCCTCACTGTGACAGCTCAGTGTGAAGCACAGTGTCCTCACTGTCACAGCTCAGTGTGAAGCACAGTGTCCTCACTGTCACAGCTCAGTGTGAAGCACACAGTGTCCCCACTGTCACAGCTCAGTGTGAAGCACAGTGTCCTCACTGTCACAGCTCAGTGTGAAGCACACAGTGTCCCCACTGTCACAGCTCAGTGTGAAGCACAGTGTCCTCACTGTCACAGCTCAGTGTGAAGCACACAGTGTCCCCACTGTCACAGCTCAGTGTGAAGCACAGTGTCCTCACTGTCACAGCTCAGTGTGAGGCACACAGTGTCCTCACTGTCACAGCTCAGTGTGAAGCACAGTGTCCTCACTGTCACAGCTCAGTGTTGTGGTGATCACAAGTTAACTAGATACAATACAACTGAGCAAACACTAGAGGGGGCACGGGAGAGCCATATAAATAGACCAGGACAGGAAGTGAGGACACACTTCATGGAAGGCAGAACTTGCAGCAGGACAGACACACCAGCTAGTAGCACTTGAGGTAGCCGTAGGTAACGCTCTGAAGAGAGAACAAATTCACAATAAAGCATCTTCTCTACATTTGAGACTACGAGCTTTATTAAGACACGAGTAACAACACATGGTACCCAGGAGTGGCTTCAGACACTTACTACAGGACAACTCAGTGGCAGACACAGAAAGCTCAAAATGGAATGGAAATCTCCTACTGGACATTTGACTTGGGAAGACATCGCTGATGGGAGGACGTGCCTTGGATTCCCACTTCAGCTGGTCACGACTGGAAATGTAAAAACTGTCTGGGAAAGGTTTAAACAATGGTTCAATTACGGTATCATAGCAAATGATGCAGAAGCAGCCTCAGACGAAATTAAAATAGCAATTCTCATCGAAGGACATGAAGCTACGAAAGTTTATAATCGATTTAAATACTCAAAAGGTGAAGACAGAAACAGCTTACAAACGATACTAAACAAATTTGAAGAGTACTGCCAGGAATTTGAACAGCAAGGCATGCTCAGAGGCCAAACTGCACAGAGACTGAGTGATGCAAAACTTAAAAAATCACGAAAAGAACAAGAGATCGCGAATGAAAAGTACAGATCAAAAAGAAGAAATAACATGAATTTTTCACAAAGCCAAAACGCTGAAATCCAGTCCAGATCGGAAAGAAAAGGTAACTCACAACTTTTAGGAAGAAAAAAACGCTGAAATCCGCGATAAAATTGCGTCGGAGCACATTTTGCAGTCTCGGGCGAGCAAAAAACTACAAATTGCGTCTGCGCATGCGCCGGAACCGGAAGCCGCGCATGCGCAATGGACACAAAACCGCACAGTGAAGGAGGAAGGCCGATTTGCGCGTGCGCAATTCATTCCTACGCGTGACGTCTTGACGTCTGAGCATCCCGACCACGCCCACTTAAAAGGGAAATGCCCGAAAATTGAAAACAAGACACTTAAAGTGGTAAACACAAATTTTCTTGCCTCAGAACACAGAAAAACGCCTGAACTTAAACCAACAGTTAAAAACAACTTGCACAACACCCTGAAAAAAGCAGTCTGCACCACCCCAAGTGAAGAGAACAAAAAGAATTCCGCAACAACAAAAGAGGATTTGTTTTTCGAAGATTACTACTCAGACATGGTTGAGTCAGTCGGATATGCTTATCACAGCATCAGCGACACGGTCACAAAGCACAACACGAACCAACTCGTGGTAGATGAATCCAACCAAGATGATTTGGTTTTCAAAGAATACTACTCAGACATGGCTGAGTCAGTCGGATATGCTTATCACAGCATCAGCGACACGGTCGCAAAGTTCAACACAAATCAACTCGTGGTAGATGAATCCAACCAAGATGATTTGGTTTTCAAAGAATACTACTCAGACATGGCTGAGTCAGTCGGATATGCTTATCACAGCATCAGCGACACGGTCGCAAAGTTCAACACAAATCAACTCGTGGTAGAAGAAGCCAACCAAGCTGATTTGGGTTTCAGAGAATACTACTCAGAGATGGCTGAGTTATTTGGATATGCTGATCACAGCATCAGCGACACCGTTGCAAAGCTCAACACGAATCTACTCGTGGTAGATTAATCCAACACCATGATGCCATGATGCCATGGCAGCTCGTCGATACATTGGATGACAGCACAGAGCGAAAACAGTGACAAGGTGATCACACTCGACGTACAGGATCACAGCGAGACTGACAGTTCTCAGCTTGTCTGTACAGAAGCACAGAGTCGGGCCACCCAACAGTCCAGAGAGACAACGCCGAATGAAAACATGCAGATTTTGACTCCAGAAGAGGAGCACCTGGAGTCCAGAGAGACCACGCCAACAGAAACCATGCAGATTCTGACTCCAGAAGAGGAGCACCTGGAGTCCAGTGAGACAACATCAACAGAAATCATGAAGATTTTAACTCCAGAAGCGGAGCACCAAGAGTCCAGAGACACCACGTCAACTGAAATCATGCAGATTTTGACTCCAGAAGAGGAGCGCCAAGAATCCAGAGACACCGCGTCAAATGAAATCGAGAAGAATTTGACTCCAGAAGAGGAGCACCAAGAAAGCAAAGATGAGGAATCAAATCCTCCACAAATGATTGATGTCACCAGCACCGATGCAACATCAGATCTTTCGCACCACTCTCGAGACGAAATGCTCAATGACTCAAATTATCCACACGGGACACTCATAGAGTATAACAAGAAAAACAAAAGTCAAAAGAAGCACAGCAGAAACGAGAACAACAACAGCAAGAACAAAAGCAACATGAAGCACGACAAGACAAACAACAAAGTCAGGCACAAAGATAGCGACAACGACAGAGACAGAAACAACAAGAACAGCAACGAAAACAACAAAGTCAGGAACAAAGATAGCGACAACACCAAAGACAGAAACGACAAGAACAGCAACAAGAACGGCAATGAAAACAACAAAGTCAGGAACAACGACGGCGACAACACCAAAGACAGAAATGACAAAAACAGCAACAAGTACGGCAACGAAAACAACAAAGACAGGAATGACAGAAACAACAGCAATGAAACAACGACTTGTACACAATGGTACTACTCGGCACATGAAGGACAATGCCACAGCACACTGCAAAACGATGACAAGACTACAAACATGTCATGGGATGACAACGAATCGCACAAACTCACATCTGCTCCAGAACAAGCAAGCACGCCAGCATCCAAGGCGGATGAGATGATAAATCAATACCACAAGCACAGAAAAAAGTCCATGCCAGTCAACATCAGTGATGTGACCATGCAAACACCTCGGGATGACGCATTGGGTACTTAAAATAACAAGGAACACCAACAACAGTCACAACGGAGCTGCAATATCAATATCACCACGTCATCAACAACAAAAAGAAAAAAAAAACTGAACAAATTCATCAAGTTTGGACTCATAAATGTTTTATTAAGATTGGACTCATAAATACATTGGCTTTGTAAAAATATGCAATAGCACCATCACTTGTATAGATACGCATATCATAAGTAACTGTTTTGTATAATTTTCTTTAACGATGTACAGACAATATGTAAAGAGAAAAAGGGGGATGTGGTGATCGTAGATTGACTAGATACAATACAATTGAGCAAACACTAGAGGGAGAGCTATTAATACACCGGGACAGGATGTACAATTTTCTTTAACGATGTACAGAAAATATGTAAAGAAAAAAAGGGGGATGTGGTGATCACAAGTTAACTAGATGCAATACAACTGAGCAAACACTAGAGGGAGCACGAGAGAGCCATATAAATAGACCAGGACAGGAAGTGAGGACACACTTCACGGAAGGCAGAACTTGTAGCAGGACAGACACACCAGCTAGTAGCACTTGAGGTAGCCGTAGGTAACACCTGAAGAGAGAACAAATTCACAATAAAGCATCTTCTCCACATTTGAGACTACGAGTTTTATTAAGTCACGAGGACACTGTGCTTCACACTGAGCTGTGACAGTAGGACACTGTGCTTCACACTGAGCTGTGACAGTGAGGACACTGTGCTTCACACTGAGCTGTGACAGTGAGGACACTGTGTGCTTCACACTGAGCTGTGACAGTGAGGACACTGTGCTTCACACTGAGCTGTGACAGTGAGGACACTGTGTGCTTCACACTGAGCTGTGACAGTGAGGACACTGTGTGCTTCATACTGAGCTGTGACAGTGAGGACACTGTGTGCTTCACACTGAGCTGTGACAGTGAGGACACTGTGCTTCACACTGAGCTGTGACAGTGAGGACACTGTGCTTCACACTGAGCTGTGACAGTGAGGACACTGTGCTTCACACTGAGCTGTGACAGTGAGGACACTGTGCTTCACACTGAGCTGTGACAGTGAGGACACTGTGCTTCACACTGAGCTGTGACAGTGAGGACACTGTGCTTCACACTGAGCTGTGACAGTGAGGACACTGTGCTTCACACTGAGCTGTGACAGTGAGGACACTGTGGCTTCACACTGAGCTGTGACAGTGAGGACACTGTGCTTCACACTGAGCTGTGACAGTGAGGACACTGTGCTTCACACTGAGCTGTGACAGTGAGGACACTGTGCTTCACACTGAGCTGTGACAGTGAGGACACTGTGCTTCACACTGAGCTGTGACAGTGAGGACACTGTGCTTCACACTGAGCTGTGACAGTGAGGACACTGTGCTTCACACTGAGCTGTGACAGTGAGGACACTGTGCTTCACACTGAGCTGTGACAGTGAGGACACTGTGCTTCACACTGAGCTGTGACAGTGAGGACACTGTGCTTCACACTGAGCTGTGACAGTGAGGACACTGTGCTTCACACTGAGCTGTGACAGTGAGGACACTGTGTGCTTCACACTGAGCTGTGACAGTGAGGACACTGTGCTTCACACTGAGCTGTGACAGTGAGGACACTGTGTGCTTCACACTGAGCTGTGACAGTGAGGACACTGTGCTTCACACTGAGCTGTGACAGTGAGGACACTGTGCTTCACACTGAGCTGTGACAGTGAGGACACTGGTGCTTCACACTGAGCTGTGACAGTGAGGACACTGTGCTTCACACTGAGCTGTGACAGTGAGGACACTGTGCTTCACACTGAGCTGTGACAGTGAGGACACTGTGTGCTTCACACTGAGCTGTGACAGTGAGGACACTGTGCTTCACACTGAGCTGTGACAGTGAGGACACTGTGCTTCACACTGAGCTGTGACAGTGAGGACACTGTGCTTCACACTGAGCTGTGACAGTGAGGACACTGGTGCTTCACACTGAGCTGTGACAGTGAGGACACTGTGCTTCACACTGAGCTGTGACAGTGAGGACACTGTGTGCTTCACACTGAGCTGTGACAGTGAGGACACTGTGCTTCACACTGAGCTGTGACAGTGAGGACACTGTGTGCTTCACACTGAGCTGTGACAGTGAGGACACTGTGCTTCACACTGAGCTGTGACAGTGAGGACACTGTGCTTCACACTGAGCTGTGACAGTGAGGACACTGTGTGCTTCACACTGAGCTGTGACAGTGAGGACACTGTGCTTCACACTGAGCTGTGACAGTGAGGACACTGTGCTTCACACTGAGCTGTGACAGTGAGGACACTGTGCTTCACACTGAGCTGTGACAGTGAGGACACTGTGCTTCACACTGAGCTGTGACAGTGAGGACACTGTGTGCTTCACACTGAGCTGTGACAGTGGGGACACTGTGTGCTTCACACTGAGCTGTGACAGTGAGGACACTGTGCTTCACACTGAGCTGTGACAGTGAGGACACTGTGCTTCACACTGAGCTGTGACAGTGAGGACACTGGTGCTTCACACTGAGCTGTGACAGTGAGGACACTGTGCTTCACACTGAGCTGTGACAGTGAGGACACTGTGCTTCACACTGAGCTGTGACAGTGAGGACACTGTGCTTCACACTGAGCTGTGACAGTGAGGACACTGTGTGCTTCACACTGAGCTGTGACAGTGAGGACACTGTGCTTCACACTGAGCTGTGACAGTGAGGACACTGTGCTTCACACTGAGCTGTGACAGTGAGGACACTGTGTGCTTCACACTGAGCTGTGACAGTGAGGACACTGTGCTTCACACTGAGCTGTGACAGTGAGGACACTGTGTGCTTCACACTGAGCTGTGACAGTGAGGACACTGTGCTTCACACTGAGCTGTGACAGTGAGGACACTGTGCTTCACACTGAGCTGTGACAGTGAGGACACTGTGCTTCACACTGAGCTGTGACAGTGAGGACACTGTGCTTCACACTGAGCTGTGACAGTGAGGACACTGTGTGCTTCACACTGAGCTGTGACAGTGAGGACACTGTGCTTCACACTGAGCTGTGACAGTGAGGACACTGTGCTTCACACTGAGCTGTGACAGTGAGGACACTGTGCTTCACACTGAGCTGTGACAGTGAGGACACTGTGCTTCACACTGAGCTGTGACAGTGAGGACACTGTGCTTCACACTGAGCTGTGACAGTGAGGACACTGTGCTTCACACTGAGCTGTGACAGTGAGGACACTGTGCTTCACACTGAGCTGTGACAGTGAGGACACTGTGTGCTTCACACTGAGCTGTGACAGTGAGGACACTGTGCTTCACACTGAGCTGTGACAGTGAGGACACTGTGCTTCACACTGAGCTGTGACAGTGAGGACACTGTGCTTCACACTGAGCTGTGACAGTGAGGACACTGTGCTTCACACTGAGCTGTGACAGTGAGGACACTGTGCTTCACACTGAGCTGTGACAGTGAGGACACTGTGCTTCACACTGAGCTGTGACAGTGAGGACACTGTGCTTCACACTGAGCTGTGACAGTGAGGACACTGTGCTTCACACTGAGCTGTGACAGTGAGGACACTGTGTGCTTCACACTGAGCTGTGACAGTGAGGACACTGTGCTTCACACTGAGCTGTGACAGTGAGGACACTGTGCTTCACACTGAGCTGTGACAGTGAGGACACTGTGCTTCACACTGAGCTGTGACAGTGAGGACACTGTGCTTCACACTGAGCTGTGACAGTGAGGACACTGTGCTTCACACTGAGCTGTGACAGTGAGGACACTGTGCTTCACACTGAGCTGTGACAGTGAGGACACTGTGCTTCACACTGAGCTGTGACAGTGAGGACACTGTGCTTCACACTGAGCTGTGACAGTGAGGACACTGTGCTTCACACTGAGCTGTGACAGTGAGGACACTGTGCTTCACACTGAGCTGTGACAGTGAGGACACTGTGTGCTTCACACTGAGCTGTGACAGTGAGGACACTGTGCTTCACACTGAGCTGTGACAGTGAGGACACTGTGCTTCACACTGAGCTGTGACAGTGAGGACACTGTGCTTCACACTGAGCTGTGACAGTGAGGACACTGTGTGCTTCACACTGAGCTGTGACAGTGAGGACACTGTGCTTCACACTGAGCTGTGACAGTGAGGACACTGTGCTTCACACTGAGCTGTGACAGTGAGGACACTGTGCTTCACACTGAGCTGTGACAGTGAGGACACTGTGCTTCACACTGAGCTGTGACAGTGAGGACACTGTGCTTCACACTGAGCTGTGACAGTGAGGACACTGTGCTTCACACTGAGCTGTGACAGTGAGGACACTGTGCTTCACACTGAGCTGTGACAGTGAGGACACTGTGTGCTTCACACTGAGCTGTGACAGTGAGGACACTGTGCTTCACACTGAGCTGTGACAGTGAGGACACTGTGCTTCACACTGAGCTGTGACAGTGAGGACACTGTGCTTCACACTGAGCTGTGACAGTGAGGACACTGTGCTTCACACTGAGCTGTGACAGTGAGGACACTGTGTGCTTCACACTGAGCTGTGACAGTGAGGACACTGTGCTTCACACTGAGCTGTGACAGTGAGGACACTGTGCTTCACACTGAGCTGTGACAGTGAGGACACTGTGCTTCACACTGAGCTGTGACAGTGAGGACACTGTGCTTCACACTGAGCTGTGACAGTGAGGACACTGTGCTTCACACTGAGCTGTGACAGTGAGGACACTGTGCTTCACACTGAGCTGTGACAGTGAGGACACTGTGCTTCACACTGAGCTGTGACAGTGAGGACACTGTGCTTCACACTGAGCTGTGACAGTGAGGACACTGTGTGCTTCACACTGAGCTGTGACAGTGAGGACACTGTGCTTCACACTGAGCTGTGACAGTGAGGGACACTGTGCTTCACACTGAGCTGTGACAGTGAGGACACTGTGCTTCACACTGAGCTGTGACAGTGAGGACACTGTGCTTCACACTGAGCTGTGACAGTGAGGACACTGTGCTTCACACTGAGCTGTGACAGTGAGGACACTGTGCTTCACACTGAGCTGTGACAGTGAGGACACTGTGCTTCACACTGAGCTGTGACAGTGAGGACACTGTGCTTCACACTGAGCTGTGACAGTGAGGACACTGTGTGCTTCACACTGAGCTGTGACAGTGAGGACACTGTGCTTCACACTGAGCTGTGACAGTGAGGACACTGTGCTTCACACTGAGCTGTGACAGTGGGGACACTGTGCTTCACACTGAGCTGTGACAGTGAGGACACTGTGCTTCACACTGAGCTGTGACAGTGAGGACACTGTGCTTCACACTGAGCTGTGACAGTGAGGACACTGTGCTTCACACTGAGCTGTGACAGTGAGGACACTGTGCTTCACACTGAGCTGTGACAGTGGGGACACTGTGCTTCACACTGAGCTGTGACAGTGAGGACACTGTGCTTCACACTGAGCTGTGACAGTGAGGACACTGTGCTTCACACTGAGCTGTGACAGTGAGGACACTGTGCTTCACACTGAGCTGTGACAGTGAGGACACTGTGCTTCACACTGAGCTGTGACAGTGAGGACACTGTGCTTCACACTGAGCTGTGACAGTGAGGACACTGTGCTTCACACTGAGCTGTGACAGTGAGGACACTGTGCTTCACACTGAGCTGTGACAGTGAGGACACTGTGCTTCACACTGAGCTGTGACAGTGAGGACACTGTGTGCTTCACACTGAGCTGTGACAGTGAGGACACTGTGTGCTTCACACTGAGCTGTGACAGTGAGGACACTGTGCCTCACACTGAGCTGTGACAGTGAGGACACTGTGCTTCACACTGAGCTGTGACAGTGAGGACACTGTGCTTCACACTGAGCTGTGACAGTGAGGACACTGTGTGCTTCACACTGAGCTGTGACAGTGAGGACACTGTGCTTCACACTGAGCTGTGACAGTGAGGACACTGTGCTTCACACTGAGCTGTGACAGTGAGGACACTGTGCTTCACACTGAGCTGTGACAGTGAGGACACTGTGTGCTTCACACTGAGCTGTGACAGTGAGGACACTGTGCTTCACACTGAGCTGTGACAGTGAGGACACTGTGCTTCACACTGAGCTGTGACAGTGAGGACACTGTGCTTCACACTGAGCTGTGACAGTGAGGACACTGTGTGCTTCACACTGAGCTGTGACAGTGGGGACACTGTGCTTCACACTGAGCTGTGACAGTGAGGACACTGTGTGCTTCACACTGAGCTGTGACAGTGAGGACACTGTGCTTCACACTGAGCTGTGACAGTGAGGACACTGTGCTTCACACTGAGCTGTGACAGTGAGGACACTGTGCTTCACACTGAGCTGTGACAGTGAGGACACTGTGCTTCACACTGAGCTGTGACAGTGAGGACACTGTGTGCTTCACACTGAGCTGTGACAGTGAGGACACTGTGTGCTTCACACTGAGCTGTGACAGTGAGGACACTGTGCTTCACACTGAGCTGTGACAGTGAGGACACTGTGCTTCACACTGAGCTGTGACAGTGAGGACACTGTGCTTCACACTGAGCTGTGACAGTGAGGACACTGTGCTTCACACTGAGCTGTGACAGTGAGGACACTGTGCTTCACACTGAGCTGTGACAGTGAGGACACTGTGCTTCACACTGAGCTGTGACAGTGAGGACACTGTGCTTCACACTGAGCTGTGACAGTGAGGACACTGTGTGCTTCACACTGAGCTGTGACAGTGAGGACACTGTGCTTCACACTGAGCTGTGACAGTGAGGACACTGTGCTTCACACTGAGCTGTGACAGTGAGGACACTGTGCTTCACACTGAGCTGTGACAGTGAGGACACTGTGCTTCACACTGAGCTGTGACAGTGAGGACACTGTGCTTCACACTGAGCTGTGACAGTGAGGACACTGTGCCTCACACTGAGCTGTGACAGTGAGGACACTGTGTGCTTCACACTGAGCTGTGACAGTGAGGACACTGTGTGCTTCACACTGAGCTGTGACAGTGAGGACACTGTGCTTCACACTGAGCTGTGACAGTGGGGACACTGTGCTTCACACTGAGCTGTGACAGTGAGGACACTGTGTGCTTCACACTGAGCTGTGACAGTGAGGACACTGTGCTTCACACTGAGCTGTGACAGTGAGGACACTGTGTGCTTCACACTGAGCTGTGACAGTGAGGACACTGTGCTTCACACTGAGCTGTGACAGTGAGGACACTGTGCTTCACACTGAGCTGTGACAGTGAGGACACTGTGCTTCACACTGAGCTGTGACAGTGAGGACACTGTGCTTTCACACTGAGCTGTGACAGTGAGGACACTGTGCTTCACACTGAGCTGTGACAGTGAGGACACTGTGCTTCACACTGAGCTGTGACAGTGAGGACACTGTGTGCTTCACACTGAGCTGTGACAGTGAGGACACTGTGCTTCACACTGAGCTGTGACAGTGAGGACACTGTGCTTCACACTGAGCTGTGACAGTGAGGACACTGTGCTTCACACTGAGCTGTGACAGTGAGGACACTGTGCTTCACACTGAGCTGTGACAGTGAGGACACTGTGCTTCACACTGAGCTGTGACAGTGAGGACACTGTGTGCTTCACACTGAGCTGTGACAGTGAGGACACTGTGTGCTTCACACTGAGCTGTGACAGTGAGGACACTGTGTGCTTCACACTGAGCTGTGACAGTGGGACACTGTGCTTCACACTGAGCTGTGACAGTGAGGACACTGTGCTTCACACTGAGCTGTGACAGTGAGGACACTGTGTGCTTCACACTGAGCTGTGACAGTGAGGACACTGTGTGCTTCACACTGAGCTGTGACAGTGAGGACACTGTGTGCTTCACACTGAGCTGTGACAGTGAGGACACTGTGTGCTTCACACTGAGCTGTGACAGTGGGGACACTGTGCTTCACACTGAGCTGTGACAGTGAGGACACTGTGCTTCACACTGAGCTGTGACAGTGGGGACACTGTGCTTCACACTGAGCTGTGACAGTGAGGACACTGTGCTTCACACTGAGCTGTGACAGTGAGGACACTGTGTGCTTCACACTGAGCTGTGACAGTGAGGACACTGTGCTTCACACTGAGCTGTGACAGTGAGGACACTGTGTGCTTCACACTGAGCTGTGACAGTGAGGACACTGTGCTTCACACTGAGCTGTGACAGTGAGGACACTGTGCTTCACACTGAGCTGTGACAGTGAGGACACTGTGCTTCACACTGAGCTGTGACAGTGAGGACACTGTGCTTCACACTGAGCTGTGACAGTGAGGACACTGTGCTTCACACTGAGCTGTGACAGTGAGGACACTGTGCTTCACACTGAGCTGTGACAGTGAGGACACTGTGCTTCACACTGAGCTGTGACAGTGAGGACACTGTGCTTCACACTGAGCTGTGACAGTGAGGACACTGTGTGCTTCACACTGAGCTGTGACAGTGAGGACACTGTGCTTCACACTGAGCTGTGACAGTGAGGACACTGTGTGCTTCACACTGAGCTGTGACAGTGAGGACACTGTGCTTCACACTGAGCTGTGACAGTGAGGACACTGTGCTTCACACTGAGCTGTGACAGTGAGGACACTGTGCTTCACACTGAGCTGTGACAGTGAGGACACTGTGTGCTTCACACTGAGCTGTGACAGTGAGGACACTGTGCTTCACACTGAGCTGTGACAGTGAGGACACTGTGCTTCACACTGAGCTGTGACAGTGAGGACACTGTGCTTCACACTGAGCTGTGACAGTGAGGACACTGTGTGCTTCACACTGAGCTGTGACAGTGAGGACACTGTGTGCTTCACACTGAGCTGTGACAGTGAGGACACTGTGCTTCACACTGAGCTGTGACAGTGAGGACACTGTGCTTCACACTGAGCTGTGACAGTGAGGACACTGTGTGCTTCACACTGAGCTGTGACAGTGAGGACACTGTGTGCTTCACACTGAGCTGTGACAGTGAGGACACTGTGTGCTTCACACTGAGCTGTGACAGTGAGGACACTGTGCTTCACACTGAGCTGTGACAGTGAGGACACTGTGTGCTTCACACTGAGCTGTGACAGTGAGGACACTGTGCTTCACACTGAGCTGTGACAGTGAGGACACTGTGCTTCACACTGAGCTGTGACAGTGAGGACACTGTGCTTCACACTGAGCTGTGACAGTGAGGACACTGTGTGCTCACACTGAGCTGTGACAGTGAGGACACTGTGCTTCACACTGAGCTGTGACAGTGAGGACACTGTGTGCTTCACACTGAGCTGTGACAGTGAGGACACTGTGTTTCACACTGAGCTGTGACAGTGAGGACACTGTGCTTCACACTGAGCTGTGACAGTGAGGACACTGTGCTTCACACTGAGCTGTGACAGTGAGGACACTGTGCTTCACACTGAGCTGTGACAGTGAGGACACTGTGCTTCACACTGAGCTGTGACAGTGAGGACTCTGTGCTTCACACTGAGCTGTGACAGTGAGGACACTGTGTGCTTCACACTGAGCTGTGACAGTGAGGACACTGTGTGCTTCACACTGAGCTGTGACAGTGAGGACACTGTGTGCTTCACACTGAGCTGTGACAGTGAGGACACTGTGTGCTTCACACTGAGCTGTGACAGTGAGGACTCTGTGCTTCACACTGAGCTGTGACAGTGAGGACACTGTGTGCTTCACACTGAGCTGTGACAGTGAGGACACTGTGTGCTTCACACTGAGCTGTGACAGTGAGGACACTGTGCTTCACACTGAGCTGTGACAGTGAGGACACTGTGTGCTTCACACTGAGCTGTGACAGTGAGGACACTGTGCTTCACACTGAGCTGTGACAGTGAGGACACTGTGCTTCACACTGAGCTGTGAC
Source organism: Scyliorhinus canicula (assembly GCF_902713615.1). Classification (NCBI taxonomy): domain Eukaryota; kingdom Metazoa; phylum Chordata; class Chondrichthyes; order Carcharhiniformes; family Scyliorhinidae; genus Scyliorhinus; species Scyliorhinus canicula. The sequence goes on from NC_052153.1 coordinate 197,048,453, forward strand.
AGTGAGGACACTGTGCTTCACACTGAGCTGTGACAGTGAGGACACTGTGTGCTTCACACTGAGCTGTGACAGTGAGGACACTGTGTGCTTCACACTGAGCTGTGACAGTGAGGACACTGTGCTTCACACTGAGCTGTGACAGTGAGGACACTGTGCTTCACACTGAGCTGTGACAGTGAGGACACTGTGCTTCACACTGAGCTGTGACAGTGAGGACACTGTGTGCTTCACACTGAGCTGTGACAGTGAGGACACTGTGCTTCACACTGAGCTGTGACAGTGAGGACACTGTGTGCTTCACACTGAGCTGTGACAGTGAGGACACTGTGCTTCACACTGAGCTGTGACAGTGAGGACACTGTGCTTCACACTGAGCTGTGACAGTGAGGACACTGTGCTTCACACTGAGCTGTGACAGTGAGGACACTGTGCTTCACACTGAGCTGTGACAGTGAGGACACTGTGCTTCACACTGAGCTGTGACAGTGAGGACACTGTGCCTCACACTGAGCTGTGACAGTGAGGACACTGTGTGCTTCACACTGAGCTGTGACAGTGAGGACACTGTGCCTCACACTGAGCTGTGACAGTGAGGACACTGTGTGCTTCACACTGAGCTGTGACAGTGAGGACACTGTGTTTCACACTGAGCTGTGACAGTGGGGACACTGTGTGCTTCACACTGAGCTGTGACAGTGAGGACACTGTGCTTCACACTGAGCTGTGACAGTGAGGACACTGTGCTTCACACTGAGCTGTGACAGTGAGGACACTGTGTGCTTCACACTGAGCTGTGACAGTGAGGACACTGTGCTTCACACTGAGCTGTGACAGTGAGGACACTGTGCTTCACACTGAGCTGTGACAGTGAGGACACTGTGTGCTTCACACTGAGCTGTGACAGTGAGGACACTGTGTTTCACACTGAGCTGTGACAGTGAGGACACTGTGCTTCACACTGAGCTGTGACAGTGAGGACACTGTGCTTCACACGGAGCTGTGACAGTGGGGACACTGTGCTTCACACTGAGCTGTGACAGTGAGGACACTGTGTGCTTCACACTGAGCTGTGACAGTGGGGACACTGTGCTTCACACTGAGCTGTGACAGTGAGGACACTGTGCTTCACACTGAGCTGTGACAGTGAGGACACTGTGCTTCACACTGAGCTGTGACAGTGAGGACACTGTGCTTCACACTGAGCTGTGACAGTGGGGACACTGTGCTTCACACTGAGCTGTGACAGTGAGGACACTGTGTGCTTCACACTGAGCTGTGACAGTGAGGACACTGTGCTTCACACTGAGCTGTGACAGTGGGGACACTGTGCTTCACACTGAGCTGTGACAGTGAGGACACTGTGCTTCACACTGAGCTGTGACAGTGAGGACACTGTGCTTCACACTGATCTGTGACAGTGAGGACACTGTGCTTCACACTGAGCTGTGACAGTGAGGACACTGTGCTTCACACTGAGCTGTGACAGTGAGGACACTGTGTGCTTCACACTGAGCTGTGACAGTGAGGACACTGTGCTTCACACTGAGCTGTGACAGTGGGGACACTGTGCTTCACACTGAGCTGTGACAGTGAGGACACTGTGCTTCACACTGAGCTGTGACAGTGAGGACACTGTGCTTCACACTGAGCTGTGACAGTGAGGGCTCTCTATTCTCTCTGTCTCCCTGGCTCATGTTTGTCCTCCCCACCCTGTTACCAATCTGGGAAGATTTTGGACAAAGATCTAGTGGCTGGGGGCGGTTCAGTTATGTAAATATCGCGTGAGAAATGTTTGTTTGTGGAAACTGATTTGAGGAAGAGGGTGAAAGTGCGTTGGAGGTGTTGTCAGAACTTGTTCCTGTTTCTGGGGGAAGGGAATGGGCTTAGCCTCAAAGGACAATTTTAACCAACTGTTCTCAGCAGCGTGGGTCCAATATAACCATTAATGGATTAGTTCTCAGAGCTGCAGAGGCAGCCAGTAACAGTGTGAAAACAAGCTAGTAGATTGCTAGCGGAGCTGGGAGTTGCCGAGGAGGAGTTAGCTGTTGCTGGAGGAGGGGAATATTGTTCAGCTCTCGCTGTTTCTGTTGTTGCTCTTTCAGCAATAGCTTCTTCCTGTTTGGAATATTTCTAGCATTTCTAGGATTGTTGGATCCAACTTTCCCAATCCCCCAGCTGCCCTCCAACTGGATCATGGCGGGGAGAGTCAAACTGCTCCAGTTTCCTTTCCTATTCGTGTTTCTAACCTCTGCAGAATCAGCCAAGATGCTGGTTACCGTCCTGCTGGGTAAGTCCAGGCTGCATTGCCCAGAGTGGGGGCCGCCTCTGACCCTCTTTTAACACTTCCCAATTTAACAGGGACTGATTTATGCTGTGAAATCTCACTTAATTAGCAAGTTATTTGAGGTTCTCTTTGTTAAGAGTGTTGTAAAGACACATTTCGATTTTTGTGCCTTATGTTTGAGAAAGTATTTTACATGTTTACATGTCTAGGGGCTGGTTTAGCACACTGGGCTAAATTGCTGGCTTTGAAAGCTGGCCAACAGCAAGGTTCAATTCCCGTACCAGCCTCCCCGGACAGGCGCCGGAATGTGGCGACTAGGGGCTTTTCACAGTAACTTCATTGAAGCCTACTCGTGACAATAAACTATTTTCATTTTCATATTTACATATTCAAATGGCTTTTAATCAGGTCATTGCTCAAGGTGACAGATCAAAGGGGTGAGTAATATATTAACACAGACAGAAGTTTGGTTAATGGATGGAAAACTGAGAGTCGGTTAAATGGGTCATTTTGGTCAGACGGAACAGGGAGTGAGGTTATTGACTTGGATAGGAAGAACAGAAAAGTATACTTTGCTCTAAAAATACTAACCCGGTATTCTTCACCCGATGCCGGTGTTATGTAGTTACATTAGAATTGGAACAGTACAGCACAGAACAGGCCCTTCAGCCCTCGATGTTGTGCCGAGCAATGATCACCCTACTCAAACCCACGTATCCACCCTATACCCGTAACCCAACAACTCTCCCCTTAACCTTACTTTTTAAGGACACTAAGGGCAATTTAGCATGGCCAATCCACCTAACCCGCACATCTTTGGACTGTGGGAGGAAACCGGAGCACCCGGAGGAAACCCACGCGCACACGGGGAGGATGTGCAGACTCCGCACAGACAGTGACCCAGCCGGGAATCGAACCTGGGACCCTGGAGCTGTGAAGCATTTATGCTAACCACCATGCTACCGTGCTGCCCTTCTATTGTTCTATTGTTCTATTGTTGCCCTATTATGTATTTTCTTTTATTCCCTTTTCTTCCCGTGTACTTAATGATCTGTTGAGCTGCTTGCAGAAAAATACTTTTCACTTTACCTCGGTACACGTGACAATAAACAAATCCAATCCAGTATATATTTAAAAAGGACTTAGTGTTCAGAGTAATTAGATGGAGGAAGCGATTTAACCACCGCTCCGGTTAAAGAGCAGGAATGTCTAAAATAGAGATTTATACTGTGCACAGATCAGTTTGCTATCTAACTGGTCCACTCCCGATGATGAATCATAGAATTTACAGTGTAGGAGGAGGCCATTCAGCCCATCGAGACTGCACCTGCCCTTGGAACGAGCACCCTACATAAGCCCAGACTGAGTCCTGATCAAACCCAAATATGTCGAGCATGTCATTAACTCTCATTTGCATTCATTTCAATCTCATTAGCGAGAATGCAATAGCCTCCCAGGAATTAACCGGCTCCCCAGCGGGAAATCACCTGGGCGTGGTTTGTAATAAATGTGAAGCTGGTATAATTGCTGCTGAGGGGAACCGAGGAGGGGAGTAACCATTTCCAGTTTCCAGCATTCAGCTGAAGGGGACTGGACCATCTACCCCGGTGGGTGCTGTGTGAGGCCTTAAAACCATCTTTAAATATTGTGGATACTCAGAACAGGGGCAACTACAGCTGCTGCCGGTCTATCCTGCAAAACTCTTCCAGTACAGAGCCCTGCTCTTGGTTATATGCTGAAGGTCACTTTAACAGCAGCGGCTATTTAGCACAGGGCTAAATCGCTGGCTTTGAAAGCAGACCAGGGCAGGCCAGCGAGAGGCGATACCATGTCTTTGATTTTTTTTGTGAAAATGAGCTGATGTAGCTTTGTATTGGTACCAATAGCTTTAAGTTCCTGGGGGTCACCATCACCAACAGTCTGTCCTGGGCCACTCACGTTGATGTAACAGTCAAGAAAGCCCAACAACGTGTCTACTTCCTGCGGAAGCTAAAGAAATTCAGCATGTCTGCATCGACTCTCACAGACTTCTACAGATGTGCCATAGAGAGCATCCTATCCGGCTGCATCACAGCCTGGTATGGCAACTGCTCGGCCCAAGATCACAAGAAACTGCAGAGAGTGGCGAACTCAGCCCAACGCTTCACACAAGCTTGCCACCCTCACATTGATTCTGTCTACACCTCCCGCTGCCTCAGGAAGGCAGACAGCATTATCAGAAACCCCTCGCACCCAGGCATTGCCTTCTTCCAGACCCTTCCATCAGGCAGAAGGTACAGAAGTCTGAAGATTCGCACATCCAGACATAGGAACAGCTTCTTCCCCACAGCTACCAGACTCCTCGACTCCCCCTCGGATTGATCTGTTCCCTGTAAGAACACTATTCACGACGCCCTATGCTGCTCTTGCTCATGTAATTGCTTTGTTTGGCCCCTTGTTCCGCACTGTAGCCAATCACTGTCGATGTATCATTTCTCAATGTTCTCTGTCGATTATTCTTTTGTCTACTCTGTACGTACTGTGTACGTTCCCTCGGCCGCAGAAAAATACTTTTCACTGTACTTCGGTACATGTGACAATAAATCAAATCAAATCAATATGGAACAGTGACGTTTCCTTCTTGTTTAATGGTTAATGTGATATTTGGAATGTTACTTGGTTGATTTTTAAATCTCTGTTACAGTTGCCCATTTAATAAACAAAATATTCTCAAGTGGCTTCTCGTGGGTACACGGGCCGTGTCTCCGATGGTTATTGCATCGCATTTTAATCAAATGTTGACTCCTGAACACTTCGCTTGACCTCCAGAAACGTCAGCACCACGGAGGCAGCAGCCAACAATCAAACACTCAGAGGAATAGCTGGGTTTCAGTATTGGGGATATCCTTGCGACCAAGGGCAAAGTGTGTGGATCGGGGAGGGTACCTGAGCACCATCTCCCTGATATTCCCGGCAGGGATCCTGGGGCTCCTGCTGTGCCCGGGGTGGGTGTACAGAGCGAGGTTCTCCAGCACAACCAGCTCGCTGGATGGCACTCTGATATGAAAATGAAATGTAAATGGCTTATTGTCACGAGTAGGCTTCAATGAAGCTACTGTGAAAAGCCCCTAGTCGCCACATTCTGGCGCCTGTTCGGGGAGGCTGGTACGGGAATCGAACCGTGCTGCTGGCCTGCTTGGTCTGCTTTAAAAGCCAGCGATTTAGCCCAGTGAGCTAAACCAGGCCCTGTGAGAAGGATGAACACATAGGGCTGGGGTAGGTTTGGGGGATTTGAGGATCCCGGGGTAGAAGCTCTAACTGATTGTTGGTCGCTGTCCTTTGCCCATTCCTTACAGATATAACAAGATGGCTGGTTATGTCGGTCCCGCACCCCGGTGTGCTTGTGGGCAGCCTGGACAGACAAACCCCGGCGAAGGTGGCAGCATCGGCACATCCTGAAGGCAGAACCCATGTGCAGGGTTGAAGACGCAGCCGCCCATCAGGCCGAGCAGGAACCCAGAGGTGTACAGGCACCGTTGGTCTTTTGCGCAGTTGATGGCCGCGGAATACTGTTTCTCAGCACAGAGAGACAGTGCAGAACCTGTGCCACCTCCTCGTGGGCTTGGCACCGTGTGGAGGACGGGGACACCTCCACCCGGTGGCCATGAAGGTCACTGCAGCCCACAACCTCCAAGCAACCTGTTCATTCCAGGGCTCGGCCGGAGACTAATGCGGCATTTCCCAAGCTACAGCCCACAGGTGTATCCTTGAGGTCATTGGTGAGGTCACCGATGCTGAATCGTCCTGTAGGCCTCTGTGCAGAGTCACATGACAGAGGCTTCACGTGCTGTTGGGTGAATTGGACATTCTGAATTCTCCCTTCGTTTACCTGAACAGGAGCTGGAAAGTGGCGACGAGGGGATTCCCACAGTAACATCATTGTAGCGTTAATGTAAGCCTACTTCTGAACATTGGACATTTCTATTGCCCCTTGATGCAGATGGTGTGTCCCCACCCCACTGTTCCCACTCAGTGCTCCTCACTCTTCTTGATCCTCTGTGGTCTACTGTTGCATCTCGGTGTGTCCCCAGGGTGCACATCAGGGTTGGAGTCAGCCTGCTGCTTTCCATTCCTTTGGGGATGTAGTCTGGAGGGGCCTGGAGCTGAGGGCCCCGGCCAACTTCTCAGTGTCACTGGCATCGCCGGGCGACACCCTGCTTTGCCCGCTGCCCTTGAGATGAGTCAGTGACAGGAGGGGGCGGCGGATTTGGAAGAACTGGAGACAGCCATCGTCTCCTTGGTGGCCCTGGGTTGGCCTTCAGCACTTCCTCCTCCCGGATGGTGGCCGTAGAGCCCTGGGGGTCTCCACTGGATGGAGGGGCTGCTGGAGGGAGCTCCAGAGGCCCTTGAGTCACCTGACTCTCCCAGTCCTGGTGCCCAGGTCAAGGATGTCTCGGAGCGGCTACAGGACATTCTGCTGGGGCAGTGTGAACAGCCTGTGGTGTGGGACACATCGGTGCAAATGACATATGAAAGAAAAACAGCAAAAAAGGGAATAGGGATAACCCTGGGAATTACAGGCCAGTCAGTCTTACTTCGGTGGTAGGGAAAGTAATGGAATAGGATTTCTGAGCATCTGGAAAGACACTGCTTGATTAGGGATAGTCAGCACGGATTTGTGAGGGGTAGGTCTTGCCTTCCAAGTCTTATTGAATTCTTTGAGGAGATGACCAAGCATGTGGATGAAGGTAAAGCAGTGGATGTAGTGTACGTGGATTTTAATAAGGCATTTGATAAGGTTCCCCATGGTAGACTTACGCAGAAAGTAAGGAGGCATGGGATAGTGGGAAATTTGGCCAGTTGGATAACAAACTGGCTAACCGATAGAAGACAGAGAGTGGTGGTGGATGGCAAATATTCAGCCTGGAGCCCAGTTATCAGTGGCGTACCGCAGGGATCAGTTCTGGGTCCTCTGCTGTTTGTGATTTTCATTAATGACTTGGATGAGGGAGTTGAAGGGTGGATCAGTAATTTTGCAGACGATACGAAGGTTGGTGGAGTTGTGGATAGTGAGGAGGGCTGTTGTCGGCTTCAAAGAGACATAGATAGAATGCAGAGCTGGGCTGAGAAGTGGCAGATGGGGTTTAACCCTGACAAGTGTGAGGTTGTCCATTTTGGAAGGACAAATATGAATGCGGAATACAGGGTTAACTGTTGGGTTCTTGGCAATGTAGAGGAGCAGAGAGATCTTGGAGTTTTTATTCATAGATCTTTGAAAGTTGCCACTCAAATGGATAGAGCTGTGAAGAAGGTCTATGGTGTGCTAGCGTTCATTAGCAGAGGGATTGAATTTAAGAGCCGTGAGGTGATGATGCAGCTGTACAAAACCTTGGTAAGGCCACATTTGGAGTACTGTGTGCAGTTCTGGTCACCTCATTTTAGGAAGGATGTGGAAGTTTTGGAAAAGGTGCAAAGGAGATTTACAAGGATGTTGCCTGGAATGGAGAGTAGGTCATACGAGGAAAGGTTGAGGGTGCTAGGCCTTTTTTCATTAGAACGGAGAAGGATGAGGGGCGACTTGATAGAGATTTATAAGATGATTAGGGGAATAGATACAGTAGACAGTCAGAGACTTTTTCCCCGGGTGGAACAAACCATTGCAAGGGGACATACATTTAAGGTAAATGGTGGAAGACATGGGGGGATGTCAGAGGTAGGTTCTTTACCCAGAGAGTAGTGGGGGCATGGAATGCACTGCCTGTGGAAGTAGTTGAGTCGGAAACGTTAGGGACCTTCAAGCGGCTATTGGATAGGTTCATGGATTGTGGTAGAATGATGGAATGTAGATTAATTTGTTCTTAAGGGCAGCACGGTAGCATTGTGGATAGCACAATTGCTTCACATCTCCAGGGTCCCAGGTTCGATTCCCCGCTGGGTCACTGTCTGTGCGGAGTCTGCACGTTCTCCCCGTGTCTGCGTGGGTTTCCTCCGGGTGCTCCGGTTTCCTCCCACAGTCCAAAGATGTGCAGGTTGGGTGGATTGGCCATGATAAATTGTCCTCAGTGTCCAAAATTGACTTTAGTGTTGGGTGGGGTTACTGGGTCATGGGGATAGGGTGGAGGTGTTGACCTTGGGTAGGGTGCTCTTTCCAAGAGCCGGTGCAGACTCGCTGGGCCGAATGGCTTCCTTCTGATCTGTAAATTCTATGATAATTTATGAAAATGGCAGGAAGATGGAAGCCTGTGGAAGGAGTCAGAAGAGGGGGAATGAAGGACAAGAACAAAAGAGAGAAAGGGGATTAAGAGAAGTGATAGGCAGAGAAATCATGGCCAGAATCTAACAGGCCCTCAGTAAAAATAACATGGCAAGGAATATTAAAAAAACAAGCTTCAAGGCTTTGTGCCTTAACTTGTGGAGTAACCGCAATAAAACGGATCAACTAAACGCGTAAATAGATGTAAACGGGTATGATATAGTCAGGATTACAGAGACATGGCTGTCAGGTGACCAGGGGTGAGAATTGCATGTCCAGGGGTATTCTGTATTTCTAAGGACAGACAAAAAAGAAAATGTGGAGTTGCAATGCTGGTTAAAGAGGAAATTAACACAATAGCGAGGAAGGATATTAGCTCTGACAATGTGGGGTCTGTATGGGTAGAGCTGAGAAAGATCACAGGGCGAAAATGTTAATGTGGGTTGTATATAGACCCCCAAATTGTAGTGGTGATGTTGGGATTGGCGTTAAACACAAAATTAGAGACGCATGTGATAAAGGAACATCTGTAATTATGGGTAACTTTAATCTGCCAATAGATTGGTCAAATCAAATTGCAAAAGCAAACCACAGAGGAGGAATTTCTGGAGTGTATACAGGATGGTTACCTGGATTAATATGTTGAGGAGCCAATGAGAGAACAGGCTACCCCAGACTGGACACTGTATGATGAGAACAGAATCATTGGCAATCTGGTTGTGTACGACGTCTTGGGGATGAGGGACCGTAATATGATCGAATTTTTCATCAAGATAGAGTGTGACGTAGTTGATTCTGAGACTCGGGTGCTGAATCTAAATAAAGGAAGCTACGATGGTGTGAGGCACGAGTTGCATTGGGAAACGTTAAAGGGCTGACAGTGGATAGGCAATGTCAAACATCCGGACAAATGTGAGGTAATGCATTTTGGAAGGTCTAATGCAGGTAGGGAATATACAGTGAATGGTAGAACCCTCAAAAGTATTGATAGTCAGAGAGATCTAGATGTACAGGTCCACAGGTCACTGAAAGGGGCAACACAGGTGGAGAAGGTAGTCAAGAAGGCATAAGGCATGTTTGCCTACATTGGCTGGGGCATTGAGTATAAGAATTGGCAAGTCATGTTGCAGCTGTATAGAACCTTAGTTAGGTCACACTTGGAGCATAGAGTTCAATTCTGGTCGCCACACTACCAGAAGGATGTGGAGGATTTAGAGAGGGTGCAGAAGAGATTTACCAGGATGTTGCCTGGTATGGAGGGCATTAGCTATGAGGAGCGGTTGAATAAAATCGGTTTGTTCTCACTGGAACAACAAAGGTTGAGGGGCGACCTACAAAATTATGAGGGGCATAGACAGAGTGGATAGTCAGAGGCTTTTCCCCAGGGTAGAGGGGTCAATTATTAGGGGGCATAGGTTTAAGGTGCGAGGGGCAAGGTTTAGAGGAGATGTAGGAGGCAAGTTTTCTTTACAGAGGGTAGTGGATGCCTGCAACTCGCTGCCGGAGGAGGTGGTGGAAGCAGGGATGATAGTGACATTTAGTGGGAGACCCACCCCCCAATCTTAACCCCAGTTAGCATGCAGATCTTTGGAAACTGTGGGAGGAAGCCGGACCACCCAGAGGAAACCCACACAGACACGGAGAGAAGGTGCAAACTCCACATAGACAAACTCCCAAGGCCAGAATTGAACCCGGGTCCCTGGCGCTGTGAGGCAGCAGTGCTAACCACTGTGCTGCAATGTTGCCCTTGGGATGGCCTAGGGCCTTTTAAACTACATCCCAGAGTACTGAAGGAAGTGGTTCTAGAAATAGTGGATGCATTAGTGGTCATCTTCCAGGATTCTATCGACTCTGGAACAGTTCCTGCAGATTGGAAGGTGACTAAGGTAACTCCACTATTTAAAGAGGGAGGTGGAGAGAAAATAGGGAATTATAGACCAGTCAGCCTGACGTCAGTAGTGGGGAAAATTCTAGAATCCATTATCAAGGAGTTTATGATGTGGAGATGCCAGCATTGGACTGGGGTGAGCACAGTAAGAAGTCTTACAACACCTGGTTCAAGTCCAACAGCACTGCTCCGAAAGCTCGTGTTTGAAACAAACCTTTTGGACTTTAACCTGGTGTTGTAAGAGGTCTGACAAGGATTTAATAGCAGAGCACTTGGAAAGCAGTGGCAGGATCAGACAGAGTCAGCATGGGTTCATGAAGGGGAAATCATGCTTGACAAATCCACTGGAATTCTTCCAGGATGTAACCAGTAGAATTGATGAGGGGAACCAGTGGATGTGGGTTATTTGGACTTTCAGAAGGCTTTCGACAAAGTCCGATGAAGAATTTAGCGTGTTAAATTAAAGCGCATGAGATTGAGGGCATTACATAGAACAGTACAGCACAGAACAGGCCCTTCGGCCCTCAATGTTGTGCCGAGCTTTGTCCGAAACCAAGATCAAGCTATCCCATTCCCTGTCATTCTGATGTGCTCCAATAACCATTTGAAAGTTCCTAAAGTGTCCGACTCCACTATCACAGCAGGCAGTCCATTCCACACCCTAACCACTCTCTGAGTAAAGAACCTATCTCGGACATCCCTCCTATCTCTCCCACCCTGAACCTTATAGTTATGTCCCCTTGTAACAGCAACATCCACCCCAGGAAATAATCTCTGAACGTCCACTCTATCTACTCCCGTCATCATCTTATAAACCTCTATTAAGTCGCCTCTCATCCTCCTCCGCTCCAAAGAGAAAAGCCCTAGCTCCCTCAACCTTTCCTCATAAGACCTATCCTGCAAACCAGGCAGCATCCTGGTAAATCTCCTTTGCTCCCTTTCCAATGCTTCCACATCCTTCCTATAGTGAGGTGACCAGAACTGCACACAGGGGCAATTTATCATGGCCAATCCACCTAACCTGCACATCTTTGGACTGTGGGGGGAAACCAGAGCACCCGGAGGAAACCCACGCAGACATGGGGAGGATGTGCAGACTCCGCACAGACAGTGACCCAAGCCGGAATCGAACCTGGGACCCTGGAGCTGTGAAGCGATTGTGCTATCCACTATGCTATAGTGCTGCCCTCTTGTTCCTTCTCTCCTTCTCTGTGAATTCTGGTAGTTCCTGCCCTGGTCTCTGGTTTTATATTCTCTTTCTAACAGTTATTAAGTTTTTATGACCTTATTGTAAAGTAACTATTATTTCACTTTGATTGTAAAAAGTATCTTTGATCTAAACAGTCTAATGCAACTAAGTATTCATTTTGACATGACCTCACCTCTCAGGTCTCTGATTACATTGTTTCCTTTGTGATGTTCAAAGTTCCTTTGTGATATTCAAAAACGCTTCAGTTTCAATGGGGGTGTGAATTTTGGTTTGGTTCCTGTCATTTCTCTAGTTTTATTTTCCAATTGTGTCCTCAGCTCATAATTTTGACTTTGATTTTGGCTTTAAATTATGTTTCTCGTAGACTGATAGTCTCCAATTTTCTTTAATTTACTTGGTGTTCGCAGAATTTCACACCTAGAATTGTCACCAAATTCAACTGACCCTCATCCTTTCCTTTCCAGTGCTTACTAAGATAGTTACTTTCAATGAAGGTGTGAATCATTGCTTTTAGCTGGATGATAAAATCCACTTGGTTATAACTTGAAAGGTTTCCATTTATCACCGAGCTCAACTGAAACCCTCATCCATGCTTTTCCAGATGCTTACTAAGATAGCTACTTTCAATGAAGGTGTGAGCCATTGATTTTAGCTTCATACAAAAATCCTGTGTGTTTCTTTGGTAGAAGGAATCTGCATTTTATAATCCTGCTCTTTGCAGCTGCTATTAACCCTTTGTGGGATCTTGCCCTGTATTCTCTCATGTTTCTCTCAGACCAGATATTGCCAGACTTCCATGTTTCAAATGACACATCTTTCCATAAAATCAATTACAAACCCTCAAGTGACCCAACTGAACCTTGTTTTCTCATCCTTACATACTCTTCCTTTTTCACCTTGACAAGACATTCAACCACTTTTGTGAACCATGGTTCCCTCACACGGCCATTTCCTCCCTGCCTGACAGGGACATACCTATCAAGGACACACAGTATTTGTTCCTTGAACAAGCTCCACTTTTCATTTGTGCCTTTCCCTGACAGTTTCTGTTCCCATCTTATGCTCCCTAATTCTTGCCTAATCACATCATAATTACCCCTCCCCCAGTTATAAACCTTGCCCTGCCGTATGGCCCCCATCCCCCTACATTGCAATAGTGAAAGACACCGAATTGTGGTAGTGTATTGAGATGGATAGAAAACAGGTTGGCAGACACGAATCAAAGAGCAGGATTTAATGGGTCCTTTTCTAATTGGTAGGCAGTAACCAGTGGGGCTACCACAGGGATCGGTGCTGGGACCCCAGCTATTCACAATATATATTAATGATTTGGATGAGGGAACAAAATGTCATATATGTTTTGTTATGCTCTTGACGTAGCATAAGCTGCTTCCTTGATGTGCTCTCTGACAAAGGAAGGTTCAGACTTGGAGATAGCTTTAACACATTTATTAAACTGTTAACAATTCTCCTTCTTGGATTCGACTCTCCTGTTAATCCTGCGAAAGCTACTCAGACAGGCGAACCAGTCTGCTACAATCCACGTGGTAGGTGGAATGTGTTCAATCAACCCTGTATGCACTCACTAAGTGTCTCCACTGGAAAGATGAAGATCATGTGTGTTGTGTCCTTTATATATGGGTTGGCGTAATGCCCCCCTGTGGTAGTGTCACCTCTGTGTGTGTTGTGAATGCCCATTGGTCGTGTCCTATCTTACTGACCTATTGGTTGAATGTCTGTGTGCCATGTTTCTGGTGCTGACTCTAGTGTCTAGCTAGTCTACGTGTATTTACATTAACCACTTGTATATTTACAATGATGCATATCACCACATCCCCCTTTTTCGTGTTACATATTTTCTGTACAGTGTTGAAGAAAATTGAACAAAAACAGGTAGATAAGTAATGCTCTGTACAAGTTATGATAACAGTAATGACTATACAATAGTATTCAAGACCAAATAATAGTTGTAATATTACTTTAAGGATAAGACAATACAAAATAAAAGTTATGAGTCCAATTGTTCATGAATTTATATGGTCTGGTATGGAAGTGTCAATGTGACGTTGTCATACCACTGTGAACGCCGTCAGTGTCCTAGTGTTTGGTCATCAGGAGGTGTTCAAATCACTTCATTGACTGATTTGGAGTCTTTCTCTTTTTTTTTCAATGCTTATGGTAGCAATTCTTGATTGGATTTGTTTATTGTCACGTGTACCGAGGTACAGTGAAAAGTATTTTTCTGTGAGCAGCTCAACAGATCATTCAGTACATGGGAAGAAAAGGGAATTGAACAGAATTCAAGAAAATACAAGAAAATACATAATAGGGCAACACAATATATACAATGTACTACATAAGCATTGGCATCGGATGAAGCATACAGGGTGTAGTGTTAATGAGGACAGTCCATAAGAGGGTCATTTAGGAGTCTGATGGCATCAGTCCTGAAAGTTGGGTTGCCTGTTGGTAGTGTAGCAAACGTGAATTGGTAAGATGCATCGCCCTGCCGTGGTATGTCATTGTACTGAGCTGAGCAGTAACAGTGTCCCTCATGAGCAGAGTTGTACCATGTCATACCAGGTGTTGTTTCTGTCGTGCTTGTTGTCGGCGTTGTTGCCGCTGGTACGCTTCTTGTTATTGCCTTTGATGTGTTTGCTGCGATCAAGGACCACACTCTGTGGATAATATCAGTCCTTCACACAGTTACTCGTGTCAGTGTGCTTTGTGGCATCCGCTGTTTTGTTGAGCGTGCCGTCGCTGAGTTTGCAGGGCTCCCTGTCTGGATTCATGTCTGGCTTACATGAATCAGCTTTGGCTTGTCGATGCTCCCCGTCTGGAGTCTGGTCTGTTTCACCTGCGTCAGTTTTGGCTTGTCGATGCTCCCCGTCCAGAGTCATTTCAGGTTCACTTGCATCTTCTGAGGATTCTTGATGCGCCACGTCCGGAGTCAAAACATTCAGGAATTAATTTGCTTGTGGAGAGGCTCGAGCGGATGAGGATTGAATTAACGTGGTGTTACCGGAGTCACCAGTAGTCTCACCATGATTGTCGAGTGCCTCTGTACAGACTAGCTGAGGTCTGTCACATTGCACATCTTGTATGGGAAGTGGGATGCTGTCGTCACTCGTCTCACATACAGCGGGTAGAGCCTCAGTGTCTTCTTGCTGTGCACTTGGGCTGGGTAGACTGTCAGAGTCTTTCTGTTGTTCACTTGAGCATGGCAGACCTGCATCGTCTGCTGCTGGTTGCTCAGAGGAGGTTGCTAGACCCTCATGGTCTTGTTCATGCAAGGACTGCGCTTTGGAGTCTAGCGTTGCTTCCATCATGGAGTCTGTCCACGAGCTGGCTGTGGAGGCTTGTGTCACTCCCTCTATGGAGTCTTGCAGCGTTCCCTGTGTGGAATCGTGTATTAGCCTCGATGTGGAGACTGTCATCCCTTCTTGTTCATTTGTGGAGTCTTTCATCGCTTTCTGTGTGGCAGCAGGCCGCTCTCTGTGTGGCAGCAGGCCGCTCTCTGTGTGGCAGCAGGCCGCTCTCTGTGTGGCAGCAGGCCGCTCTCTGTGTGGCAGCAGGCCGCTCTCTGTGTGGCAGCAGGCCGCTCTCTGTGTGGCAGCAGGCCGCTCTCTGTGTGGCAGCAGGCCGCTCTCTGTGTGGCAGCAGGCCGCTCTCTGTGTGGCAGCAGGCCGCTCTCTGTGTGGCAGCAAGCAGCTCGCTGTGTGGCAGCAGGCCGCTCTCTGTGTGGCAGCAGGCCGCTCTCTGTGTGGCAGCAGGCCGCTCTCTGTGTGGCAGCAGGCCGCTCTCTGTGTGGCAGCAGGCCGCTGTCTGTGTGGCAGCAGGCCGCTCTCTGTGAGGCAGCAGGCCGCTCTCTGTGTGGCAGCAGGCCGCTCTCTGTGTGGCAGCAGGCCGCTCTCTGTGTGGCAGCAGGCCGCTCTCTGTGGGGCAGCAGGCCGCTGTCTGTGTGGCAGCAGGCAGCTCTCTGTGTGGCAGCAGGCCGCTCTCTGTGTGGCAGCAGCTCTCTGTGTGGCAGCAGGCCGCTCTCTGTGTGGCAGCAGGCCGCTCTCTGTGTGGCAGCAGGCCGCTCTCTGTGTGGCAGCAGGCCGCTCTCTGTGTGGCAGCAGGCAGCTCTCTGTGTGGCAGCAGGCCGCTCTCTGTGTGGCAGCAGGCCGCTCTCTGTGTGGCAGCAGGCCGCTCTCTGTGTGGCAGCAGGCCGCTCTCTGTGTGGCAGCAGGCCGCTCTCTGTGTGGCAGCAGGCAGCTCTCTGTGTGGCAGCAGGCCGCTCTCTGTGTGGCAGCAGGCCGCTCTCTGTGTGGCAGCAGGCCGCTCTCTGTGTGGCAGCAGGCCGCTCTCTGTGTGGCAGCAGGCCGCTCTCTGTGTGACAGCAGCTCTCTGTGGGACAGCAGGCCGCTCTCTGTGTGGCAGCAGGCCGCTCTCTGTGTGGCAGCAGGCCGCTCTCTGTGTGGCAGAAGGCCGCTCTCTGTGTGGCAGCAGGCCGCTCTCTGTGTGGCAGAAGGCCGCTCTCTGTGTGGCAGCAGGCCGCTCTCTGTGTGGCAGCAGGCCGCTCTCTGTGTGGCAGCAGGCCGCTCTCTGTGAGGCAGCAGGCCGCTGTCTGTGTGGCAGCAGGCCGCTCTCTGTGTGGCAGCAGGCCGCTGTCTGTGTGGCAGCAGGCCGCTGTCTGTGTGGCAGCAGGCCGCTCTCTGTGTGGCAGCAGGCCGCTCTCTGTGTGGCAGCAGGCCGCTCTCTGAGTGGCAGCAGGCCGCTCTCTGTGTGGCAGCAGGCCGTTCTCTGTGTGGCAGCAGGCCGCTCTCTGTGTGACAGCAGCTCTCTGTGTGGCAGCAGGCCGCTCTCTGTGTGGCAGCAGGCCGCTCTCTGTGTGGCAGCAGGCCGCTCTCTGTGTGGCAGCAGGCCGCTCTCTGTGTGGCAGTAGGCAGCTCTCTGTGTGGCAGCAGCTCTCTGTGTGGCAGCAGGCCGCTCTCTGTGTGGCAGCAGGCCGCTCTCTGTGTGGCAGCAGGCCGCTGTCTGTGTGGCAGCAGGCCGCTCTCTGAGTGGCAGCAGGCCGCTCTCTGTGTGGCAGCAGGCCGCTATCTGTGTGGCAGCAGGCCGCTCTCTGTGTGGCAGCAGGCAGCTGTCTGTGTGGCAGCAGGCAGCTGTCTGTGTGGGAGCAGGCCGCTCTCTGTGTGGCAGCAGGCCGCTCTCTGTCTAGCAGCAGGCCGCTGTCTGTGTGGCAGCAGCTCTCTGTGTGGCAGCAGGCCGCTCTCTGTGTGGCAGCAGGCCGCTCTCTGAGTGGCAGCAGGCCGCTCTCTGTGTGGCAGCAGGCCGCTCTCTGTGTGGCAGCAGGCCGCTCTCTGAGTGGCAGCAGGTCGCTCTCTGTGAGGCAGCAGGCCGCTCTCTGTGTGGCAGCAGGCCGCTCTCTGTGTGGCAGCAGGCCGCTCTCTGTGTGGCAGCAGGCCGCTCTCTGTGTGGCAGCAGCTCTCTGTGTGGCAGCAGGCCGCTCTCTGTGAGGCAGCAGGCCGCTCTCTGTGTGGCAGCAGGCCGCTCTCTGTGTGGCAGCAGGCCGCTCTCTGTGTGGCAGCAGGCCGCTCTCTGTGTGGCAGCAGCTCTCTGTGTGGCAGCAGGCCGCTCTCTGTGAGGCAGCAGGCCGCTGTCTGTGTGGCAGCAGGCAGCTGTCTGTGTGGCAGCAGGCCGCTCTCTGTGTGGCAGCAGGCCGCTCTCTGTGTGGCAGCAGGCCGCTCTCTGTGTGGCAGCAGGCCGCTCTCTGTGTGACAGCAGCTCTCTGTGTGGCAGCAGGCCGCTCTCTGTGTGGCAGCAGGCCGCTCTCTGTGTGGCAGCAGGCCGCTCTCTGTGTGGCAGCCGCTCTCTGTGTGGCAGCAGGCCGCTCTCTGTGTGGCAGCAGGCCGCTGTCTGTGTGGCAGCAGGCCGCTCTCTGTGTGGCAGCAGGCCGCTCTCTGTGTGGCAGCAGGCCGCTCTCTGTGTGGCAGCAGGCCGCTCTCTGTGTGGCAGCAGGCCGCTCTCTGTGTGGCAGCAGGCCGCTCTCTGTGTGGCAGCAGGCCGCTCTCTGTGAGGCAGCAGGCCGCTCTCTGTGTGGCAGCAGGCCGCTCTCTGTGTGGCAGCAAGCCGCTCTCTGTGTGGCAGCAGGCCGCTCTCTGTGTGGCAGCAGGCCGCTCTCTGTGTGGCAGCAGGCCGCTCTCTGTGTGGCAGCAGGCCGCTCTCTGTGTGGCAGCAGCTCTCTGTGTGGCAGCAGGCCGCTCTCTGAGTGGCAGCAGACCGCTCTCTGTGTGGCAGCAGGCCGCTCTCTGTGTGGCAGCAGGCCGCTCTCTGTGTGGCAGCAGGCCGCTCTCTGTGTGGCAGCAGGCCGCTCTCTGAGTGGCATCAGGCCGCTCTCTGTGTGGCAACAGGCCGCTCTCTGTGTGGCAGCAGGCCGCTCTCTGTGGGGCAGCAGGCAGCTCTCTGTGTGGCAGCAGGCCGCTCTCTGTATGGCAGCAGGCAGCTCTCTGTGTGGCAGCAGGCCGCTCTCTGTGTGGCAGCAGGCCGCTCTCTATGTGGCAGCAGGCCGCTCTCTGTGTGGCAGCAGGCCGCTCTCTGTGTGGCAGCAGCTCTATGTGTGGCAGCAGGCCGCTCTCTGTGTGGCAGCAGGCAGCTGTCTGTGTGGCAGCAGCTCTCTGTGTGGCAGCAGGCCGCTCTCTGTGTGGCAGCAGGCCGCTCTCTGTGTGGCAGCAGGCCGCTCTCTGTGTGGCAGCAGGCCGCTCTCTGTGTGGCAGCAGGCCGCTCTCTGTGCGGCATCAGGCCGCTCTCTGTGAGGCAGCAGGCCGCTCTCTGTGTGGCAGCAGCTCTCTGTGTGGCAGCAGGCCGCTCTCTGTGTGGCAGCAGGCCGCTCTCTGTGCGGCAGCAGGCCGCTCTCTGTGTGGCAGCAGGCCGCTCTCTGTGGGGCAGCAGGCCGCTCTCTGTGTGGCAGCAGGCCGCTCTCTGTGTGGCAGCAGGCCGCTCTCTGTGGGGCAGCAGGCCGCTCTCTGTGTGGCAGCAGGCCGCTCTCTGTGTGGCAGCAGGCCGCTCTCTGAGTGGCAGCAGGCCGCTCTCTGTGTGGCAGCAGGCCGCTCTCTGTGCGGCAGCAGGCCGCTCTCTGTGTGGCAGCAGGCCGCTCTCTGTGTGGCAGCAGGCCGCTCTCTGTGGGGCAGCAGGCCGCTCTCTGTGTGGCAGCAGGCCGCTCTCTGTGCGGCAGCAGGCCGCTCTCTGTGTGGCAGCAGGCCGCTCTCTGTGTGGCAGCAGCTCTCTGTGTGGCAGCAGGCCGCTCTCTGTGTGGCAGCAGGCCGCTCTCTGTGTGGCAGCAGGCCGCTCTCTGTGTGGCAGCAGCTCTCTGTGTGGCAGCAGGCCGCTCTCTGTGTGGCAGCAGGCCGCTCTCTGTGTGGCAGCAGGCCGCTCTCTGTGTGGCAGCAGGCCGCTCTCTGTGTGGGAGCAGGCCGCTCTCTGTGTGGCAGCAGGCCGCTCTCTGTGTGGCAGCAGGCCGCTCTCTGTGTGGCAGCAGGCCGCTCTCTGTGTGGCAGCAGGCCGCTCTCTGTGTGGCAGCAGGCCGCTCTCTGTGTGGCAGCAGGCAGCTCTCTGTGTGGCAGCAGCTCTCTGTGAGGCAGCAGGCCGCTCTCTGTGAGGCAGCAGGCCGCTCTCTGTGTGGCAGCAGGCCGCTGTCTGAGTGGCAGCAGGCCGCTCTCTGTGAGGCAGCAGCTCTCTGTGTGGCAGCAGCTCTCTGTGTGGCAGCAGCTCTCTGTGTGGCAGCAGCTCTCTGTGTGGCAGCAGCTCTCTGTCTGGCAGCAGCTCTCTGTCTGGCAGCAGCTCTCTGTGCGGCAGCAGGCAGCTCTCTGTGTGGCAGCAGCTCTCTGTGTGGCAGCAGGCCGCTCTCTGTGTGGCAGCAGGCCGCTCTCTGTGTGGCAGCAGGCCGCTCTCTGTGTGGCAGCAGGCAGCTCTCTGTGTGGCAGCAGCTCTCTGTGTGGCAGCAGCTCTCTGTGTGGCAGCAGGCCGCTCTCTGTGTGGCAGCAGGCCGCTCTCTGTGTGGCAGCAGGCCGCTCTCTGTGTGGCAGCAGCTCTCTGTGTGGCAGCAGGCCGCTCTCTGTGTGGCAGCAGGCCGCTCTCTGTGTGGCAGCAGGCCGCTCTCTGTGTGGCAGCAGGCCGCTCTCTGTGTGGCAGCCGCTCTCTGTGGGGCAGCAGGCCGCTCTCTGTGTGGCAGCAGGCCGCTGTCTGTGTGGCAGCAGCTCTCTGTGGGGCAGCAGGCCGCTCTCTGTGCGGCAGCAGGCCGCTCTCTGTGTGGCAGCAGCTCTCTGTGTGGCAGCAGGCCGCTGTCTGTGTGGCAGCAGGCCGCTCTCTGTGTGGCAGCAGGCCGCTCTCTGTGTGGCAGCAGGCCGCTCTCTGTGTGGCAGCCGCTCTCTGTGTGGCAGCAGGCCGCTCTCTGTGAGGCAGCAGGCCGCTGTCTGTGTGGCAGCAGGCCGCTCTCTGTGTGGCAGCAGGCCGCTCTCTGTGTGGCAGCAGGCCGCTCTCTGTGTGGCAGCAGGCAGCTCTCTGTGTGGCAGCAGGCCGCTCTCTGTGTGGCAGCAGGCCGCTCTCTGTGTGGCAGCAGGCCGCTCTCTGTGTGGCAGCAGGCCGCTCTCTGTGTGGCAGCAGGCCGCTCTCTGTGTGGCAGCAGGCCGCTCTCTGTGTAGCAGCAGGCCGCTCTCTGAGTGGCAGCAGGCCGCTCTCTGTGTGGCAGCAGGCAGCTCTCTGTGTGGCAGCAGGCCGCTCTCTGTGGGGCAGCAGGCCGCTCTCTGTGTGGCAGCAGGCCGCTCTCTGTGTAGCAGCAGGCCGCTCTCTGTGTGGCAGCAGGCCGCTCTCTGTGGGGCAGCAGGCCGCTCTCTGTGTGGCAGCAGGCCGCTGTCTGTGTGGCAGCAGGCCGCTCTCTGTGTGGCAGCAGGCCGCTCTCTGTGCGGCAGCAGGCCGCTCTCTGTGTGGCAGCAGCTCTCTGTGTGGCAGCAGGCCGCTCTCTGTGTGGCAGCAGGCCGCTCTCTGTGTGGCAGCAGGCCGCTCTCTGTGTGGCAGCAGGCCGCTCTCTGTGTGGCAGCAGCTCTCTGTGTGGCAGCAGGCCGCTCTCTGTGTGGCAGCAGCTCTCTGTGTGGCAGCAGCTCTCTGTGCGGCAGCAGGCCGCTCTCTGTGTGGCAGCAGGCCGCTCTCTGTGTGGCAGCAGGCCGCTCTCTGTGCGGCAGCAGGCCGCTGTCTGTGTGGCAGCAGGCCGCTGTCTGTGTGGCAGCAGGCCGCTCTCTGTGTGGCAGCAGGCCGCTCTCTGTGTGGCAGCAGGCCGCTCTCTGTGTGGCAGCCGCTCTCTGTGCGGCAGCAGGCCGCTCTCTGTGTGGCAGCAGGCCGCTGTCTGTGTGGCAGCAGGCAGCTCTCTGTGTGGCAGCAGCTCTCTGTGTGGCAGCAGGCCGCTGTCTGTGTGGCAGCAGGCCGCTCTCTGTGTGGCAGCAGCTCTCTGTGTGGCAGCAGGCCGCTCTCTGTGTGGCAGCAGGCCGCTCTCTGTGTGGCAGCAGGCCGCTCTCTGTGTGGCAGCAGGCAGCTCTCTGTGTGGCAGCAGGCCGCTCTCTGTGTGGCAGCAGGCCGCTCTCTGTGTGGCAGCAGGCCGCTCTCTGTGGGGCAGCAGGCCGCTCTCTGTGTGGCAGCAGGCCGCTCTCTGTGTGGCAGCCGCTCTCTGTGTGGCAGCAGGCCGCTCTCTGTGTGGCAGCAGGCCGCTCTCTGTGTGGCAGCCGCTGTCTGTGTGGCAGCAGGCCGCTCTCTGTGAGGCAGCAGGCCGCTCTCTGTGTGGCAGCAGGCCGCTCTCTGTGTGGCAGCAGGCCGCTCTCTGTGTGGCAGCAGGCCGCTCTCTGTGTGGCAGCAGGCCGCTCTCTGTGTGGCAGCAGGCCGCTCTCTGTGTGGCAGCAGGCCGCTCTCTGTGTGGCAGCAGGCCGCTCTCTGTGTGGCAGCAGGCCGCTCTCTGTGTGGCAGCAGGCCGCTCTCTGTATGGCAGCAGGCCGCTGTCTGTGTGGCCGCAGGCCGCTGTCTGTGTGGCAGCAGGCCGGTCTCTGTGTGGCAGCAGGCCGCTCTCTGTGTGGCAGCAGGCCGCTCTCTGTGTGGCAGCAGGCCGCTCTCTGAGTGGCAGCAGCTCTCTGTGTGGCAGCAGCTCTCTGTGTGGCAGCAGGCCGCTCTCTGTGTGGCAGCAGGCCGCTCTCTGTGTGGCAGCAGGCCGCTCTCTGTGTGGCAGCAGGCCGCTCTCTGTGTGGCAGCAGGCCGCTCTCTGTGTGGCAGCAGGCCGCTCTCTGTGTGGCAGCAGGCCGCTCTCTGTGTGGCAGCAGGCCGCTCTCTGTGTGGCAGCAGCTCTCTGTGTGGCAGCAGGCCGCTCACTGTGTGGCAGCAGGCCGCTCTCTGTGTGGCAGCAGGCCGCTCTCTGTGTGGCAGCAGGCCGCTCTCTGTGTGGCAGCAGGCCGCTCTCTGTGTGGCAGCAGGCCGCTCTCTGTGTGGCAGCAGCTCTCTGTGAGGCAGCAGGCCGCTCTCTGTGTGGCAGCAGGCCGCTCTCTGTGTGGCAGCAGGCCGCTCTCTGTGTGGCAGCAGGCCGCTCTCTGAGTGGCAGCAGGCCGCTCTCTGTGAGGCAGCAGGCCGCTCTCTGTGTGGCAGCAGGCCGCTCTCTGTGTGGCAGCAGGCCGCTCTCTGTGTGGCAGCAGGCCGCTCTCTGTGTGGCAGCAGGCCGCTCTCTGTGTGGCAGCAGGCCGCTCTCTGTGTGGCAGCAGGCCGCTCTCTGTGTGGCAGCAGCTCTCTGTGCGGCAGAAGGCCGCTCTCTGTGTGGCAGCAGGCCGCTCTCTGTGTGGCAGCAGGCCGCTCTCTGTGTGGCAGCAGGCCGCTCTCTGTGAGGCAGCAGGCCGCTCTCTGAGTGGCAGCAGGCCGCTCTCTGTGTGGCAGCAGCTCTCTGTGTGGCAGCAGCTCTCTGTGTGGAAGCAGCTCTCTGTGTGGCAGCAGGCCGCTCTCTGTGTGGCAGCAGGCCGCTCTCTGTGTGGCAGCAGGCCGCTCTCTGTGAGGCAGCAGGCCGCTCTCTGTGTGGCAGCAGGCCGCTCTCTGTGTGGCAGCAGGCCGCTCTCTGTGTGGCAGCAGGCCGCTCTCTGTGTGGCAGCAGGCCGCTCTCTGTGTGGCAGCAGGCCGCTCTCTGTGTGGCAGCAGGCCGCTCTCTGTGTGGCAGCAGGCCGCTCTCTGTGTGGCAGCAGGCCCCTCTCTGTATGGCAGCAGGCCGCTGTCTGTGTGGCCGCAGGCCGCTGTCTGTGTGGCAGCAGGCCGGTCTCTGTGTGGCAGCAGGCCGCTCTCTGTGTGGCAGCAGGCCGCTCTCTGTGTGGCAGCAGGCCGCTCTCTGAGTGGCAGCAGCTCTCTGTGTGGCAGCAGCTCTCTGTGTGGCAGCAGGCCGCTCTCTGTGTGGCAGCAGGCCGCTCTCTGTGTGGCAGCAGGCCGCTCTCTGTGTGGCAGGAGGCCGCTCTCTGTGTGGCAGCAGGCCGCTCTCTGTGTGGCAGCAGGCCGCTCTCTGTGTGGCAGCAGGCCGCTCTCTGTGTGGCAGCAGGCCGCTCTCTGTGTGGCAGCAGGCCGCTCTCTGTGTGGCAGCAGCTCTCTGTGTGGCAGCAGGCCGCTCACTGTGTGGCAGCAGGCCGCTCTCTGTGTGGCAGCAGGCCGCTCTCTGTGTGGCAGCAGGCCGCTCTCTGTGTAGCAGCAGGCCGCTCTCTGTGTGGCAGCAGGCCGCTCTCTGTGTGGCAGCAGCTCTCTGTGAGGCAGCAGGCCGCTCTCTGTGTGGCAGCAGGCCGCTCTCTGTGTGGCAGCAGGCCGCTCTCTGTGTGGCAGCAGGCCGCTCTCTGAGTGGCAGCAGGCCGCTCTCTGTGAGGCAGCAGGCCGCTCTCTGTGTGGCAGCAGGCCGCTCTCTGAGTGGCAGCAGGCCGCTCTCTGTGTGGCAGCAGGCCGCTCTCTGTGTGGCAGCAGGCCGCTCTCTGTGTGGCAGCAGGCCGCTCTCTGTGTGGCAGCAGGCCGCTCTCTGTGTGGCAGCAGCTCTCTGTGCGGCAGAAGGCCGCTCTCTGTGTGGCAGCAGGCCGCTCTCTGTGTGGCAGCAGGCCGCTCTCTGTGTGGCAGCAGGCCGCTCTCTGTGAGGCAGCAGGCCGCTCTCTGAGTGGCAGCAGGCCGCTCTCTGTGTGGCAGCAGCTCTCTGTGTGGCAGCAGCTCTCTGTGTGGCAGCAGCTCTCTGTGTGGCAGCAGGCCGCTCTCTGTGTGGCAGCAGGCCGCTCTCTGTGTGGCAGCAGGCCGCTCTCTGTGAGGCAGCAGGCCGCTCTCTGTGTGGCAGCAGGCCACTCTCTGAGTGGCAGCCGGCAGCTCTCTGTGTGGCAGCAGGCCGCTCTCTGTGTGGCAGCAGGCCGCTCTCTGTGTGGCAGCAGGCCGCTCTCTGTGTGGCAGCAGGCCGCTCTCTGTGTGGCAGCAGGCCGCTCTCTGTGTGGCAGCAGGCCGCTCTCTGTGTGGCAGCAGCTCTCTGTGTGGCAGCAGCTCTCTGTGCGGCAGCAGGCAGCTCTCTGTGTGGCAGCAGGCCGCTCTCTGTGTGGCAGCAGGCCGCTCTCTGTGTGGCAGCAGGCCGCTCTCTGTGTGGCAGCAGGCCGCTCTCTGTGTGGCAGCAGGCCGCTCTCTGTGAGGCAGCAGGCCGCTGTCTGTGTGGCAGCAGGCCGCTGTCTGTGTGGCAGCAGGCCGCTCTCTGTGTGGCAGCAGCTCTCTGTGTGGCAGCAGGCCGCTCTCTGTGTGGCAGCAGGCCGCTCTCTGTGTGGCAGCAGGCCGCTCTCTGTGTGGCAGCAGGCCGCTCTCTGTGTGGCAGCAGGCCGCTCTCTGTGTGGCAGCAGCTCTCTGTGTGGCAGCAGGCCGCTGTCTGTGTGGCAGCAGGCAGCTGTCTGTGTGGCAGCAGGCCGCTGTCTGTGTGGCAGCAGCTCTCTGTGGGGCAGCAGGCCGCTCTCTGTGTGGCAGCAGGCCGCTGTCTGTGTGGCAGCAGGCCGCTCTCTGTGGGGCAGCAGGCCGCTCTCTGTGTGGCAGCAGCTCTCTGCGTGGCAGCAGGCCGCTCTCTGTGTGGCAGCAGGCCGCTCTCTGTGTGGCAGCAGGCCGCTCTCTGTGTGGCAGCAGGCCGCTCTCTGTGTGGCAGCAGGCCGCTCTCTGTGTGGCAGCAGCTCTCTGTGTGGCAGCAGGCCGCTCTCTGTGCGGCAGCAGGCGGCTCTCTGTGCGGCAGCAGGCAGCTCTCTGTGTGGCAGCAGGCCGCTCTCTGTGTGGCAGCAGGCCGCTCTCTGTGTGGCAGCAGGCAGCTCTCTGTGTGGCAGCAGGCCGCTCTCTGTGTGGCAGCAGGCCGCTCTCTGTGGGGCAGCAGGCCGCTCTCTGTGTGGCAGCAGGCCGCTGTCTGTGTGGCAGCAGGCCGCTCTCTGTGTGGCAGCAGGCCGCTGTCTGTGTGGCAGCAGGCCGCTCTCTGTGTGGCAGCAGGCCGCTCTCTGTGTGGCAGCAGGCCGCTCTCTGTGTGGCAGCAGGCCGCTCTCTGTGTGGCAGCAGGCCGCTCTCTGTGTGGCAGCAGGCCGCTCTCTGTGTGGCAGCAGGCCGCTGTCTGTGTGGCAGCAGGCCGCTCTCTGTGTGGCAGCAGGCCGCTCTCTGTGTGGCAGCAGCCGCTCTCTGTGTGGCAGCAGGCCGCTCTCTGTGTGGCAGCAGGCCGCTCTCTGTGTGGCAGCAGGCCGCTCTCTGTGTGGCAGCAGGCCGCTGTCTGTGTGGCAGCAGGCCGCTCTCTGTGTGGCAGCAGGCCGCTCTCTGTGAGGCAGCAGGCCGCTCTCTGTGTGGCAGCAGGCCGCTGTCTGTGAGGCAGCAGGCCGCTCTCTGAGTGGCAGCAGGCCGCTCTCTGTGCGGCAGCTGCTCTCTGCCTGGCAGCAGCTCTCTGTGTGGCAGCAGGCCGCTCTCTGTGTGGCAGCAGGCCGCTCTCTGTGTGGCAGCAGGCCGCTCTCTGTGTGGCAGCAGGCCGCTCTCTGTGTGGCAGCAGGCCGCTCTCTGTGTGGCAGCAGGCCGCTCTCTGTGTGGCAGCAGGCCGCTCTCTGTGAGGCAGCAGGCCGCTCTCTGTGTGGCAGCAGCTCTCTGTGGGGCAGCAGGCCGCTCTCTGTGTGGCAGCAGGCCGCTCTCTGTGTGGCAGCAGGCCGCTCTCTGTGTGGCAGCAGCTCTCTGTGTGGCAGCAGGCAGCTCTCTGTGTGGCAGCAGGCCGCTCTCTGTGTGGCAGCAGGCCGCTCTCTGTGTGGCAGCAGGCCGCTCTCTGTGTGGCAGCAGGCCGCTCTCTGTGTGGCAGCAGCTCTCTGTGTGGCAGCAGGCAGCTCTCTGTGTGGCAGCAGGCCGCTCTCTGTGTGGCAGCAGGCCGCTCTCTGAGTGGCAGCAGGCCGCTCTCTGTGTGGCAGCAGGCCGCTGTCTGTGTGGCAGCAGGCCGCTCTCTGTGTGGCAGCAGGCCGCTCTCTGTGTGGCAGCAGGCCGCTCTCTGTGTGGCAGCAGGCCGCTCTCTGTGTGGCAGCAGGCCGCTCTCTGTGTGGCAGCAGGCCGCTCTCTGTGTGGCAGCAGGCCGCTCTCTGTGTGGCTGCAGGCCGCTCTCTGTGTGGCAGCAGGCTGCTCTCTGTGTGGCAGCAGGCCGCTCTCTGTGTGGCAGCAGGCCGCTCTCTGTGTGGCAGCAGGCCGCTCTCTGTGTGGCAGCAGGCCGCTGTCTGTGTGGCAGCAGGCCGCTCTCTGAGTGGCAGCAGGCCGCTCTCTGTGTGGCAGCAGCTCTCTGTGTGGCAGCAGCTCTCTGTGTGGCAGCAGGCCGCTGTCTGTGTGGCAGCAGGCCGCTTTCTGAGTGGCAGCAGGCCGCTCTCTGTGTGGCAGCAGCTCTCTGTGTAGCAGCAGGCCACTCTCTGTGTGGCAGCAGGCCGCTCTCTGTGTGGCAGCAGCTCTCTGTGTGGCAGCAGCTCTCTGTGTGGCAGCAGGCCGCTCTCTGTGTGGCAGCAGGCCGCTCTCTGTGTGGCAGCAGCTCTCTGTGTGGCAGCAGGCCGCTCTCTGTGTGGCAGCAGGCCGCTCTCTGTGTGGCAGCAGCTCTCTGTGTGGCAGCAGCTCTCTGTGTGGCAGCAGGCCGCTCTCTGTGTGGCAGCAGGCCGCTCTCTGTGTGGCAGCAGCTCTCTGTGTGGCAGCAGGCCGCTCTCTGTGTGGCAGCAGCTCTCTGTGAGGCAGCAGGCCGCTCTCTGTGTGGCAGCAGGCCGCTCTCTGTGTGGCAGCAGCTCTCTGTGTGGCAGCAGGCCGCTCTCTGTGTGGCAGCAGGCCGCTCTCTGTGTGGCAGCAGCTCTCTGTGAGGCAGCAGGCCGCTCTCTGTGTGGCAGCAGGCCGCTCTCTGTGTGGCAGCAGGCCGCTCTCTGTGTGGCAGCAGGCCGCTCTCTGTGTGGCAGCAGGCCGGTCTCTGTGTGGCAGCAGGCCGCTCTCTGAGTGGCAGCAGGCCGCTCTCTGTGTGGCAGTAGGCCGCTCTCTGTGTGGCAGCAGGCCGCTCTCTGTGTGGCAGCAGGCCGCTCTCTGTGTGGCAGCAGGCCGCTCTCTGTGTGGCAGGAGGCCGCTCTCTGTGTGGCAGCAGGCCGCTCTCTGTGTGGCAGCAGGCCGCTCTCTGTGTGGCAGCAGGCCGCTCTCTGTGTGGCAGCAGCTCTCTGTGTGGCAGCAGGCCGCTGTCTGTGTGGCAGCAGGCAGCTGTCTGTGTGGCAGCAGGCCGCTGTCTGTGTGGCAGCAGCTCTCTGTGGGGCAGCAGACCGCTCTCTGTGTGGCAGCAGGCCGCTCTCTGTGTGGCAGCAGGCCGCTCTCTGTGGGGCAGCAGGCCGCTCTCTGTGTGGCAGCAGGCCGCTGTCTGTGTGGCAGCAGGCCGCTCTCTGTGGGGCAGCAGGCCGCTCTCTGTGTGGCAGCAGCTCTCTGCGTGGCAGCAGGCCGCTCTCTGTGTGGCAGCAGGCCGCTCTCTGTGTGGCAGCAGGCCGCTCTCTGTGTGGCAGCAGGCCGCTCTCTGTGTGGCAGCAGGCCGCTCTCTGTGTGGCAGCAGGCCGCTCTCTGTGTGGCAGCAGCTCTCTGTGCGGCAGCAGGCAGCTCTCTGTGTGGCAGCAGGCCGCTCTCTGTGTGGCAGCAGGCCGCTCTCTGTGTGGCAGCAGGCAGCTCTCTGTGTGGCAGCAGGCCGCTCTCTGTGTGGCAGCAGGCCGCTCTCTGTGGGGCAGCAGGCCGCTCTCTGTGTGGCAGCAGGCCGCTGTCTGTGTGGCAGCAGGCCGCTCTCTGTGTGGCAGCAGGCCGCTGTCTGTGTGGCAGCAGGCCGCTCTCTGTGTGGCAGCAGGCCGCTCTCTGTGTGGCAGCAGGCCGCTCTCTGTGTGGCAGCAGGCCGCTCTCTGTGTGGCAGCAGGCCGCTCTCTGTGTGGCAGCAGGCCGCTCTCTGTGTGGCAGCAGGCCGCTGTCTGTGTGGCAGCAGGCCGCTCTCTGTGTGGCAGCAGGCCGCTCTCTGTGTGGCAGCAGCCGCTCTCTGTGTGGCAGCAGGCCGCTGTCTGTGTGGCAGCAGGCCGCTGTCTGTGTGGCAGCAGGCCGCTCTCTGTGTGGCAGCAGGCCGCTGTCTGTGTGGCAGCAGGCCGCTCTCTGTGTGGCAGCAGGCCGCTCTCTGTGAGGCAGCAGGCCGCTCTCTGTGTGGCAGCAGGCCGCTGTCTGTGTGGCAGCAGGCCGCTCTCTGAGTGGCAGCAGGCCGCTCTCTGTGCGGCAGCTGCTCTCTGCGTGGCAGCAGCTCTCTGTGTGGCAGCAGGCCGCTCTCTGTGTGGCAGCAGGCCGCTCTCTGTGTGGCAGCAGGCCGCTCTCTGTGTGGCAGCAGGCCGCTCTCTGTGTGGCAGCAGGCCGCTCTCTGTGTGGCAGCAGGCCGCTCTCTGTGTGGCAGCAGGCCGCTCTCTGTGAGGCAGCAGGCCGCTCTCTGTGTGGCAGCAGCTCTCTGTGCGGCAGCAGGCCGCTCTCTGTGTGGCAGCAGGCCGCTCTCTGTGTGGCAGCAGGCAGCTCTCTGTGTGGCAGCAGCTCTCTGTGTGGCAGCAGGCAGCTCTCTGTGTGGCAGCAGGCCGCTCTCTGTGTGGCAGCAGGCCGCTCTCTGTGTGGCAGCAGGCCGCTCTCTGTGTGGCAGCAGGCCGCTCTCTGTGTGGCAGCAGCTCTCTGTGTGGCAGCAGGCAGCTCTCTGTGTGGCAGCAGGCCGCTCTCTGTGTGGCAGCAGGCCGCTCTCTGAGTGGCAGCAGGCCGCTCTCTGTGTGGCAGCAGGCCGCTGTCTGTGTGGCAGCAGGCCGCTCTCTGTGTGGCAGCAGGCCGCTCTCTGTGTGGCAGCAGGCCGCTCTCTGTGTGGCAGCAGGCCGCTCTCTGTGTGGCAGCAGGCCGCTCTCTGTGTGGCAGCAGGCCGCTCTCTGTGTGGCAGCAGGCCGCTCTCTGTGTGGCTGCAGGCCGCTCTCTGTGTGGCAGCAGGCTGCTCTCTGTGTGGCAGCAGGCCGCTCTCTGTGTGGCAGCAGGCCGCTCTCTGTGTGGCAGCAGGCCGCTCTCTGTGTGGCAGCAGGCCGCTGTCTGTGTGGCAGCAGGCCGCTCTCTGTGTGGCAGCAGGCCGCTCTCTGTGTGGCAGCAGCTCTCTGTGTGGCAGCAGCTCTCTGTGTGGCAGCAGGCCGCTGTCTGTGTGGCAGCAGGCCGCTTTCTGAGTGGCAGCAGGCCGCTCTCTGTGTGGCAGCAGCTCTCTGTGTAGCAGCAGGCCACTCTCTGTGTGGCAGCAGGCCGCTCTCTGTGTGGCAGCAGCTCTCTGTGTGGCAGCAGCTCTCTGTGTGGCAGCAGGCCGCTCTCTGTGTGGCAGCAGGCCGCTCTCTGTGTGGCAGCAGCTCTCTGTGTGGCAGCAGGCCGCTCTCTGTGTGGCAGCAGGCCGCTCTCTGTGTGGCAGCAGCTCTCTGTGTGGCAGCAGCTCTCTGTGTGGCAGCAGGCCGCTCTCTGTGTGGCAGCAGGCCGCTCTCTGTGTGGCAGCAGCTCTCTGTGTGGCAGCAGGCCGCTCTCTGTGTGGCAGCAGCTCTCTGTGAGGCAGCAGGCCGCTCTCTGTGTGGCAGCAGCTCTCTGTGTGGCAGCAGGCCGCTCTCTGTGTGGCAGCAGGCCGCTCTCTGTGTGGCAGCAGGCCGCTCTCTGTGTGGCAGCAGCTCTCTGTGTGGCAGCAGGCCGCTCTCTGTGTGGCAGCAGGCCGCTCTCTGTGTGGCAGCAGCTCTCTGTGAGGCAGCAGGCCGCTCTCTGTGTGGCAGCAGGCCGCTCTCTGTGTGGCAGCAGGCCGCTCTCTGTGTGGCAGCAGGCCGCTCTCTGTGAGGCAGCAGGCCGCTCTCTGAGTGGCAGCAGGCCGCTCTCTGTGTGGCAGTAGGCCGCTCTCTGTGTGGCAGCAGGCCGCTCTCTGTGTGGCAGCAGGCCGCTCTCTGTGTGGCAGCAGGCCGCTCTCTGTGTGGCAGGAGGCCGCTCTCTGTGTGGCAGCAGGCCGCTCTCTGTGTGGCAGCAGCTCTCTGTGTGGCAGCAGGCCGCTCTCTGTGTGGCAGCAGCTCTCTGTGCGGCAGAAGGCCGCTCTCTGTGTGGCAGCAGGCCGCTCTCTGTGTGGCAGCAGGCCGCTCTCTGTGAGGCAGCAGGCCGCTCTCTGAGTGGCAGCAGCTCTCTGTGTGGCAGCCGCTCTCTGTGTGGCAGCAGGCCGCTCTCTGTGTGGCAGCAGGCCGCTCTCTGTGTGGCAGCAGGCCGCTCTCTGTGTGGCAGCAGGCTGCTCTCTGTGTGGCAGCAGGCCGCTCTCTGTGTGGCAGCAGGCCGCTGTCTGTGTGGCAGCAGGCCGCTCTCTGTGTGGCAGCAGGCCGCTCTCTGTGTGGCAGCAGCCGCTCTCTGTGTGGCAGCAGGCCGCTGTCTGTGTGGCAGCAGGCCGCTGTCTGTGTGGCAGCAGGCCGCTCTCTGTGTGGCAGCAGGCCGCTGTCTGTGTGGCAGCAGGCCGCTCTCTGTGTGGCAGCAGGCCGCTCTCTGTGAGGCAGCAGGCCGCTCTCTGTGTGGCAGCAGGCCGCTGTCTGTGTGGCAGCAGGCCGCTCTCTGAGTGGCAGCAGGCCGCTCTCTGTGTGGCAGCTGCTCTCTGCGTGGCAGCAGCTCTCTGTGTGGCAGCAGGCCGCTCTCTGTGTGGCAGCAGGCCGCTCTCTGTGTGGCAGCAGGCCGCTCTCTGTGTGGCAGCAGGCCGCTCTCTGTGTGGCAGCAGGCCGCTCTCTGTGTGGCAGCAGGCCGCTCTCTGTGTGGCAGCAGGCCGCTCTCTGTGAGGCAGCAGGCCGCTCTCTGTGTGGCAGCAGCTCTCTGTGAGGCAGCAGGCCGCTCTCTGTGTGGCAGCAGCTCTCTGTGCGGCAGCAGGCCGCTCTCTGTGTGGCAGCAGGCCGCTCTCTGTGTGGCAGCAGGCAGCTCTCTGTGTGGCAGCAGGCCGCTCTCTGTGTGGCAGCAGGCCGCTCTCTGTGTGGCAGCAGCTCTCTGTGTGGCAGCAGGCCGCTCTCTGTGTGGCAGCAGGCCGCTCTCTGTGTGGCAGCAGGCCGCTCTCTGTGTGGCAGCAGGCCGCTCTCTGTGTGGCAGCAGGCCGCTGTCTGTGTGGCAGCAGGCCGCTCTCTGAGTGGCAGCAGGCCGCTCTCTGTGTGGCAGCAGCTCTCTGTGTGGCAGCAGCTCTCTGTGTGGCAGCAGGCCGCTCTCTGTGTAGCAGCAGGCCACTCTCTGTGTGGCAGCGGGCAGCTCTCTGTGTGGCAGCAGGCCGCTCTCTGTGTGGCAGCAGCTCTCTGTGTGGCAGCAGCTCTCTGTGTGGCAGCAGGCCGCTCTCTGTGTGGCAGCAGGCCGCTCTCTGTGTGGCAGCAGCTCTCTGTGTGGCAGCAGGCCGCTCTCTGTGTGGCAGCAGCTCTCTGTGAGGCAGCAGGCCGCTCTCTGTGTGGCAGCAGGCCGCTCTC
This sequence comes from Scyliorhinus canicula, assembly GCF_902713615.1. Classification (NCBI taxonomy): domain Eukaryota; kingdom Metazoa; phylum Chordata; class Chondrichthyes; order Carcharhiniformes; family Scyliorhinidae; genus Scyliorhinus; species Scyliorhinus canicula. Next base: position 197,080,076 of record NC_052153.1, read on the forward strand.
TGTGTGGCAGCAGCTCTCTGTGAGGCAGCAGGCCGCTCTCTGTGTGGCAGCAGGCCGCTCTCTGTGTGGCAGCAGGCCGCTCTCTGTGAGGCAGCAGGCCGCTCTCTGAGTGGCAGCAGGCCGCTCTCTGTGTGGCAGCAGGCCGCTCTCTGTGTGGCAGCAGCTCTCTGTGTGGCAGCAGGCCGCTCTCTGTGTGGCAGCAGGCCGCTCTCTGTGTGGCAGCAGGCCGCTCTCTGTGTGGCAGCAGGCCGCTCTCTGTGTGGCAGGAGGCCGCTCTCTGTGTGGCAGCAGGCCGCTCTCTGTGTGGCAGCAGCTCTCTGTGTGGCAGCAGGCCGCTCTCTGTGTGGCAGCAGCTCTCTGTGCGGCAGAAGGCCGCTCTCTGTGTGGCAGCAGGCCGCTCTCTGTGTGGCAGCAGGCCGCTCTCTGTGAGGCAGCAGGCCGCTCTCTGAGTGGCAGCAGCTCTCTGTGTGGCAGCAGCTCTCTGTGTGGCAGCAGGCCGCTCTCTGTGTGGCAGCAGGCCGCTCTCTGTGTGGCAGCAGGCCGCTCTCTGTGTGGCAGCAGGCCGCTCTCTGTGTGGCAGCAGGCCGCTCTCTGTGTGGCAGCAGGCCACTCTCTGAGTGGCAGCCGGCAGCTCTCTGTGTGGCAGCAGGCCGCTCTCTGTGTGGCAGCAGGCCGCTCTCTGTGTGGCAGCAGGCCGCTCTCTGTGTGGCAGCAGCTCTCTGTGTGGCAGCAGCTCTCTGTGTGGTAGCAGGCCGCTCTCTGTGTGGCAGCAGGCCGCTGTCTGTGTGGCAGCAGCTCTCTGTGCGGCAGCAGGCCGCTCTCTGTGTGGCAGCAGGCCGCTCTCTGTGTGGCAGCAGGCAGCTCTCTGTGTGGCAGCAGGCCGCTCTCTGTGTGGCAGCAGGCCGCTCTCTGTGTGGCAGCAGGCCGCTCTCTGTGAGGCAGCAGGCCGCTCTCTGTGTGGCAGCAGGCCGCTCTCTGTGAGGCAGCAGGCCGCTCTCTGTGAGGCAGCAGGCCGCTGTCTGTGTGGCAGCAGGCCGCTCTCTGTGTGGCAGCAGCTCTCTGTGTGGCAGCAGGCCGCTCTCTGTGTGGCAGCAGCTCTCTGTGTGGCAGCAGGCCGCTCTCTGTGTGGCAGCAGGCCGCTCTCTGTGAGGCAGCAGGCCGCTCTCTGTGTGGCAGCAGCTCTCTGTGTGGCAGCAGGCCGCTGTCTGTGTGGCAGCAGCTCTCTGTGGGGCAGCAGGCCGCTGTCTGTGTGGCAGCAGCTCTCTGTGGGGCAGCAGGCCGCTCTCTGTGTGGCAGCAGCTCTCTGTGTGGCAGCAGGCCGCTCTCTGTGTGGCAGCAGGCCGCTCTCTGTGTGGCAGCCTTTCTCTGTGTGGTAGCAGGCCGCTCTCTGTGTGGCAGCAGGCCGCTGTCTGTGTGGCAGCAGGCCGCTCTCTGTGTGGCAGCAGGCCGCTCTCTGTGGGGCAGCAGGCCGCTCTCTGTGTGGCAGCAGGCCGCTCTCTGTGTGGCAGCAGGCCGCTCTCTGTGTGGCAGCAGCTCTCTGTGTGGCAGCAGGCCGCTCTCTGTGCGGCAGCAGGCGGCTCTCTGTGTGGCAGCAGGCCGCTCTCTGTGTGGCAGCAGGCCGCTCTCTGTGTGGCAGCAGGCAGCTCTCTGTGTGGCAGCAGGCCGCTCTCTGTGTGGCAGCAGGCCGCTCTCTGTGGGGCAGCAGGCCGCTCTCTGTGTGGCAGCAGGCCGCTGTCTGTGTGGCAGCAGGCCGCTCTCTGTGTGGCAGCAGGCCGCTCTCTGTGTGGCAGCAGGCCGCTCTCTGTGTGGCAGCAGGCCGCTGTCTGTGTGGCAGCAGGCCGCTCTCTGTGTGGCAGCAGGCCGCTCTCTGTGTGGCAGCAGGCCGCTCTCTGTGTGGCAGCAGGCCGCTGTCTGTGTGGCAGCAGGCCGCTGTCTGTGTGGCAGCAGGCCGCTCTCTGTGTGGCAGCAGGCCGCTGTCTGTGTGGCAGCAGGCCGCTCTCTGTGTGGCAGCAGGCCGCTCTCTGTGAGGCAGCAGGCCGCTCTCTGTGTGGCAGCAGGCCGCTGTCTGTGTGGCAGCAGGCCGCTCTCTGAGTGGCAGCAGGCTGCTCTCTGTGTGGCAGCAGGCCGCTCTCTGTGTGGCAGCAGGCCGCTCTCTGTGTGGCAGCTGCTCTCTGCGTGGCAGCAGCTCTCTGTGTGGCAGCAGGCCGCTCTCTGTGTGGCAGCAGGCCGCTCTCTGTGTGGCAGCAGGCCGCTCTCTGTGTGGCAGCAGGCCGCTCTCTGTGTGGCAGCAGGCCGCTCTCTGTGTGGCAGCAGGCCGCTCTCTGTGTGGCAGCAGGCCTCTCTCTGTGAGGCAGCAGGCCGCTCTCTGTGTGGCAGCAGGCCGCTCTCTGTGTGGCAGCAGGCCGCTCTCTGTGTGGCAGCAGGCCGCTGTCTGTGTGGCAGCAGGCCGCTCTCTGAGTGGCAGCAGGCCGCTCTCTGTGTGGCAGCAGCTCTCTGTGTGGCAGCAGCTCTCTGTGTGGCAGCAGGCCGCTCTCTGTGTGGCAGCAGGCCGCTCTCTGTGTGGCAGCAGGCCGCTCTCTGTGTGGCAGCAGGCCGCTCTCTGTGTGGCAGCAGGCCGCTCTCTGTGAGGCAGCAGGCCGCTCTCTGTGTGGCAGCAGGCCGCTCTCTGTGTGGCAGCAGGCCGCTGTCTGTATGGCAGCAGGCCGCTCTCTGAGTGGCAGCAGGCCGCTCTCTGTGTGGCAGCATCTCTCTGTGTGGCAGCAGCTCTCTGTGTGGCAGCAGGCCGCTCTTTGTGTGGCAGCAGCTCTCTGTGTGGCAGCAGGCCGCTCTCTGTGTGGCAGCAGGCAGCTGTCTGTGTGGCAGCAGGCCGCTCTCTGTGTGGCAGCAGGCCGCTCTCTGAGTGGCAGCAGGCCGCTCTCTGTGCGACAGCAGGCCGCTCTCTGTGTGGCAGCAGGCCGCTCTCTGTGTGGCAGCAGGCCGCTCTCTGTGTGGCAGCAGGCCGCTCTCTGTGTGGCAGCAGGCCACTCTCTGTGTGGCAGCAGCTCTCTGTGTGGCAGCAGGCCGCTCTCTGTGTGGCAGCAGCTCTCTGTGTGGCAGCAGGCCGCTCTCTGTGTGGCAGCAGGCCGCTCTCTGTGTGGCAGCAGGCCGCTCTCTGTGTGGCAGCAGGCCGCTCTCTGTGTGGCAGCAGGCCGCTGTCTGTGTGGGAGCAGCTCTCTGTGTGGCAGCAGGCCGCTCTCTGTGAGGCAGCAGGCCGCTCTCTGTGAGGCAGCAGGCCGCTCTCTGTGTGGCAGCAGGCCGCTCTCTGAGTGGCAGCAGGCCGCTCTCTGTGTGGCAGCAGGCCGCTGTCTGTGTGGCAGCAGGCCGCTCTCTGTGTGGCAGCAGGCCGCTCTCTGTGTGGCAGCAGGCCGCTCTCTGTGTGGCAGCAGGCCGCTCTCTGTGTGACAGCAGGCCGCTCTCTGTGTGGCAGCAGGCCGCTCTCTATGTAGCAGCAGGCCGCTCTCTGTGTGGCAGCAGGCCGCTGTCTGTGTGGCAGCAGGCCGCTCTCTGTGTGGCAGCAGGCCGCTCTCTGTGTGGCAGCAGGCCGCTGTCTGTTTGGCAGCAGGCCGCTGTCTGTGTGGCAGCAGGCCGCTCTCTGTGTGGCAGCAGGCCGCTCTCTGTGTGGCAGCAGGCCGCTCTCTGTGAGGCAGCAGGCCGCTCTCTGTGTGGCAGCAGCTCTCTGTGGGGCAGCAGGCCGCTCTCTGTGTGGCAGCAGCTCTCTGTGTGGCAGCAGCTCTCTGTCTGTGTGGCAGCAGGCCGCTCTCTGTCTGTGTGGCAGCAGCTCTCTGTGTGGCAGCAGCTCTCTGTGTGGCAGCAGGCAGCTCTCTGTGTGGCAGCAGGCCGCTCTCTGTGTGGCAGCAGGCCGCTCTCTGTGTGGCAGCAGGCCGCTCTCTGTGTGGCAGCAGGCCGCTCTCTGTGAGGCAGCAGGCCGCTCTCTGTGTGGCAGCAGGCCGCTCTCTGTGTGGCAGCAGGCCGCTCTCTGTGTGGCAGCAGGCCGCTCTCTGTGTGGCAGCAGGCCGCTCTCTGTGTGGCAGCAGGCCGCTCTCTGTGTGGCAGCAGGCCGCTGTCTGTGTGGCAGCAGCTCTCTGTGAGGCAGCAGGCCGCTCTCTGTGTGGCAGCAGGCCGCTCTCTGTGTGGCAGCAGCTCTCTGTGTGGCAGCAGCTCTCTGTGTGGCAGCAGGCCGCTCTCTGTGTGGCAGCAGCTCTCTGTGTGGCAGCAGCTCTCTGTGTGGCAGCAGGCTGCTCTCTGTGTGGCAGCAGCTCTCTGTGTGGCAGCAGCTCTCTGTGTGGCAGCAGGCAGCTCTCTGTGTGGCAGCAGGCCGCTCTCTATGTGGCAGCAGGCCGCTCTCTGTGTGGCCGCTCTCTGTGTGGCAGCAAGCAGCTCGCTGTGTGGCAGCAGGCCGCTCTCTGTGTGGCAGAAGGCCGCTCTCTGTGTGGCAGCAGGCCGCTGTCTGTGTGGCAACAGGCCGCTCTCTGTGTGGCAGCAGGCCGCTCTCTGTGTGGCAGCAGGCAGCTCACTGTGTGGCAGCAGGCCGCTCTCTGTGTGGCAGCAGGCCGCTCTCTGTGTCGCAGCAGGCCGCTCTCTGTGTAGCAGCAGGCCGCTCTCTGTGTGGCAGCAGGCCGCTCTCTGTGTGGCAGCAGGCCGCTCTCTGTGTGGCAGCAGGCCGCTATCTGTGTGGCAGCAGGCCGCTCTCTGTGTGGCAGCAGGCCGCTGTCTGTGTGGCAGCAGGCCGCTCTCTGTGTGGCAGCAGGCAGCTCTCTGTGTGGCAGCAGCTCTCTGTGTGGCAGCAGGCAGCTCTCTGTGTGGCAGCAGCTCTCTGTGCGGCAGCAGGCAGCTCTCTGTGTGGCAGCAGCTCTCTGTGTGGCAGCAGGCCGCTCTCTGTGTGGCAGCAGGCCGCTCTCTGTGCGGCAGCAGGCCGCTCTCTGTGCGGCAGCAGGCAGCTCTCTGTGTGGCAGCAGGCCGCTCTCTGTGTGGCAGCAGGCCGCTCTCTGTGTGGCAGCAGGCCGCTCTCTGTGTGGCAGCAGGCCGCTCTCTGTGTGGCAGCAGGCCGCTCTCTGTGTGGCAGCAGGCAGCTCTCTGTGTGGCAGCAGGCCGCTCTCTGTGTGGCAGCAGGCCGCTCTCTGTGTGGCAGCAGGCCGCTCTCTGTGGGGCAGCAGGCCGCTCTCTGTGCGGCAACAGGCCGCTCTCTGTGTGGCAGCAGGCCGCTGTCTGTGTGGCAGCAGGCCGCTCTCTGTGTGGTAGCAGGCCGCTGTCTGTGTGGCAGCAGGCCGCTCTCTGTGTGGCAGCAGGCCGCTCTCTGTGTGGCAGCAGGCAGCTCTCTGTGTGGCAGCAGGCCGCTCTCTGTGTGGCAGCAGGCCGCTCTCTGTGTGGCAGCAGGCCGCTCTCTGTGTGGCAGCAGGCCGCTGTCTGTGTGGCAGCAGGCCGCTCTCTGAGTGGCAGCAGCTCTCTGTGAGGCACTGGCCGCTCTCTGTGTGGCAGCAGCTCTCTGTGTGGCAGCAGCTCTCTGTGTGGCAGCAGGCCGCTCTCTGTGTGGCAGCAGGCCGCTCTCTGTGTGGCAGCAGGCAGCTCTCTGTGTGGCAGCAGGCCGCTCTCTGTGTGGCAGCAGGCCGCTCTCTGTGAGGCAGCAGGCCGCTGTCTGTGTGGCAGCAGGCCGCTCTCTGTGTGGCAGCAGGCCGCTCTCTGTGTGGCAGCAGCTCTCTGAGTGGCAGCAGGCCGCTCTCTGAGTGGCAGCAGGCCGCTCTCTGAGTGGCAGCAGGCCGCTCTCTGTGTGGCAGCAGGCCGCTCTCTGTGTGGCAGCAGGCCGCTCTCTGTGTGGCAGCAGGCCGCTCTCTGTGTGGCAGCAGCTCTCTGAGTGGCAGCAGGCCGCTCTCTGAGTGGCAGCAGGCCGCTCTCTGAGTGGCAGCAGGCCGCTCTCTGAGTGGCAGCAGGCCGCTCTCTGTGTGGCAGCAGGCCGCTCTCTGTGAGGCAGCAGGCCGCTCTCTGTGTGGCAGCAGGCCGCTCTCTGTGTGGCAGCAGGCCGCTGTCTGTGTGGCAGCAGGCCGCTCTGTGTGTGGCAGCAGGCCGCTCTCTGTGTGGCAGCAGGCCGCTCTCTGTGTGGCAGCAGCTCTCTGTGTGGCAGCAGGCCGCTCTCTGTGTGGCAGCAGCTCTCTGTGTGGCAGCAGGCCGCTCTCTGTGTGGCAGCAGGCCGCTCTCTGTGTGGCAGCAGGCCGCTCTCTGTGTGGCAGCAGGCCGCTCTCTGTGTGGCAGCAGGCCGCTGTCTGTGTGGCAGCAGGCCGCTCTCTGTGTGGCAGCAGGCCGCTCTCTGTGTGGCAGCAGGCCGCTGTCTGTGTGGCAGCAGGCCGCTCTCTGTGTGGCAGCAGGCCGCTCTCTGTGTGGCAGCAGGCCGCTCTCTGTGTGGCAGCAGGCCGCTCTCTGTGTGGCAGCAGGCCGCTGTCTGTGTGGCAGCAGGCCACTCTCTGTGTGGCAGCAGGCCGCTCACTGTGTGGCAGCAGGCCGCTCTCTGTGTGGCCGCTCTCTGTGTGGCAGCAGGCCGCTCTCTGTGTGGCCGCTCTCTGTGAGGCAGCAGGCCGCTCTCTGTGTGGCAGCAGGCCGCTCTCTGTGTGGCAGCAGGCCGCTCTCTGTGTGGCAGCAGGCCGCTCTCTGTGGGACAGCAGGCCGCTCTCTGTGTGGCAGCAGGCCGCTCTCTGTGTGGCAGCAGGCCGCTCTCTGTGTGGCAGCAGGCCGCTCTCTGAGTGGCAGCAGGCCGCTCTCTGTGAGGCAGCAGGCCGCTCTCTGTGTGGCAGCAGGCCGCTCTCTGTGTGGCAGCAGGCCGCTCTCTGTGTGGCAGCAGGCCGCTCTCTGTGTGGCAGCAGGCCGCTCTCTGTGTGGCAGCAGGCCGCTCTCTGTGGGACAGCAGGCCGCTGTCTGTGTGGCAGCAGGCCGCTCTCTGTGTGGCAGCAGGCCGCTCTCTGTGGGACAGCAGGCCGCTGTCTGTGTGGCAGCAGGCCGCTCTCTGTGGGACAGCAGGCCGCTGTCTGTGTGGCAGCAGGCCGCTCTCTGTGTGGCAGCAGGCCGCTCTCTGTGTGGCAGCAGGCCGCTCTCTGTGTGGCAGCAGGCCGCTCTCTGTGTGGCAGCAGGCCGCTCTCTGTGGGCTTGTACCGCTCTCTGTCTCTTGGCTTCAGGCCACAGCATAATCCTGCCCTCACGAGTCGGGATGTTACACATTCTGGGCTGAAGTTTCCCCAATCCGAAGAACTCGTCGTCGGCGTCTTCAATGTACAACACGGCTAGTTGCGGCTTGGATTTGGTACTGGGGTAGCCACCTCCCAAGGTGAAATCTTCGTCTGAGTCATTGTCTTCCAAGACCATACCATCTTCTAGGGCGGTGCTTACTGCTTGTTGCAGGGTTCTGCGTAGGTTACCTTCAGCTACTGGTCGAATTTCAGGCATTGTGCTGTCGTTCCAGGTGAAAGAATCGAGTTTTACGGCTTTAAAACTTTTTCCCCGTGTTTTGGGACATTTCTCATTTAAGTGGGCGCGGTCCGGGGCCTCTGATGTCACGAAACGTGTGACGTAGGTCGTAGGAAGCGATTGCGCATGCGCAGATCGCTGTTCCTTTGCTTGGGGCCTTTGTCTCAACTGCGCATACGCGGCTTCTCGCGCATGCGCAAACGGACCTTCCCGTTCTGTACGCTCTTCGCGCATGTGCAGCTCCATTTTCAAGATGGCTGCAAATGAAAACTGCCGTTTGTTGCTGCACGCCTACCTCATGGTGAGTTTTGGCGCCTGTTTTACCGCTTTTTCTTGTATGTTCCTCGCAGAATTCTTGGAATTTATCCAGGATTGCCTGGAAGTCGCTCTAGCTTTGCCTCTTTGAGTATTTGAAGGGCTGGAAGATTTCAGCTGCTTCTGGACCCGCAATGGTAACTGGAAACTTTATTTTCTGTGTATTCCCCATGCCATCCAAGTGGGACTCTACCAGATAGATCTCGAATCTCTGCCTGAACGCACGCCAGTTTTCACTGAGATTGCCTTGGTACCTGAGCTGCTGTGGAACCGGAATCTTGAACATCATCTTGCCTGGCTGCTGCTTCTGTTTGTCCCTGTTCGCTGAGTTGTAACTATACGGATTTAACAGTCACTCCTGGGTACCATGTTTTGTTCTGCTCTTGACGTAGCATAAACTGCTTCCTTGATGTGCACTCTGACAAAGGAAGGTTCAGACTTGGAGATAGGTTTAACACATTTATTAAACTGTTAATGATTCTCCTTCTTGGATTTGACTCTCCTGTTAATCCTGTTATAGCTACTCAGACTGACAAACCAGTCTGCTACAATCCACGTAGTGGGTGTGGTATTGAATCAACCCTGTGTCTGTACTCACTGAGTGTCTCCACTGGAAAGAGGAAGATCATGTGTGCTGCGTCCTATATATATGGGTTGGTGTAATGCCCTCCTGTGGTAGTGTCAGCTCTGTGTGTATCGTGAATGCCCATTGGTCGTGTCCTATCTTACTGACCTATTGGTTGAATGTCTGTATGTCATGTCTCTGGTGCTCCCTCTAGTGTCTATCTAGTCTACGTGTATTTACATTAACCCCTTGTGTATTTACAGTGATGCGTATCACCACAATATCTACAAATTTGCAGATGACACCAAGTTGGGTGGGAGGGTGAGCTGTGAGGAGGATGCGGAGATCCCTCAGTGTGATTTGGACAGGCTGAGCGAGTGGGCAAATGAATGGCAGATGCAGTATAATTTTGATAAATGTGTGGTTATCCACGATGGTGGCAAATACAAGAAGGCAGACTATTATCTGCTTGGCTATAGATTGAAGGAGGGGAATGTGCAACGAGATCTGGGTGTCCACATATACCAGTCACTGAAGGTAAGAACAAAGATCAAAGAACAAAGAACAATACAGGAACAGGCCCTTCGGCCCGCCAAGCCTGTACCGGTCATGATACCCCCTTGGCCAAAATCCTCAGCACTTCCTCGTACCGTATCCCTCTATACCCATTGTTGTACCTTCTAAACTAGTGTGCATTTCACCCGTATATAATGGACAAATGATCACAAAAGTTAGTTAGTACAATAATAGTTTACTAACAAATACACAAGGTTAATATTAATCAATCACACACACATGCAAGTTGAACTCTAAACTAATACACTAAATGACCTGACCTTAACTTGCAGGTGACTGGCAAGTACAGAGCAGATATGGCCGTATCTGTCATCCTGTAGTCTGGCAGGGCTGGAGATCTTGTAGCTGGTCATCTCTGTCCTCTGCTCTGCTCCCTCTGTGGATGGGGTGGATGGTCTTCTTCTTGGCTGGTGAAGGGTTCACCATTGTTGTAGGTTGTCAAAAGCTGTAGTTGAGAGAGTGAGTGGTGGGCTGCGCAGCTCTTTTGAGGCCGTCCCAGGTGAAAATCCAATTAGGTTTGGATCACCTTAATCGATCTTAGCCAATTGGGGGCGGACACCTTGATGGTTGGGCAGGTCCCGGTTGGCCATGGCCGTTAGTATCTGAGGCATGTAGGCCTTCCCAAATAAGGAAAGCAGGCGCTGTCGAATCTGCCACTTATTGTCAGTTTCTACCTGGAGCCCATTGTCCCCGGAAGGCCTTTTCATGGCCTTTCTCCTGTGTCAGTTTCTGCATCAGTCTGAGCTGCAGCTTTTGTATATTTGCAGACGGCAGCCTGTCTGCGCTCTGGTTTGGCCACTTTTCCCAGCGATCTCTGGCGGGCAGCCATTTTAGGTGGCTACACCATCCTATATATTTATTTGTCGATATGCCTTTTGAACGCTGTTAATGTATCTGCTTCCACAGCCTCCCCTGGCAATACGTTCCAGGCACTCACCACCCTCTGTGTAAAAACCTGCCTCACACATCTCCTCTAAACCTTGCCCCATGGACCTTAAACCTATGCCCCCTGGTGACTGACCCCTCCACCCTGGGAGAGAGTGCCTGCCCATCCACTCTATCCATGCCCCTCATGGTAAGTCTCACAACACCAGGTTAAAGTTCAACATGTTTTTTTCAAACACTAGCTTTCGGAGCACTGCTCCTTCCTCACCTTTAACCTGGTGTTGTGAGACTTCTTACTGTGCTCACCCCAGCCCAACGCCGGCATCTCCACATCATGGCTACCATCGACATCATCATCTTGTATTTTGCACAAATGTGGAATATTGCCTGTGGGGATCTGAGCGGGTTTCAGAATTTTGGAAATATTTCCTTGTTTTGTCTGCAGGCGGAAGCCACTATCTGCTCTTTGATGAAATTTCTCACGTGCTTCACGAGGATGGTCATGACGTGAACATGTTGGTGCAGATCGATAACCCCAAAATCAAGGGTAGGTCTACTCGCCCCTCTCCCCTATTCCCTACAGATGGCATAAATGTTCCTGTTACCCACGTTGGGGATGATGGCACCAGGTCCTCTCATTGGCGATGGAGTCCCTGTACGCGGGAACACCTGTACCTGTTGTCAGATGTCGGTTTCTAAGGGACTCTGCATTTTTCTGATTGTCACAGGTGTAAACTACACTGGGAGAAACAACAGTTACCGAATCACATCGTGGTCCGCGGGTGAAGAATACCTGTCCAGTTACAACACATGGTTCCTGGAGCAGCAGAAATTGTTCCTTCAGGGGAAGTATGATTCTTATTTATATCATACACATGGGCTGCCCTGCTCATTATATCTCCTGTCACTTCATATAACTGCCCCCCATCTCCGTTACGAATCCAGCAAATTACCCCAACATCCTCTCTACCATCATGAGATCCCTCCTGAAATATGAGCACAGAACTGGACACTGTGGCCTAGCTGTGTTCAGTGGAACTGCCTCACTTTTATCCTCTTATTAATTATGCAGGAAGTCTGTCATGTGGCACTGTACTGAATGTTTTTGAAAGTCCATGTGCACCACATCAACAGCATTACCCTCATCGACCCTCTCTGTTACCTCCTACAAAAATTCCAGTAAGTTAGTTAAACATGATTTCCCCTTTCGAAATCCATGCTGGCTCTTTCTAATCAACACATATTTTTCAATGTGTCGACTAATTCTATCCTGAATAATTGTGTCTAGAAGCTTCCCTATCACTGAAGTTAAACTGACTGGTGGGGGAACGCTGTCGAGCCCAGCATTTACTGCCCAGGCCTAGCTGCCCTTCAGAAGGGTGGTGGTGAGCTGCCTTCTTGAACCGCTGCAGACCCTGAGGTGTAGGTACACCCACTGTGCTGTTAGGGAGGGAGTTCCAGGATGTTGCCCCAGCGACAGTGAAGGAACGGCCGATATATTTCCCAGTCAGGATGGTGAGTGATTTGGAGGGGAACCTCCAGGTGGTGGGGTTCCCAGGTCCTTCTGGATGGTAGCGGTCCTGGGTTTGGATGGTGCCAGCCACCCGGCATCGACCCAGGCACCGTAAAAGACAACGGCAAACCCAGCCCTGTCTGCCAAGTCCTCCTTACTAATATCTGGGGGCTTGTGCCAAAGTTGTTAGAGCTTCTCACAGACTGGTCAAGCAACAGCCTGACATAGTCATACCGATGGAATCATACCTTACAGACAATGTCCCAGACACTATTACCATTCATAGAATCCCTGCAGTGCAGAAGGAGGCCATTTGGCCCATCGAATCTGCAACAATCGTCTGAAAGACTACTTATGTACACACTCACCTGTCCACCCCATCCCATCCCCGTAACCAAACCTGCACATCCCTGGTCACTAAGGGCAATTTATCATGGCCAATCCATCTGACCTATACATCTTTGGACTGTGGGAGGAAACCGGAGCACCCGGAGGAAACCCACGCACACACGGGGAGAACATACAGACTCTGCACAGACAGTGACCCAAGCCGGGAATTTAACCTGGAACCTGGAGCTGTGATGCAACAGTGCTAACCACTGTGATACCGTGCCACCCAATCCAATCCAACTCTGGTCCCACACAGTTTCATGGTACCTGGTCAAACATGGGCAAGACAACCTCCTGTAGATGACCACGTACTGTCCCCCATCAGCTGATGAATCAGCCCTTCTCAATGTTGGATGGAGGAGGCAGTGGCGTAATGATATTGTCACTGGGAATAGCAATCCAGAGACCCAGGGCAATGCTCTGGGGACCCAGGTTCAAATCCCTCCACTGCCGATGATGGAATTTGAATTCAACATAAATCTGGAATTTAAAGTCTAATTGGGGACTCAATAGTCAGGGGCACAGATAGGAGATTTTGTGGGAGCGAGAGAGACTCACGTTTGGTATGTTGCCTCCCAGGTGCAAGGGTACGTGATGTCTCGGATCGTGTTTTCCGGGTCCTTAAGGGGGAGGGGGAGCAGCCCCAAGTCGTAGTCCACATTGGCACTAACGACATAGGTAGGAAAGGGGACAAGGATGTCAGGCAGGCCTTTAGGGAGCTAGGATGGAAGCTCAGAGCGAGAACAAACAGAGTTGTTATCTCTGGGTTGTTGCCCGTGCCACGTGATAGTGAGATGAGGAATAGGGAGAGAGAGCAATTAAACACGTGGCTACAGGGATGGTGCAGGCGGGAGGGATTCAGATTTCTGGATAACTGGGGCTCTTTCTGGGGAAGGTGGGACCTCTATAGACAGGATGGTCTACATCTGAACCTGAGGGGCACCAATATCCTGGGGGGGAGATTTGTTAGTACTCTTTGGGGGGGTTTAAACTAATTCAGCAGGGGCATGGGAACCTGGATTGTAGTTTTGGGGTGCGAGAGATTGAGAGTAGAGAGGTCAGGAGCACAGTTTTGACTTCGCGGGAGGGCGGCAGTGTTCAGGTCTGTGGTTTGAAGTGTGTCTATTTCAATGCCAGGAGTATACGAAATAAGGTAGGGGAACTGGCAGCATGGGTTGGTACCTGGGACTTCGATGTTGTGGCCATTTCAGAGACATGGATAGAGCAGGGACAGGAATGGTTGTTGCAGGTTCCGGGGTTTAGGTGCTTTAGTAAGGTCAGAGAAGGGGGCAAAAGAGGGGGAGGTGTGGCGCTGCTAGTCAAGGACAGTATTACGGTGGTAGAAAGGATGCAAGATGGGGACTCTTCTTCCGAGGTAGTATGGGCTGAGGTTAGAAACAGGAAAGAAGAGGTCACCCTGTTGGGAGTTTTCTATAGGCCACCTAATAGTTCTAGAGATGTAGAGGAAAGGATGGCGAAGATGATTCTGGAAAAGAGCGAAAGTAACAGGGTAGTTGTTATGGGAGACTTTAACTTTCCTAATATTGACTGGAAAAGATATAGTTCGAGTACATTGGATGGGTCGTTCTTTGTACAATGTGTGCAGGAGGGTTTTCTGACACAATATGTTGACAGGCCAACAAGAGGTGAGGCCACTTTGGATTTGGTTTTGGGTAATGAACCAGGCCAGGTGTTAGATCTGGAGGTAGGTGAACACTTTGGAGACAGTGACCACAATTCGGTGACCTTTACGTTAGTGATGGAAAGGGATAAGTATACCCCGCAGAGCAAGAGTTATAGCTGGGGAAAGGGCAATTATGATGCCATTAGACATGACTTAGGATGTGTTGGTTGGAGAAGTAGGCTGCAAGGGTTGGGCACACTGGATATGTGGAGCTTGTTCAAGGAACAGCTATTGCATGTTCTTGATAAGTACGTACCAGTCAGGCAGGGAGGAAGGGGTCGAGCGAGGGAACCGTGGTTTACCAAAGAAGTGGAATCTCTTGTTAAGAGGAAGAAGGAGGCCTATGTGAAGATGAGGCGTGAAGTTTCAGTTGGGGCGCTTGATAGTTACAAGGAAGCGAGGAAGGATCTAAAGAGAGAGCTGAGACGAGCAAGGAGGGGACATGAGAAGTCTTTGGCAGGTAGGATCAAGGAAAACCCAAAAGCTTTCTATAGGTATGTCAGGAATAAAAGAATGACTAGGGTAAGAGTAGGGCCAGTCAAGGACAGTGGTGGGAAGTTGTGTGTGGAGGCTGAGGAGATAAGCGAGATACTAAATGAATACTTTTCATCAGTATTCACTCAAGAAAAAGATAATATTGTGGAGGAGAATGCTGAGACCCAGGCTATTAGAATAGATGGCATTGAGGTGCGTAGGGAAGAAGTGTTGGCAATTCTGGACAAGGTGAAAATAGATAAGTCCCCGGGGCCAGATGGGATTTATCCTAGGATTCTCTGGGAAGCCAGGGAAGAGATTGCTGAGCCTTTGGCTGTGATTTTTAGGTCATCATTGGCTACAGGAATAGTGCCAGAGGACTGGAGGATAGCAAATGTGGTCCCTTTGTTCAAGAAGGGGAGTAGAGATAACCCCGGTAACTATAGGCCGGTGAGCCTAACGTCTGTGGTGGGTAAAGTCTTGGAGAGGATTATAAAAGATACGATTTATAATCATCTAGATAGGAATAATATGATTAGGGATAGTCAGCATGGTTTTGTGAAGGGTAGGTCATGCCTCACAAACCTTATCGAGTTCTTTGAGAAGGTGACTGAACAGGTAGACGAGGGTAGAGCAGTTGATGTGGTGTATATGGATTTCAGTAAAGCGTTTGATAAGGTTCCCCACGGTCGGCTATTGCAGAAAATACGGAGGCTGGGGATTGAGGGTGATTTAGAGATGTGGATCAGAAATTGGCTAGTTGAAAGAAGACAGAGAGTGGTAGTTGATGGGAAATGTTCAGAATGGAGTTCAGTTACGAGTGGCGTACCACAAGGATCTGTTCTGGGGCCGTTGCTGTTTGTCATTTTTATAAATGACCTAGAGGAGGGCGCAGAAGGATGGGTGAGTAAATTTGCAGACGACACTAAAGTCGGTGGAGTTGTAGACAGTGCGGAAGGATGTTGCAGGTTACAGAGGGACATAGATAAGCTGCAGAGCTGGGCTGAGAGGTGGCAAATGGAGTTTAATGTGGAGAAGTGTGAGGTGATTCACTTTGGAAAGAATAACAGGAATGCGGAATATTTGGCTAATGGTAAAATTCTTGGTAGTGTGGATGAGCAGAGGGATCTCGGTGTCCATGTACATAGATCCCTGAAAGTTGCCACCCAGGTTGATAGGGTTGTGAAGAAGGCCTATGGTGTGTTGGCCTTTATTGGTAGAGGGATTGAGTTCCGGAGCCATGAGGTCATGATGCAGCTGTACCAAACTCTGGTACGGCCGCATTTGGAGTATTGCGTACAGTTCTGGTCGCCTCATTATAGGAAGGACGTGGAAGCTTTGGAACGGGTGCAGAGGAGATTTACCAGGATGTTGCCTGGTATGGAGGGAAAATCTTATGAGGAAAGGCTTATGGACTTGAGGTTGTTTTCGTTAGAGAGAAGAAGGTTAAGAGGTGACTTAATAGAGGCATACAAAATGATCAGAGGGTTAGATAGGGTGGACAGCGAGAGCCTTCTCCCGCGGATGGAGGTGGCTAGCACGAGGGGACATAGCCTTAAATTGAGGGGTAATAGATATAGGACAGAGGTCAGAGGTGGGTTTTTTACGCAAAGAGTGGTGAGGCCGTGGAATGCCCTACCTGCAACAGTAGTGAACTCGCCAACATTGAGGGCATTTAAAAATTTATTGGATAAGCATATGGATGATAAGGGCATAGTGTAGGTTAGATAGCCTTTAGTTTTTTTTTTTCTTTCCATGTCGGTGCAACATCGAGGGCCGAAGGGCCTGTACTGCGCTGTATCGTTCTATGTTCTATGTTCTATGATGACCATGGAACCATTGTCGATTGTTGTAAAAACCCATCTGGGTCACTACTATCCTTTAGGGAAGGAAATCTGCCATCCTTACCCGGTCTGGCCTACATGTATTGACTCTTAAATGTCCTCAGGGTTGGGCAATAAATGCTGGCTCAGCCCAGACCCCATGAATGAGAATAAAAATTGACCAGCAATTGGAAGGAACACTGAGAGTGCCAGGGGCACAGAATGTACCCTGGGGGGACATCAGTGTCCATCACCAAGAATGGCCTGGTAGCACCACTACTGACCGAGCTGGCCATGTCCTAAAGGACAGAGCTCGTCGGTGAGGGAGCCAACAAGAGGGAAAAACCTGATCTCACCAATCTGCCTGGTGCAGGCACATCTGTTGATGGCAGTACTGACAGGAGCGACTTGTGGAAATGAAGTCCCATCTTCACATTGAGGATATCCTGCATAATGTTGTTTGCTAAATGCCAGGACATGACCACCTCCAACCAGAGAGAATCGAATCAGTTTCTTCCCTGGCCTTCTCCACATTAGGTTTTATTTCGAGAATAGATGCCAATTATTTTTGTAACTGATTTCTTTTGGGTGAGGTGAGAGCATCTGACCAACTTTGGCATCATACGTCCTGAGCAAAACTGGTTCAATGGGAATCAGGGGATCAATTCTCTCCTGGTTGGAGTATCACTTTGCAGAGGGATTGGACCTCAGCCATCTGAGCTTCATGATGTAACTGCAGGAGTTCCTCAGGCAAGCTGCTCGCTCCATCTTGAGCTGCTTCATCAATGACCTTTGTTCAATCATAAGGTCAGAAGTGGGGGGGTTTCGCTGTTGATTGCAGAATGTTCTGCATCATTAGCATCATCCATAACTCCTTAGCTACTCAGACAGTCTGTGTCAGATACAACATTGAGGTTTCGGCTGATGGTGGCTAGGAACATTCATGTTGCATAAATTCCAGGACATGATCACCTCCAACCAGAGAGAATCGAACCAGTTTCTTCCCTGGCCTTCTCCACATTTGGTTTTATTTCGAGAATGTAACCAATTATTTTCGTAACTGATTTCTTTTGTTTTTTTTCCAGAGACAGTTTGAATATATTTCTGGATTTTGTGGGCCATTTAGCATTGCAATGTGAGTGGATAATGAGTGACAATGAACTCATGAATTCTTTGAAAGCTGAGCAGTTTGATATTGCAGTGGTTGACATGTTCAACCCTTGCTCATCGCTGTTAGCGGAGAAGCTCCATTTACGTTTCGTGGCGGTCCACTCAGGGAACTTTTGGAATTGTTACTTAGCTGGATTGCCAAGCCCACCCTCCTATGTTCCTGCGCCACACTCTCTGCTGACAGATCAGATGGGATTCTGGGGTCGACTGAAGAATTCCATAATGTTCCTGAGCTCATCGTTGGTGGAAAGCATGATCTTTGCAAAGTTTGAGAGAGTCATTAAGACTTGCTTCCCAGTTGGATCTGAACCCAATCTCTCAGAGCTGTACCTAAAGGCTGAGTTAGCAATCTATAATACAGACTTCACCTTGGAATTCCCCAGGCCTCTCCTCCCTAATGTCGTGTATGTTGGAGGGTTACTTGCAAAACCAGCAAAGCCAGTGTCCCAGGTACGTCTTCAAAATATCCAGTGTCTCAGTACATTTTCTCTCTTTCCAATCCCTCTCTCTATCTGTCTTTTGGCCTCTCTCTCTCTATCTTCTCTCTCTTCTGTCCAATTCTGCTTGGTGTTAATTTCGACCCCTGAGTCTCTGTTCAGTCTTTCTCTTTGCTCTGCAGTATGTTACAATGTTGACCTGTCCACCTTCTTGTTAGGAACTGGAAGAGTTCATACTGGCAGCTGGAGAGAATGGCTTTGTGGTGGTCACTCTTGGTTCTATGCTTGCCTCTGTCAACATGCCCATAGTGCTGAAGGAAATGAACACGGCCTTCTCACAGCTCCCACAGGCGGTTATCTGGCGGCACTTGCACAGTGATTGGCCGAGCGATGTCCAGCCCGCCCCTAACATCAAGCTGGTGGATTGGCTCCCTCAGAATGACCTACTTGGTGAGATATTGTGTCTACAGACCGTTATGATAGCTGTTTGCTTCGTTTCACCTCATTTTGGTCCGACTTTTCACATGTTAGGGTGGGGGGGCTGATGCGGAACAAAGGAAAGTACAGCACAGGAAAAGGCCCTTCGGCAGCAACACATCCCTGCTCCTGTACTCCAATCCTCTGGCAATGAAGGCCAGCATCCCAGTTGCCTTCTTTACCGCCTGCTGAACCCGCACGCGCATCTTCAGTGACTGGTGTACGAGGACACCCTGATCTCGTTGTACATTCCACTCTCCTAATTTATGGCCATTCAGATAATAATCTGCTTTCCTGTTAATGCCAGATTTTTATTGAATTCAGATTTCACCATCTGCTATAGTGAGATTTGAACCTGGCCCTGGGTCTGTTTATACTGAAATATTTCGGAGGACATTTAAAAGCTGTGGGTCTGATGTCCCATTGGAAATAGGATCAGGAGTTGGCACTTTGGCTTTTTCAACCATTTAACTCGAATACGTTTGAATGTGGTGACTAGGGGCTTTTCACAGTAACTTCATTTGAAGCCTACTCGTGACAATAAGCCATTTTCATTTTCATTTCATTTCATTTCTACCTCAGCACCATTTCCCTGCATTGTCCCCATATCTCCTGGTAACGGACATCTATTGATCTCTGCCATATATCTCCTCAATGACGGAACCTCCACAACCATCTAGCAATCTTCAATTCCAAAGATTCACTACCCTCAGGCCTAAAGTGCAGCAGATTCCCCTCTCTAAAGGACATCAGTGAGGCGGATGGGTTTTTGTAACAGCCATTACTGAAATGAAATGAAAATCACTTATTGTCACGAATAGGCTTCAATGAAGTTACTGTGAAAAGCCCCTAGTCGCCACATTCCGGCGCCTGTTCGGGGAGGCTGTTACGGGAATCGAACCGTGCTGCTGGCCTGCTTGGTCTGCTTTAAAAGCCAGCGATTTAGCCCAGTGTGCTAAACAGCCCCTGAGAGGAGTTCCATAATTTTGGACTTCTGTTTTTTACAGTAAACTAAAAACAAGAAAACAATCTAATCTACACAATCCTCTCCCCTCTCAAAACAAGGCTGGAACGCACTCCCTGGGAGGGTGGTCGAGGCAGGTTGCCTCACATCCTTTGAAAAGTCCCTGGATGAGTATTTGCCACATGGCTGTGGGCCACGTGCTGGCAAATGGGCTAAGGATGGCAGGTCAAGTGTTTTGTGAAAATCCCCCAGTCGCCGCATTCCGGCGCCTGTTCGGGTACACAGAGGGAGAATTGAGAATGTCCAATTTACCTAACAAGCCTCCCATCACATACCAGTGGAGTTGTGAAATGTGAAGTGATTTATTTTAGTAGAAAGAACATGGAGGGATCAAGGCACAGGTCTGAAGGAGACCCAGTAACACAGAGAGCAGAAGGTATATCTGCTTAATCAGTGAAGCTGGTCAGACAGTTGGAGTGGGGTTAATGGACAGATTGTATTCTGGGTTTTATTAACAGGGTCATAGAGTACAGGAGCAAGGGGGTTAAATTGAATTTGTACAAATCACTAGTTTGGCTTCATGGGGAATATTGTGTCCAGTTCTGGACTCCGCACTTTAGGAAGGATGTGAAGGCTTTGGAGACAGTGCGGAAAAGATTCAGGAGAATGGATCCAGGGATTCGGAACTTCAGTAATGAGGATGGATAGGAGAGGTTGGGCTTGTCCTTGGAGAAGAGAAGGTTGATTGGAGATGTGATAGAGATGAGGGGGCTGGAGAGAGCAGACGGGGAGAAACAGTTCCCATTGGTGGGAGGATTGAGAATCAGAGGGAACAGATTTAAAGTAACTGGGAAAAGGGGCAAAAGTGATCATGGAATAGAATCTGTACAGTGCAGAAAGAGGCCATTTGGCCCATCGAGTCTCCACCGACCCTCTGAAAGAACACTCTATCTAGACAGACGGCCCCACCCCACCCCACCTAACCTTTGGACACAAAGGGCAATTGATCACAGCCAATCCACTTAACCTTCACATCTTTGGACTGAGGGAGGAAACCGGAGCACCCGGAGGTAACCCACGCAGACACGGGGAGAACGTGGCTGAGTTTGGGAGAGTATGGTGACATCAGGTCCATTCAAAGTATCCAGAAGAGAATTAGACTGTTATCTGAAAAGGACGAATATGCAGGGTTACAGGGAGAAGGTGGGGGAGCGGCACTGGGGGAGGTGCTCATTTGGAGGGCCAGTACAGACACGCAGGCCGAATGGCCTCCTACAATTCTGTGATTGTGTTAACAGCCTGAAGGTGAGACTGTGACCTCTCCAAATAATGCTATGTTAACCCTATATGTGCTGTTAGGTCACCCAAAGGTTCGTCTCCTGGTGACTCACGGTGGCCTGAACAGTCTGATGGAAGCGACGTACCATGGTGTGCCAGTGATTGGCATCCCGCTATTCGGAGATCAGTTTGATAACATGGTGAGAGTGGAGGTAAAGGGTCTGGGTTTGACCATCCAAGTCAATCAGCTGAAAGCCCAGCAGCTAAGCAACGCCATGGCAACAGTTATAGGAGACAAACGGTATGTACAACCTTGCCAAGGTATATCGCACAAATAGATGTAAACGGTGGTGCAGTGGTTAGCACTGCTGCCTCATGGCACCGAGGTCTCAGGTTCGATCCTGGCTCTGGGTCACTGTCCGCGTGGAGTTTGCACATTCTCCCTGTGTCTGTACTTCCCTGGATTATCCTTGCTAACCTTCCTAAACAAAGGAACAGCATTGGCTATTCTCCAGTCCTCCGGGACATCACCTGAAGACAGTGAGGACACAAAGATTTCTGTCAAGGCCTCAGCAATTTCCTCCCTTGCATCCCTCAGTATTCTGGGCTAGATCCAATCAGGCCTTAAGGACTTTTCTAACCTAATGTGCTTCAAGATGCCCAACACCTCGTTTTAGATCCAAAAGTGACCTAGACTTAGAAATGTGATCTATACACCTTTCCACAGACCACCAAGTCCTTTTCTTTGGCAAATTTTGATGCAAAGTCCTCATTTAATACCTCACCCATTTCCTTTGGCTCCAAGTATAGATTCCCTCCCCTGTCCTTGAGTGGGCCAACCCTTTCCCTGGCTACCCGCTTGCTTTTTATACATGAATAAAAAAACCTTGTAATTTTCCTTAATTCTGTTTGCCAAAGACTTTTCGTGACCCCTTCTAGCCCTCCTGATTCTTTGCTTAAATTCCTTCCTACTTTCCTTATATTCCACACTTGCTCCGTCTGTTCCCAGCCTCCCAGCCCTGACAAATGCCTCCTTTATTTCTTTTGGATGAGGCTCTCAATATCCCTCGTTATCCAAGGTTCCTGAAACTTGCCATATTTATCCTTCTTCCGCACAGGAACATGCCGGTCCTGAATTCCTTTCAACTAACATTTGAAAGCCTCCCACATTTCAGATGTTGATTTACCCTCAGATAGCCGCCCCCAATCTACATTCTTCAGTTCCTGCCTAATATTGTTATAATTAGCTTTCCCCCAATTTAGCACCTTCACCTGAGGACTGCACTTACCTTTATCCATCAGTACCTTAAAGCTTACTGAATTATAGTCACTGTTACCGAAATGCTTCCGTACTGAAACTTCGATCACCTGGCCGGGCTCATTCCCCAATACCAGGTCCAGTACAGCCCCTTCCCTCGTTGGACTGTCTACATATTGCATCAAGAAGCCCTCCTGGATTCTCCTTACAAACTCTGCCCTGTCCAGGCCCCTGGCACTAAGTGAGTCCCAGTCAATATTGGGGAAGTTGAAGTCTCCCATCACAGCAACCCTGTTGCTTTTATTCCTTTCCAAAATCTGCTTACCTATCTGCTCCTCTATCTCCCACTGGCTGTTGGGAGGCCTGTAGTAAACCCCCAACATTGTGACTGCACCCTTCTTATTCCTGATCTCTACCCATATAGCCTCGCTGTATGAGCTCTCCAAGGTGTCCTCCCGCAGTACAGCTGTGACATTCTCCTTAACCGGAAGAGCAACTCCTCCACCCCTTTTACATCCCCCTCTATCCCACCTGAAACATCTAAATCCTGGAATGTTTAGCTGCCAATCCTGTCCTTCCCTCAATCAAGTCTCTGTAATGGCAACAGCATCATAGCTCCAAGCACTAATCCAAGATCTAAGTTCACCTACCTTACCCGTTATACTTGTCACATTAAAACAAATACACTTCAGACCATCAGTCCCGCTGTGTTCAGCAACATCTCCCTGTCTGCTCTTCCTCAGAGTCTGAATGGCCTTCGTCTCACGTTCCTCCTCTAGTTCACCTTCTAACCTGTTGCTCCGGTTCCCAGTTTAGATGCAACCCGTCCTTCTTGTACAGTCCCCATATGCCCCGGAAGAGATCCCAATGGTCCAGAAATCTAAAACCCTCCCTCCTACACCATCAGTTTAGCCACGTGTTTAGCTGCACTATCCTCCTTTTTTGAGCTTGACTGGCACGTGGCACAGGGAATAACCCTGAGATTACCACCTTTTTAGTTTATTGCCTAACTCCCTGAACTCCTGCTGCAGGACCTCATGCCCCTTCCTGCTATGTTGTTAGTAGCTATCTGTACTACGACCTCTGGCTGTTCACCCTTCCCCTTCAGGATGTCCTGTGTTCATTCAGAGACAACCTGGACCCTGGCACCAGGGAGGCAACATACCATCCTGGAGTCTCTTTCACATCCACAGAAGCGCCAATCTGTGCCCCTGACTATAGAGTCCCCTCTAACTATTTTTCTAGTGCTCTTTGACCCTCCCTGTTGAATATCAGAGCCAGCCGTGGTGCCACTGCTCTGGCTGCTGCTGTTTCCCCTGATAGGCTATTCCCCCCAACAGTATCCTAAGGGGTAAACCTGTTAGAGAGGGGGACAACCACAGGGGATTCCTGCACTGACTGCCTGCCCCGTCTAGTGGTTACCCATCTATAGAAGATTAGCCATGGTCAATAGTGGAGCAGGCTCGAAGGGCCAATTGACCTCCTCCTGCTCCTCTGTTTCCATGTCAGCCTCTCTGTGTCCTCCCCACAGCTTACCTTCCCACGTCTGAAATTATTGTCACAAGTAGGCTTCAAATGAAGTTACTGTGAAAAGCCCCCTAGTTGCCACATTCCGGCACCTGTTTGGAGAGGCTGGTACAGGAATCGAACTATGCTGCTGGTCTGCCTTGGTCTGCTTTCAAAGCCAGCGATTTAGCCCTGTGCTAAACCAGCCCCTTGTGTCTGCCACAGAATCTACCTTCCCACATCGAAGGGTCTCCTCAGGGCATTTTGTTTTGTTGCATTATTCTGTCTCTTCATATAAATTGTTAATATTGATAATATTGATAATATTGCTTGATATAGTTGATCTGAACAGTCACATGAATTTGAAACATTGGGCGTGATTCTCTGGAACGATTTCCAGGTCCAGTTTCGGGTGCGTTTTATGGGGTGTTTCTCATGAGCTGCAGTGTGGAGAATGACATCACTATTCAATGGCACGCTGCCATTTTGTTGGGCTTCGGGGAGTTGCTTTTTTTAAAATAAATTTAGAATTCCCAATTATTTTTTCCAATTAAGGGGCAATTTAGCGTGGCCAATCCACCTGCCCTGAACATCTTTGGGTTGTGGGGGTGAAACCCACGCAGACACGGGGAGAATGTGCAAACTCCGCACGGACAGTGATCCAGAGCCGGGATTCGAACCCGGGTCCTCAGCACCGTAGACAGCAATGCTAACCACTGTGCCACCGTGCTGCCCTTCAGGGAGTTTCTTCCCGTCAAGGTCCCAATGGAAAGTTTTCCTGCAGTGCGGAGCTGAGTTCACCAACAGGACCGGCTCCTCACCGATCGGAGCGCCTGTTTGAATGGCTGCCCCGATCTCTACAGCTGCCCCCTTTCAGGGCCCCACTTTCAGAAACCTCCCTTCATCCCAAATCTTTCTGTGGCCCCCTCATAACCGCCCCCCTCACACCCCCTTTCAGAGCATGCCCCCACCCCCCAAGCCCGACCCTTGGCAGTGCCAACCTGGAACCCAGGCACCTTGGCACTAGGTTGGCACTGACAGGGTACCAGGCAGCGCCGGCCCTAGTGTTGCTGGCGCCCCGGGCAAGCTGAATTTCAGCGCCCTTCGGGGGGGGGGGGGGGCCGAGGGGGGGGGGGGGAGAGGGGGGGGGCGGGGCCGAGAGGGGGGGGCAGGGCCGAGGCGGGGGGGCTGAGGCGAGAGGTCGGGGCCGAGACGGGGGGGTCGAGGCCGAGGTGGGGGGCGGGGCCGGGGCGGGGGGGCGGGGCCGAGGCGGGGGGGGCGGGGCGGCCGGGGGGGGCCGAGGCGGGGGGGGCGGGGCGGCCGGGGGGTGTCGGAGGGGGGGACAGCGGCCGGAGGAGGGGGGGCAGAGGGGGCCGCCCTGGGGGAGGGCGGCCACCGCGCATGCGCTGGTTGGCACCGGCCCAACTGCGCATGCACGGGACCCGAGTCTCTGGCGCCCCCTAGTACATGGCGCCCCGGGCGACTGCCCGAGTTGCCGGTACCTTGGGCCGGCCCTGGTACCAGGATGGAAGTGGCAAAGCTTGTGGGAGACAGGGGGAGTGTCAGGGGACTCTCCTGCCCTGCGCCAAACCACCCGGAGGGCTCTAATAGCCTGAGAGACCCCCGCGGTGCCATCAGTGTGGAAACCAGTGCTAATCATTGTCCAGCCAAAGCCTCACAGGCCCAGCCGGGAGAATACAGCATCCGGATATTTAAATGTGCCTCGGCATCATCCAGATTTAATATAGATATAAATATCTGAGGCCCCCTCACTGACCCTGGCAGGATTCACTGCATTTAGTTTCCCTGTTTATACCCACTCTTTGTGTCCTATCCATGAGCCATTATTTTGCCTATTAGCCTCTGGTACGGCACCTAATCGTATGTCTTTGGAAATCCAAATATACTACATCTACTGGTTCCCCTCTAGTTACATCTTCACAAAACTCAAATAAATCTGTCTAACAGCAGGATTCTTTTGAAATTAATTTATGGGATGTGGGTGTCGCTGGCTAGGCCAACATTTATTGTAGTAACGACACCCTGGTTAGTATACGGTCAATTCCAACCCCACAAACCCCAGAGTCCCAACATAAGTGATTTTAACAATAATTCATATGAAGGTTTCAGAATCTTAGGCCCCTTGACTGCTCAATGAGTTGTAGGCACCAGGTGTGTAAATTGAACACAATAACTTTATTTATAACATGGACAGAGTTGAAATATGCAGTAATTGTAGTAGAATGATGGCCAGCTATTTCCCCCTTCTACCGTCCCACCCTGTACCCAAACATGGACAAGACAGACACACACAGAGGCAGGGGAAGGGAATAAATAATAGGAATTAAAATGAAATGAAAGATGAGTGTCCTTGCTTCTGATGTCAAGGTCGTTGCAGCAGGCTGCCTTCCTCGGATGCTTAGGAATGGAAGCCATTGGCTGGATTGCTAATGAGGATCTTCTGGCAGGAACATTGAGTCTGATCTCTCAGGCTGTAGGATTCTCTCTGGGGAGTCACTTTAACTTTTATTAACCTGGGCCTTCGCACAGGCCTTAATTCTTACTTGCTTTCAACTCCAGCAGATAATCAGTAGCCTTATTGAGATTTGGCCACATGAGATTTTAGAAAGGGTTTTTAAACAACTGACCCTGGACTGAATGTCTGCAGTTTGATCTGGCTGTGGAAAGAGAAAAATCTTTACTTTGATCTTCAGAAATAATCCATTGAATGAGGGAGAGAGTGATCAGGGCTGTGATCCTGCAGCTTCTATAGAACATAAAACAAACCCACGTATCCACCCTATACCCGTAACACAACAACCCCCCCCCCCTAACCTTACTTTATAGGACACTACAGGCAATTTAGCATGGCCAATCCACCTAACCCGCACATCTTTGGACTGTGGGAGGAAACCGGAGCACCCGGAGGAAACCCACGCACACACGGGGAGGACGTGCAGACTCCGCACAGACAGTGACCCAGCCGGGAACCGAACCTGGGACCCTGGAGCTGTGAAGCATTTATGCTAACCACCAAGCTACCGTGCTGCCCCAAAGCAAAAAGTAGACCCAGTCATACGGAGGAAGGAACATACCATAGAAAACCCCAACAATTTGCTTGGGGCCTTTGAAAAGGCCCAGCAGTTCGAAACAGTCCATTGGCTGACAGCCAAGTCCATCATGATGTGCCAGCAGTGATATCCCTTGAATCTGCTGATCTGAAATACAAACAGCTCTTTGCAACCTGCCTTGCCAGAGGCCATGGGTCAATCCTCAGTTTACCCGCCATTTGAATTAATAGTGCAGTTGCTATTTAAGCGACTCTTGGACAGGCACACGGACAGCAGTAAATTGAAGGGGTGGTTAGGTTGATTTTAGATTAGGATAAATGGTCGGCACAACATCGTGGGCCGAAGGGCCTGCATTGTGCTGTACTGTTCCATGTTCCATGTTATATGTTCATCTTAAAGACATAGGTTCCATTAATTGTCCAGGTACAAAAATTTAAATAGCAAAATAACAGAAATTAAAAGGAAAAAAGAAGGTACTGACGGCGATTAACAGGATAATCCTTACAATTGCCCATCCCTAGTTGCCCTGGTGAAGGTACTGGCTTTTTGAACCACTGAAGTCCCTGAGATGTAGGTACACCCACAGTGCTGTTAGGGAGGGTGTGCCAGGATTTTGACCGAGAGACACTGAAGTAATGGTGATATATTTCCAAATCGGACGTTGAGTGACTTGGAGGGGAACCTCCAGGTGGTGGGGTTCCCAGGTATCTGCTGTTTTTGTCCTTCTAGATGGTAGTGTTGGTGGGTTTGGAAGGTGCTGCCTAAGGAGTTACTTGGCGAGTTCCTGCAGTGCATCTTATTGATGGTACACACGGTTGCTACTGCTTGTCGGTGGTGAAGGAAGTGAATATTTGTGGAAGGGGCAGCAACTAAGCAGGGCTGCTTTGTCCTGGATGGTGTTGAGTATCTTGAGTGTTGTTGGAGCTGCGCTCATCCAGGCAAGTGGAGAGTATTCCATTACACTCCTGACTTGTGCCTTGTAGATGGTGGACAGGGTTTGGGGGGGGGGGGGTCACAAGGTGAGTTACTCGCTGTCAAATTCCCAGCCTCTGACCTGCCCTGGTAGCCACAGTATTAATGTGGCTGGGTCCAGTTCAGTTTCTGATCAATGGTAACCCCCAGGATGTTGATATATATATTTATTTTTCTAATTAAGGGGCAATTTAGTGTGGCCAATCCACTAACTCTATACATCTTTGGGTTGTGGGGTGAAACCCACGCAGACACGGGGAGAATGTTCAAACTCCACACGGACAGTGATCTGGGGCCGGGATCGAACCCGGGTCCTCAGCGACGTGAGGCAGTAGTGCTAACCATTGCACCACTGTGCCACCCCCTTCCCCCCCCCACCCTTGGGTGTTGATAGAGGGTGGCATGGTGATTAGTACTGTTGCTTCACAGCGCCAGGGTCCCAGGTTCGATTCCCAGCTTGGGTCACTGTCTGTGCGGAGTCTGCACGTTCTCCCCGTGTCTGCGTGGGTTTCCTCCGGGTGCTCCGGTTTCCTCCCACAAGTCCCGAAAGACGTGCTGTTGGGTAATTTGGACATTCTGAATTCTCCCTCTGTGTACCCGAACAGGCACCGGAATGTGGCGACTAGGGGCTTTTCACAGTAACTTCATTCCAGCGTTAATGTAAACCTACTTGAAATGAAATGAAATGAAAATCGCTTATTGTCACAAGTAGGCTTCAAATGAAGTTACTGTGAAAAGCCCCTAGTCGCCACATTCCGGCGCCTGTTCAGGGTGGCTGTGACAATAATGATTATTATTATTATTCAGTGATGGTAACGCTGTTAAAGCGGCATTATCTTCAGTAAAACCACGTTGACGTGTTTTTTTTTAAGTGGATTTGTCAGACTTCCTTAATAATAGATTCCAACATTTGCGCAGCAAATACTCTTAAACTAACTGACCTGTAGTTCTCTGCATTCTGTCTCCCTCCTTTCTTGAGAAGGAAAGACAGTGAGGCAATGTATTTTTGTTGGGAAATCTGCCGTCCTTACCCGGTCTGGCCTACATGTGACTCCAGACCCACAGCAATGTGGTCGACTCTTCATTGCCCCCCGGGGATGGACAATAAATGTTGGCCGAGGAACACCCACACCCCAGGAACAAATTTAAAAAGTGGTTTAACATTTGCCATCTTTGAATATAATTGGATCCAAGGAACCTGAGAAAATAATAATGGGAGCATCCACCATCTGTGGAACTTTCCCTTTCAGAACCCTGGGTTGGAGCCCCCAGGACCTCCCGTCCTTTATCTCTGCTGAGATTAATTTCCCTAATTTCCTAACTCTCTTTACCCCGAGGTCACTGTCTGTTTCTGGGATGGAACCTATGTCTTCTACTCTGAAGACAAACACAAAATCTTTGTTCAATGCTTCCGCCATTTCCTCATTCCGAGGGTAATTCCTCTTGTCTCTGTTTTTAAGAGATCTCTGTGGGCGGGATTCTCTGACCCCCCACCGGGTTGGAGAATCACCGGGGTGCGGCATGAATTTCACCCACGTGGGCGCCGGGGGGGGCAGGCATTGCGCCGTGCGGGTCGGCGGCTGCTGGCAGTGTCTCTCCAGCAATTCTCCGGCCCACGATGGGCCGAATGGCCGCCCGTATTCAGCCGGTCCCGCTGGCGTAAATTTGAGTAGGAACTTGCCGGCGGGAACTGGCGGTGCGGGGGGCCTCCGGGTTCCTCGCGGAGGGGCGGGGGGGGGGGGGGGGGGGGGGGGGCGGGGGTATCTGGCGGGAACTGGCGGTGCGGGGGGCCTCCAGGTTCCTCGCGGAGGGGCGGGGGGGAATCTGGCCCTGGGAGGTGCCACCATGGTGGCCTGGCCCACGATCGGGGCCCACCGATCCGGGGGCGGGCCTGTGCCATGGGGGCACTCTATTTCCCCGTGTTGGCTGCTGTGGTCCCCCACCATGGCCGTCGAGGCGAAGATCCCGTCCCCTGCGTATGCGCTGGGTGATGCCCGCACATGCTGGTGCTCCTGCGCATGCGCCAACTCGCGCCAGCCGGCGGAGACCCTTTGGCGCCGGTTGGCATGGTGCCAAGCCCCTTCCGTGCCGGCCGGTGGGGCGCAAACCACTCCGGCGCCGGCCTAGCCCCTGAAGGTGTGGAGGATTCCGCCCATTTGGGGCGGCCCGACGCCGGAGTGGTTCACGCCACGCGTCGGCGCTGTTGTTGCCCACCCCGCCGATTCCCACAGAATCTCAGCCTGTTTACTTTAGCAATTCACTTCCTTTTGTCTGTGCTTAAAAAACTCTTCCATTCTGCTGATATATGTCTTGTTATGCTCTTGGCGTAGCATAAGCTGCTTCCTTGATGTTCACTCTGACAAAGGAAGGTTCAGACATGGAGATAACATCAACACGTTTATTAAACTATTAACAATTCTCCTACTCGGGTTCGTCGCTACTGTTAATCATCTATAGCTACTCAGACTGACAAACCAGTCTGCTACAATCCACGTGGTGGGAGTGATATTGAATCAACCCTGTGTCTGTACTCACTGACTGTCTCCACTGGAACGGGGAAGATCATGTGTGCTGTGTCCTTTATATATGGGTTGGTGTAATGCCCACCTGTGGTAGTGTCACCTCTGTGTGTATCGTGAATGCCCATTGGTCGTGTCCTATCTAACTGATCTATTGGTTGAGTGTCTGTGTGTCATGTCTCTGGTGCTCCCTCTAGTATCTGGCTAGTCTACGTGTATTTACATTAACCCCTTGTGTATCTACAGTGATGCATATCACCACAATATATTTCTGTTTATTTACTCATGTACTATTTTTTCTGTGTTTATAAACTTCATGGTTGCCTTTTGCTGGTTTCTAAAACAAACTTGTTGCTCTTTTTTTTGCAACATTGTTCACCTCTTTTTTTTAAAAATAATTTAGAATATCCAATTCATTTTTTCCAATTAAGTGGCAATTTAGTGTGGCCAATCCACCTAACCTGCACATCTTTGGGTTGTGGGGGTGAAACCCACACAGACACGGGGAGAATGTGCAAACTCCTCACAGACAGTGACCCAGGGCCGGGATTCGAACCCGGGTCCTCAGCGCCGTAGGCAGCAATGCTAACCACTGTGCCACCGTGCCGCCTTGTTCACCTCTTTTAATCAAATCCAATATTTAACATTCTGAGTGAACGCGAGCGGCTCCTTCTGCTGAGTTTGTCGGCGGGATTCTCCGACCCCCCCCCCCCAAATCTGTGCCCTGCACCCGTGTCAAATCACTCATCCATGTCTACCTTTCTGGCCATACGGGCCCTATGGCTACGTCTCGGTGTTTCCCCCAGACGGTACAGCAGAACTGGAGGTGGACTCCTGTGATTCCTGCCCTGTGACTGGGGTCCCCATTGGCGGCCGCTTCCAGGGGCAGCCCGGCCTGGATGGGCCAGGCCGCACCTTGGGCAATTGGGATGGCATGGTGCCACCCTGTTCTGCCCGCTGCCCACCAGGTGCACCGGGGCGGTGGGGGGGGGGGGGCGGAAGTGGCGCGCAGTTCTGGGCCCCCCCTGCAGGGGGACCCGGGACAGGCCCCAGCACCTCCTCCCTCCCCGGGGTGCCCGGTGGCTCTCGGGGCTCCCCATGGGCTGGGGGAGCGGGCGGATCCAGCGACATCACCTGGCGCTGCCAATCCTGGAGGCCCGCGCTGGTATCGACGAGGGTCTGGACGTTCACGGCCATGGAGTTCAGGGAGTGTGCCAGCAATGAACAAAGAACAAAGAAAATTACAGCGCAGGAACAGGCCCTTCGGCCCTCCCAGCCTGCGCCGATCCAGATCCTTTATCTAAACCTGTTCCCTATTTTCCAAGGTCTACTTCCCTCTGTTCCCGCCCATTCATATACCTGTCTAGATGCTTCTTAAATTATGCTATCGTGCTCGCCTCTACCACCTCCGCTGGTAAAGCATTCCAGGCACCCACCACCCTCTGCGTAAAAAACTTTCCACGCACATCTCCCATAAACTTTCCCCCTTTCACTTTGAAATCGTGACCCCTTGTAACTGACACCCCCACTCTTGGGAAAAGCTTGTTGCTATCCACCCTGTCCATACCTCTCATAATTTTGTAGACCTCAATCAGGTCCCCCCTCAACCTCCGTCTTTCCAACGAAAACAATCCTAATCTACTCAACCTTTCTTCATAGCTAGCACCCTCCATACCAGGCAACATCCTGGTGAACCTCCTCTGCACCCTCTCCAAAGCATCCACATCCTTCTGGTAATGTGGCGACCAGAACTGCACGCAGTATTCCAAATGTGGCTGAACCAAAGTCCTATACAACTGTAACATGACCTGCCAACTCTTGTACTCAATACCCCGTCCGATGAAGGCAAGCATGCTGTATGCCTTCTTGCCCACTCTATCAACCTGCGTTGCCAGGTTGGATTGAACTCCATCTGCCATTTCTCTGCCCAACTCTCCAATATATCTATATTTTGCTGTATTCTCTGACAGTCCTCCTCGCTATCTGCAACTCCACCAATCTTAGTATCATCTGCAAACTTGCTAATCAGACCACCTATACCTTCCTCCAGGTCATTTATGTATATCACAATCAACAGTGGTCCGAGCACGGATCCCTGTGGAACACCACTAGTCACCCTTCTCCATTTTGAGACACTCCCTTCCACCACTACTCTCTGTCTCCTGTTGCCCAGCCAGTTCTTTATCCATCTAGCTAGTACACCCTGAACCCCATACGACTTCACTTTTTCCATCAACGTGACATGGGAAACCTTATCAAACGCCTTACTGAAGTCCATGTATATGACATCTACAGCCCTTCCCTCATCAATTAACTTTGTCGCTTCCTCAAAGAATTCTATTAGGTTTGTAAGACATGACCTTCCCTGCACAAAACCATGCTGCCTATCACTGATAAGTCTATTTTCTTCCAGATGTGAATAGATCCTATCCCTCAGTATCTTCTCCAACAGTTTGCCTACCACTGACGTCAAGCTCACAGGTCTATAATTCCCTGGATTTTCCCTGCTACCCTTCTTAAACAAAGGGACAACATTAGCAATTCTCCAGTCCTCCGGGACCTCACCCGTGCTCAAGGATGCTGCAAAGATATCTGTTAAGGCCCCAGCTATTTCGACCCTCGTTTCCCTCAGTAACCTGGGATAGATCCTATCCGGTCCTGGGGACTTGTCCACCTTAATGCCTTTTAGAATACCCAAAGCTTCCCCCTTCCATATGACAACTTGACCTAGAGTATTTAAACATCCATCCCTAGTCTCAACATCCGTCTTGTCCCTCTCCTTTGTGAATACCGATGCTAAGCACTCATTAAGAATCTCACCCATTTCCTCTGAGTCCACGCATAAATTCCCTCTTTTGCCTTTGAGTGGGCCAATCCTTTCTCTAGTTACCCTCTTGCTCCTTACATACGAATAAAATGCTTTGGGATTTTCCTTAACCCTGTTAGCCAAAGATATTTCATGACCCCTTTTAGCCCTCTTTATTGCGCATTTGAGATTCGTCCGACTTTCCTGATATATATTCCTCCAAAGCTTCATCAGTTTTGAGTTGCCTCGATCCTATGTATGCTTCCTTTTTCATCTTAGCTAGTCTCACAATTTCACCCGTCATCCATGGTTCCCTAATCTTGCCATTTCTATCTTTCATTTTCACAGGAACATGTCTGTCCTGCACTCTAATCAACCTTTCCTTAAAAGACTTCCACATTTCAAATGTGGATTTACCCTTAAACAGCTGCTCCCAATCCACATTCCCTAGCTCCTGCCGAATTGTGTTATACTCTGCCTTTCCCCAATTTAGCACTCTTCCTTTCGGACCCCTCTTGTCCTTGTCCATGAGTATTCTAAAACTTACGGAATTGTGATCGCTATTCCCAAGTAATCACCGACTGAAACATCAACCACCTGGCCGGGATCATTCCCCAATACCAGGTCCAGTATGGCCCCTTCCCGAGTTGGACTATTTACATACTGCTCTAAAAAACTCTCCTGGATGCTCCTTACAAACTCTGCTCCATCTACGCCTCCAACACTACACGAATCCCATTCAATGTTGGGGAAGTTAAAATCTCCCATCACAACCACCCTATTGTGTCTGTCTCTGTACAACGCCGTCCATCACCCGGCCAATGACCTGATGTTGTCAGCGATGGCCTACAGAGACTGGGCCGGGGCCTGCAGAGACTGGGCCGGGGCCTGCAGAGACTGGGCCATGGCCTGCTGGGATTGGGCCATGGCCTGCTGGGACAGGGCCGTGGCCTGCTGGGACAGGGCCGTGGCCTGCAGAGACTGGGCCATGGCCTACTGGGACTGGGCTGTGGCCTGCTGGGATTGGGGCATAGCCTGATGGGACTGGGCCGTAGCCTGCTGGAATTGGGCCATAGCCTGATGGGACTGGGCCGTGGCCTGCTGGGATTGGGGCATAGCCTGATGGGACTGGGCCGTGGCCTACTGGGACTGGGCCGTGGCCTGCTGGGACAGGGCCGTGGCCTACTGGGACTGGGCCGTGGCCTACTGGGACTGGGCCGTGGCCTGCTGGGACTGGGCCGTGGCCTGCTGGGATTGGGCCAGGTTGTTGAGTGCCTGTGTGCCTGGGCTGAGGGGGAAGGGCTGAGAGGAGAGGGGGAGGGCTGAGGGGGGAGGGACTGAGGGGGAGGGCTGAGAGGAGAGGGGGAGGGCTGGAGGGGGAGGGCTGAGGGGGGAGGGCTGGAGAGGAGAGGGGGAGGGCTGAGGGGGGAGGGCATGAGGGGGAGGGCTTGGAGGGGAGGGTTCAGGTGGAAGGGCTGAGAGGGGGGAGGGCTGAGGGGGTGAGGGCCGAGGGGGAGGGCTGAGGGGGGAGGGCTGAGGGAGAGGGCTGAGAGGATAGGGGGAGGGCTGAGGGGGAGGGCTGAGGGAGAGGGCTGAGGGGGGAGGGCTGAGGGGGAGAGGCTGAGGGGGGAGGGCTGAGGGGGAGCTGACGGGGAGGGGGGAGGGCTGAGGGGGGAGGGCTAGGGGGGAGGGCTGAGGGGCAGGGGGCTGAGGGGGAGGCTGAGGGAGGGCTGAGGGAGGAGGCTGAGGGGGGAGGGCTGAGGGAGGAGGGCTGAGGGGGAGGCTGAAGGGGGAGGGCTGAGAGAGAGGGGGGAGGGCTGAGGAGGCTGAGGAGGCCTGAGAGAGGAGAGAGGGTGAGGGCTGAGGGGGGAGGGCTGAGGGGAGGTGCTGAGGGGAGGCTGAGGGGAGGGCTGGTGAGAGGGCTGAGGGGGAGGGCTGAGGGGGGAGGGCTGAGGGGGAGGCTGAGGGGGAGGGCTGAGGGGGGAGGATGAGGGCTGAGGGAGGAGGGCTGAGGGGGAGGGCTGAGGGGGAGGGCTGAGGGGCAGGGGGCGAGGGAGGAGGGCTGAGGGAAGGGAGGAGGGCTGAGGGAGGAGGGCTGAGGGGGGAGGGCTGAGGGAGGAGGGCTGAGGGAGGAGGGCTGAGGGAGGAGGGCTGAGGGGGGAGGGCAGAGGGGAGAGGGCTGAGGGGGGAGGGCTGAGGGGCAGGGGGCTGAGGGAGGAGGGCTGAGGGAAGAGGGCTGAGGGAGGAGGGCTGAGGGGGGTGGGCTGAGGGGCAGGGGGCTGAGGGAGGAGGGCTGAGGGAGGAGGGCTGAGGGAGGAGGGCTGAGGGGGAGGGCTTGAGGGGGGAGGGCTGAGGGGGGAGGGCTGAGGGGGGAGGGCTGTGAGGAGGAGGGGCTGAGGGGGAGGGCAGAGGGGAGAGGGCTCTGAGGGGGGAGGGCCTGAGGGGCAGGGGGCTGAGGGAGGAGGGCTGAGGGAGGAGGGCTGAGGGGGAGGGCTGAGGGGGAGGGCTGAGGGGCAGGGGGCTGAGGGAGGAGGGCTGAGGGAGGAGGGCTGAGGGGGGAGGGCTGAGGGGCAGGGGGCCAGGCAGGGGAGGGATCTCGCTTGGTGGCGGACCCCCGCCCTCGGCTTGGGCAATCTCCCGGTCCTTGGGTGCACCGGCTTTGTCCAGTGCCCTCTGCTGGTGCACGGTGAGCTGGCGCAGGCCACGTTCCGCCCCTTCGGGCTCGCTCCCGTTGGTTATGGCCGCTCTTTTCCTGGGCGGTGGGGGGGTGGGGACTAACAGCAATGTTAGGCGGCCCACTGTACGCAGTTGGGTCTATGTTGGCAATGGGTGCCGAGGGCCAACCGCGGCTTGAATGGGTGGCTGCAGCTATATGCCTCACGGCTGTGTTTGTACCACCCCCCAGGGAGGGGGTGGATGTCACACATGTGGAGGGGTAGGGGGGGTTGGTGCCATGGGCACACTGCTGGGTACTCACCCAGGCCGCCCTCAGTAGTTTGTGGAGCTTTTTGCGGCACTGCTCGCCAGTCCTCGGTGTCACCGGGGTGGCACTCCCGGCCGCGCCCACCTCCCTCCACAGATGCTGGGCCATGTTGGCTGGAGCCCTCCGGCTGGGTGTGGGGTACAGACACCCCCTCCTCTCCTCGAGGGTGCCCAGCAGCATCTCCAGGTTGTGGTGTGTGAACCTGGGTACTGCTCGGCTTGGCGCCATGGTCCCCCATTGGTGGCCTGTGGGCTCGCGCCACCTGTTGTGCGCCGCGACACCGCGCGTTTATGTGGCGCCGGGTCTCCGCCGCTCCAAGGCCACGCCCCCGTGCTTCCCACCCACCCCTACTAGCCCCCGTGTCGGCCGGAGAATGCCGTCTTGGAACGGGCGCAGGCAGCGAGGTAAAACACGCCCGGGTTCCCCACCAGCGCACGCACTCTGTCGCCGGAACGGAGAATCGTGGCCAGTGTTTCTCAACAGAATGTATTTCCCATGAATATTTTCAATTGTTTCTTTCAATGTTTCCCACTTGTCTTTTCCTTTGGTCTGTTTACCCAACTAACCCTCGTCAGATCTCCCCTCGTATCCATCAAACTGGCTTTGTTTCAAGCTGAGGATATAACTTTTGCCAATTGGGAAATGTCATTTTGAAATTTAACATGGAATTCTGATCATTATAATAATAATCTTTTATTGTCACAAGTATGAAGTTACTGTGAAAAGCCCCTCGGCGCCACATTCCGGCACCTGTTAGGGTAAGCTGGTACGGGAATTGAACCTGCGCTGCTGGCTTTCTTCTGCATTACAAGCCAGCTGTCTAGCCCACTGAGCTAAACCCGTGCTATGCTATTGCTCATTAACCCTGCTTCATTCCACAATACTGAGGTAGCTTTATCGCTGCTCATTCCACAATACTGAGGTAGCTTTATCCCTACTCATTCCACAATACTGAGGTAGCTTTATCCCTGCTCATTCCACAATACTGAGGTAGCTTTATCCCTGCTCATTCCACAATACTGAGGTAGCTTTATCCCTACTCATTCCACAATACTGAGGTAGCTTTATCCCTACTCATTCCACAATACTGAGGTAGCTTTATCCCTGCTCATTCCCACAATACTGAGGTAGCTTTATCCCCGCTCATTCCACAATACTGAGGTAGCTTTATCCCCGCTCATTCCACAATACTGAGGTAGCTTTATCCCCGCTCATTCCACAATACTGAGGTAGCTTTATCCCCGCTCATTCCACAATACTGAGGTAGCTTTATCCCTGCTCATTCCACAATACTGAGGTAGCTTTATCCCTGCTCATTCCACAATATGAGGTTAGCTTTATCCCCGCTCATTCCACAATACTGAGGTAGCTTTATCCCCGCTCATTCCACAATACTGAGGTAGCTTTATCCCTGCTCATTCCACAATACTGAGGTAGCTTTATCCCTACTCATTCCACAATACTGAGGTAGCTTTATCCCTGCTCATTCCACAATACTGAGGGAGCTTTATCCCTGCTCATTCCACAATACTGAGGTAGCTTTATCCCTGCTCATTCCACAATACTGAGGTAGCTTTATCCCTGCTCATTCCACAATACTGAGGTAGCTTTATCCCTGCTCATTCCACAATACTGAGGTAGCTTTATCCCTACTCATTCCACAATACTGAGGTAGCTTTATCCTGCTCATTCCACAATACTGAGGTAGCTTTATCCCTACTCATTCTACAATACTGAGGTAGCTTTATCCCTGCTCATTCCACAATACTGAGGTAGCTTTATCCCTACTCATTCCACAATGTATTGCTCCAAGAGTCTGTCACAAAAACATTCTACAAACTTATCTTCTCAGAGAATCATAGAATTTACAGTGCAGAAGGAGTCCATTTGGCCCATCGAATCTGCACCGACCCTTGGAAAGTGGACCCTACTTTAGCCACACCCTCACTCTATCCCCGTAACCCAGTAACCCCACCAAATCTTTTTGGACACTGAGGGCAATTTATCATGGCCAATCCACCTAACCTGCACATCTTTGGACTTTCGGAGCACCCGGAGGGAACCCACGCAGACACGGGGTGGAATTGAACCCAGGTCCCTGATGCTATGAGGAAGCACTGTGCCATCGGGCCGTTCAACCATTCCTAATTTGATTTTCCCAATCTGTGTGAAGTTTAAGGTCCTCCACAATGATTATACTTCCATTTTTTTATTCCCTCTTGGGATGAGTGTTGCTGGTTCGGCCACCATTTATTGCTCATCCTCAACTGTCCTTCAGAAGGTGGTGGTGAGCTGCCTTCTTCAACCACAGCAGTCCATGAGGTGTAGGTACACCCACTCTGCTGTTAGGCAGGGAGTTCCATGATGTTGCCCCAGCAACAGTGAAGGAACGGCGATATATTTCCAAGTCAGGGTGGTAAGTATTCAGAGGGGAACCAGCAGCTGATGCGTTAAGGCTAGATTGCTTTTTTTCTATATGACATAGACACGATGGACCACATGACCTCTTGTGCCCTAAGCATTGTCTGTTTCTGTCGTGGCTTTCAGTGTGTTCACAGGTTTATCATTGTCCCTCTGGAACCCTCCCACCTCAACCCAATCCGGTTAATATTGAACTCTAATCCTACGCGATACGGTTATTAGATCTGAACTTTGGTTAGTGTATCTTATGTGTCACCGCACGTTATACACTACTCGTCAGATTATGAAACAGAGCTTCATGCATGAAGTAAATTGGCTTTATTCATTTAGCTTTGCAGATGTCTCTCATCAGTTTTTAAGCAAATACAGAGTTTTGTAAAGTTTGTTTAGTCAAAGCAAATACAGAGTACTGAGTTAAATTCAGTACAACTTACAGCTCTTGACGTTTCTTCTAACTGATTACACGATACACAAAGGTTGAAAATAAAAACATAATGGCTGTTCAAAGTGATAGCGCAGAAGAGTAGCCTCAGAAGTTGAAGATAAGTGATCCCGGAATGAGTTGTTCAAAGCGGCACCTATTTTTTAAAGATTATTGCTGTCACTAATGGTACTCCCCTTTTTGGCTGTGATTGGCTTGAAGTAATTACACAGTTAATTCAATTCCATCAACATTTTAACATGAGGTGATGAAATGCGTCTTTATTATGAGTCCTATCCATTGCCAAGGAGACAGTTTCTGGGAATGTTGCCCAAAAGCTGTGACTTGGCCAAATGTGCCCGTGGTCTGCCTGGCTTTCTTATCTTGATGATTCCGATAGGGAACAGCATCATTTTACTGGATAAAAGCAAATTACTGTGGATGCTGGAATCTTTGACCAGCTTTGAGAAAGAGTCATCGGTCTCGAAACGTTAGCTCTTTTCTCTCCCTACAGATACTGCCAGACTTGCTGAGATTTTCCAGCATTTTCCCTTTCGCATGATTTTACTGTCTTGTTTGATTTTAACATTCCATTTCAAGAAGCCATTTCAAAGCTTGGTCCATTTATTCCTTTAATTTGTTATATACCAAAACGATAGAATCTACCTTTTTAGTATAGAATCTATCAATGGTTGACCACACCTCAGGGACAACTAGGAATGGGCATTGCCCCACAACAAGGACGGGTATGTACGGGTTTGCTGCCAGCTGCAGACTGGGCAAAGAATCCTCTTTAAAATTCCAAAAATTGAAGGAAGAACATTATTATTTTTGTTTCAAACAGGTACAAGAGATCAGCGCTGGCTCTGAGCCGCATTCACCGCTCTCACCCATTCCCTCCACGTGAACGGCTAGTCCGGTGGGTAAAACATATCGTGCAGCTTGGGGGAGGAAGTCACCTTCGGGCATATGGATTACAGCAGCCCTGGTACCAGCTGTACCTCATTGATGTCATCTTGTTCCTGCTGGTGGTTAGTTCTGTGATATTGTACATTATAATCAAGGTAGTGAAGAGTGTAATCGGAGCTCTGTGCAGGGGAAGAAAATCCAAAGTGGCTTAAAGTGATTCGATCGCTGACGAATAGACCCAGTTACTTTTTCCAGATACGGACTTTGCATTTCATTTTTATGTTGTTTTGCAATGCACCACGAGAATTTACTTACTGTATAATGATGCGCATCTCGATTTTGAATTAAATCTGATTGGATTGGATTGGATTTGTTTATTGCCACGTGTACCGAGGTAAAGTGAAAAGTATTTTTCTGCGAGCAGCTCAACAGATCATTAAGTATATGGGAAGAAAAGGGAATAAAAGAAAATACATAATAGGGCAACACAACATATACAATGTAACTACATAATCACCGGCATCGGATGAAGCATACAGGGTGTAGTGTTAATGAGGTCAGTCCATAAGAGGGTTATTTAGGAGTCTGGTGTGGGGAAGGAAAAAAATGAAATAAAAATCACTTATTGTCACGAGTAGGCTTCAATTAAGTTACTGTGAAAAGCCCCTAGTCACCACATTCCGGCGCCTGTTCGGGGAGGCTGGTACGGGAATCGAACCGTGCTGCTGGCCTGCTTGGTCTGCTTTAAAAGCCAGCGATTTAGCTCAGCGAGCTAAACCAGGACAGATTTTTGGTAAGGTGCATCTCTAGGAATTTGAAACTGCTAACCATCTCCACCTCGGCCCCGTTGATGCTGACAGGGGTGTGTACAGTACTTTGCTTCCTGAAGTCAATGAACATCTATTTAGTTTTGCTGGCATTGAGGGAGAGATTGTTGTCGTTACACCGCTCCACTCGGTTCTCAATCTCCCTCCTGTATTCTGACTCATCGTTATTCGAGATCCGGCCCATTATGGTCGTATCATCAGCAAACCTGTCAATGGAGTTGGAACCCAGTTTTGCCACGCAGTCGTGTGTGTACAGGGAGTAGAGTAGGGGGCTAAGTACGCAGCCTTGCAGGGCCCCGGTATTGAGGACTATTGTGGAGGAAGTGTTGGTGTTCATTCTTGCTGATTGTGGTCTGTTGGTCAGAAAATCGAGGCTCCAGTTGCAGAGTGAGGAGCCAAGTCCTAGGTTTTGGAGCTTTGATATGAGCTTGATTGGACTGTGAAAAGCTCACCCAGTAGCACACAATGAATTATAGCTTGTATTGATCGTGCTGTTACAAGTTGGTATCAATTGTCTGGGAAACATATTGTTTAGCCCGACAAGTGAAATACAGATGTTTACAGCATGGAAACAGGCCCTTTGGCCCATGTGATGATCGGTATTTACTTTTAATACCTTGCCCCTTTAAGAGGCTTGGAACCCTGGGGGGGTTCTGGAGGGTTTCCTGTTTTGGGGGGGGGGGTCTTTGATTGGGATCTCCGATGGTGGTCTCTGATGGGGTAGTGTCTGATGGAGTCTCTGGTGGGGTCTCTGGTGGGGGTCTCTGGTGTGTGGGTCAGGTGCAGGGTTCTGGTGTGGGGGTCTGGTGGGGGGTCTCTGCTTGGAGTCTCTGGTGCAGGGTTCTGGTGGGTGGGTCTGGTGCAGGGTTCTGGTGGGTGGGTCTGGTGCAGGGTTCTGGTGGGGTTTCTGCTGATGGTCTCAGATGGAAGTCCCTGGAGGGTTGGTCTGGTGAGAGTCTCTGAAGTGGGTCTCTGGGGGAGGTCTCTGGTAGGAGGGTCAGATGGAGGTCTTTGGTATGAGGGTCGGGTGGGGGTCTCTGGTGTGTGGGTCTGGTGGGGGGTCTCTGCTTGGAGTCTCTGGTGGGGGTCTCTGGTGTGGGCGTCTGGTGGGGGTCTCTGCTTGAAATCTCTGGTGGGTGGGTGTGGTGAGGGTCTCTGCTTGGAGTCTCTGGTGGGTGGGTGTGGTGAGGGTCTCTGAAGCAGGTCTATGGTGGGGGAGGGTCCGATGGGAGTTTCCGGTGGGGGTCTCTGATGGCTGGGTCAGCTGGGGTCTTGGATAGGGGTCTTTGGTGGGAGGATCAGGTGAGAGGATCGGGTGGCAGTCTCTGGTGGGGTCTCTGTTGGTGGGTCTGGTGGTAACGGAAAATCCAGCTCAGGGACCCGGGTCGGCACGGTGGCACAGTGGTTAGCACTGCTGTCTCACAGCGCCAGGGAGCACAGTGGTTAGCACTGCTGCCTCACAGAGCCAGGGGTGGCACAGTGGTTAGCACTGCTGTCTCACAGCGCCGGGCTGGCACAGTGGTTAGCACTGCTGCCTCACAGCGCCGGGCTGGCACAGTGGTTAGCACTGCTGTCTCACAGCGCCGGGCTGGCACAGTGGTTAGCACTGCTGCCTCACAGAGCCAGGGTGGCACAGTGGTTAGCACTGCTGTCTCACAGAGCCAGGGTGGCACAGTGGTTAGCACTGCTGTCTCACAGCGCCAGGGTGGCACAGTGGTTAGCACTGCTGCCTCACAGCGCCGGGCTGGCACAGTGGTTAGCGCTGCTGTCTCAGATCGCCAGGGTGGCACAGTAGTTAGCACTGCTGTCTCACAGCGCCGGGTGGCACAGTGGTTAGCACTGCTGTCTCACAGCGCCAGGGTGGCACAGTAGTTAGCACTGCTGTCTCACAGCGCCGGGCTGGCACAGTGGTTAGCACTGCTGTCTCACAGCGCCGGGTGGCACAGTGGTTAGCACTGCTGTCTCACAGCGCCAGGGAGCACAGTTGTTAGCACTGCTGTCTCACAGAGCCAGGGTGGCACAGTGGTTAGCACTGCTGTCTCACAGAGCCAGGGTGGCACAGTGGTTAGCACTGCTGTCTCACAGAGCCAGGGGCCCAGGACAGCATGGTGACAACTTATCCTATAAAGGGAATGATCAGGAAGTTTGAAGACGTCACAAAATTGGCGGCATGGTAGGTAGTGGGGAGGATCGCTGTCGTCTGTAGGAAGATATCAATGGACCGGTGAGGTGGGCGAAAAGTGGCCACTGAAATTCAACCCAGAGACGTGTGAGATGATAAATTTGGGGAGGTCAAAAAGGGAAATGATTACAGGCTGGATTCTTGTGTTTCTCAGCAATGTGCCGTTAGCTGGTGGTGGGATTCTCCCTTCCTGCCTCTTGTCAATGGGATTTCCCATTGAAGCCGCTCCACGCTGCGGGGAAACCTGGGAGCGGGATGCTCTGTCGGGCGGGAAAAGTGAATCGCAACAGCCTGAGAATTCCGACCTTCACAATAAATGGGAGGAGACCCAGAGGTGTAGAGGAAATGAGGGACCTTGCAGTGAATGTCTACAGATCCCTGAAGGTTGCAAGACAGGCCAATAAGGTGGTTAAGAAGGTATATGGCATTCTTTCATTTATTAGCCAAGATCTAAAATGCTGGAACTGTATAAAAGATTAGTTAATAACAATCGCTTATTTTCACAAGTAGGCTTCAATGAAGTTACTGTGAAAAGCCCCTAGTTGCCACATTCCGGGAGGCTGGTACAGGAATTGAACCCGCACTGCATGGCCTTATTCTGCATTACAAGCCAGCTGTTTATCCCACTGTGCTAAAACATCAGCCATAATTGGATCAAACGGCTGACGGATGGTCTGTTTCTCTTTCTATTCCTTGTGTTCTTTTCATTGTTGAGACTAGCTTTTAATTTCAGATTTAGTAATTTAATTTAAATCTGCCCTTTGTGCTGTAATTGGATCTGACCTCATGCCCAGGCTAAAATTCAGCTCCCCTTTGCACTCTGTGACCCTGCTTCCAAAACACGAGGCAAAGTTGTGGGAAAGGAAAGGAACAGATGTATGCTGCATTACCTGTGCCGAGCAGATCCCTTCCACAATGTTGACACTTTTCACAGTTATATTGCAGCTTGGAATTTTCTGATTTACTGGAAACGGAAAGAAAGCAATGATTATTCCTTCCAGCGAAATTGCTGATTCCGTATATTCACAGGTCTCACCTGATAGCTGCAGCTCTTGTGAGAGGAGCCGTGCTCAGTAACTATTCAATAAACTTAGCCACAGACAAGAAGAATAAGTTCTGATGTGAAAGGTCAGTCAGCTGAATCTTTAGCCCGATATCTTTTCCCACAGATACTGTCAGATTGTCTGAGCATTTCCAACATGTTTTGTTTTTATTAAAGGATGAACTAATTCAAGAACATTCCATTGCAAGTCATCTCATGTAGAGAAGACATAGAATAGAATCATAGGGCGGGATTCTCCGGTTGCCGATGGCAAAATTGTGTTTGGCAATTGGCCGGAGAATCCCTGTTTGCGCCGAGCTATTGTGATGCTCCGCCCCTTCAAAAACAGCCTACTTGTCAGCTGAGGCTGTCAGGCTGTCAGCGAGGGCCTCCCCCGATGCTCTGCCCTCGATAGGCCGAGTTCCCGACGGCGTGGGACACGTATCCTTTTTTTTTCTGGACCTCCCATGGCGGCTGAGGAGTGAGACCAGCGCCGCCACAGTCGGGGGAAGGGGAGCCATTTCGCTGGCATGGGGGCCTTTGTCAGGAGTTGGGGGGAACTGGTGGGGGTGGTCTGGGGGTGGCGAGCCTGGTTACAGGGGGGTGGTTTTTGCGTACGGCCGGTGCTATGTTGTACGATACGACCGTTGCTGTGTTGTACGATGCGACCGTTGCAGGCCGCCACTGTGCGCATGCGTGGCCACGGACCTGGAAATTCTCTGGCCGTATCCGCATGTAAAGCCGGGGGCAAATCTCACGAGAGGCCTCACAGGAGTTTGAAATTTTTTTTTAGAATACTCAATTTTTTCTAATTAAGGGGCAATTTAGCATGGCCAATCCACCTACCCTGCACATCTTTGGGTTGTGGGGGAGAAACCCACGCAAACACGGGGAGAATGTGCAAACTCCACATGGACAGTGACCCAGAGCCGGAATCGAACCCGGGACCTCGGCGCCACGAGGCAGCATAACCACTGTGCCACCGTGCTGCCCTGCCTCACAAGGTTTAACGGCCGTTTCGTGTCACTGAGCC
This sequence comes from Scyliorhinus canicula, assembly GCF_902713615.1. Lineage (NCBI taxonomy): Eukaryota > Metazoa > Chordata > Chondrichthyes > Carcharhiniformes > Scyliorhinidae > Scyliorhinus > Scyliorhinus canicula. Next base: position 197,124,062 of record NC_052153.1, read on the forward strand.
GAGCACGAAGGGGCCGCTCGGTTACACCCATTATATTTTCTTTGAGGGGATGAAAGTTCGGATGGTGTGGCTGCAAAATTGACTGTAGACACAATGCTGAGTAGGAGAGTAAGCGGTGAAGAGGACAGAAGGAATATGGGTGGGTGACTTGACTGAGCAAATGTAGTATAATGTGGAAAAATATCAACTTTTTCATTTTGGCAGATAGAATGGAAAAGCAGTAAACTTTCAATAGAGCGGGATGTGGAACTCTGAGGATCTGGGTAACTAAAACAGTTAGTTGGGAAACTTCAGCATCTGTGGAGAGAGAGAACAGAGCTAACGTTTCGTGTCTGGACATCTCTTTGTCAGGGTTCTGGATATCCTGCTAACTGAATTACAAAAGGTTACAATGCAGGGCCACTCAGCACCTGACCTCATTACAGCCTTGATTCAAACATGGCCAAATGAGCTGAATTGAACTTCAGAGGTGAGATGACGGCGATATCAAGGCATCATTTGATCGAGTATGGCATCAAGGAGCCCGAGCTAAACTGGAGTCAATGGGAATCAGGGGGGGAATCTCTCCGCTGGTTGGAGTCATACCCAGCACAGAGGAAGATGGTTGTTGTGGTTGGCGGTCAATCATCTCAGCTCCAGGACGTCACTGCAGGAGTTCCTCAGGGTAATGTCCTCGGCCCAACCATCTTCAGCTGCTTCATCAATGACCCCCCCCCCCCGATATCAGGTCAGAATGTTCAGCACCATTCGCAACTCCTCAGATAATGAAGCAGTCCATGTCCAAATGCAGCAAGACCTGGACAATATCCAGGCTTGGGCTGACAAGTGGCCAGTTACGTTTGTGCCACACAGTGCCAGGCAATGGCCATCTCCGACAAGAGAGGATCTAACCACCGCCCCTTGACATTCAATGGCATTGCCATCGCTGAATCCCCCACAATCAACATCCTGGGGGTTACCATTGATCAGAAACTGAACCGGACCCAGCCACATTAATACTGTGGCTGCCAGGGCAGGTCAGAGGCTAGGAGTCCTGCAGTGAGTAACTCACTTCCTGACCCCCCCCCCCACAAAAAAGCCTGTCCACCATCTAGACGGCACAAGTCAGGAGTGTGATGGAATACTCTCCGCTTGCCTGGATGAGTGTAGCTCCAACAAAACTCGCGAAGCTCACACCCTCCACCATCAAGTTACTTTGTCAGCCGTGTGCACCATCTGCAAGGAATACACTTCAGGAATTCACCAAGGGCAACAGGGTGGCGCAGTGGGTTAGCCCTGCTGCTTCACGGCGCCGAGGTCCCAGGGCAAACAGGGTGGCGCAGTGGGTTAGCCCTGCTGCTTCACGGCGCCGAGGTCCCAGGTTCAATTCCGGGTCACTGTCCGTGTGGCGTTTGCACATTCTCCCCGTGTCTGCGTGGGGTTCGCCCCCCACAACCCAAAGATGTGCAGGCTAGGTGGATTGGCCATGCTAAATTGCCCCTTAATTGGAAACAAATGAATCGGGTTCTCTGAATTTAAAAAAAGGAATTCACCAAGGCTCCTTAGATATCACCATCCTAACTTATGACCACTACCATACAGAAGGTCAAGGGCAACAGAGACCCAGGACCATCACCACTTGCAAGCTCCCTCCAAGTCACTGATTTGGAACTATCTCCTTCATTGTCGCTGGGAGAAATCAGGGCAATTAGGGATGGGTAATGATTGCTGACCTCGCCAGCACCATCCGCACCCTCTAAATGAATAAAATAAAATAAAGTACAGCAAGCAATTAAAAAGGCAAATGAAATGTTGTAGTTTATGGCAAGGAAAATGGAATATAAAAGGAAATAATTTGTGTACTTTTATCCAGGGTGTTGGTGAGACCATTATCTGAAATATTTGTAAAGTTTGGTCACCTTCAACCTCATTCCTACACACACATACACACATATAAATATATTTATCATATCCATCTTATTGTGTACAATTCTGGTCGCCACACTACCAGATGGATGTGGAGGATTTGGAGAGGGTGCAGAAGAGATTTACCAGGATGCTGCCTGGTATGGAGGGCATTAGCTATGAGGATCAGTTGGACAAACTCGGTTTGCTCTCACTGGAACGACGGAGGTTGAGGGGTGACTTGATAGAGGTCTACAAAATAGAGGAGCATGGACAGAGTGGATAGTCAGATGCTCTTTCCAAGGATAGGAGAGTCAAGTATTAGGGGACGTAGGTTTTAAATGCTTGGGGAAAAGTTTAGTTTTTTACACAGAGGGTGGTAAATATATGGAATGTACTCCCTGGCGGGAATGGTTGGAGCAGGTACGATAGCGGCATTTAAGGAGCATCTAGACAAATATATGAATATCTAGAGCACCCAATTCATTTTTTTCCAATTAAGGGGCAATTTAGCGTGGGCAATCCACCTACCCTGCACATCTTTGGGTTGTGGGGGTGAAACCCACGCAAACACGGGGAGAATGTGCAAACTCCACACGGACAGTGACCCAGAGCCGGGATCGAACCTGGGACCTTGTTCCGTAAGGCAGCAGTGCTAACCCACTGTACCACCGTGCTGCCTAATCCTGTTTACTTTCATGTATTTAGCGTGTGTCCTGTGTTCTTCATGTATGGAATGATCTATGGACTGTACGCAGAACAATACTTTTTACTGTACGTCAGTACATGAGACAATAAATCTAAATCTAAATGCCATAAACTCTTTAATCACAATGCAGGCACAGCTTGAACTGAAGCCAAAGTCCAGACAAGCAAGCACCTTTGTTTAGTATCAATCCAACTATAATTTTAACCTTTCTTTACACAGAAACACAAAAGTAAACTCCCTTAAAGTTACACCTTATTTCTAATACTCCAAAATACAAGTATAAATGACTTCAATCAATCTCTGTTCCTGACATTGGTCCATAACGCGTGAAAGAGATTATAAACAGTTCAAGTCAAACCTTACTTTCTGCTAATTTAAAAACTGACTTTGCTGGACCAAAACATGGCTGCTGCAGGTCACATCATTTGCAAGTTGTCCACAGTTCTGGAAACTTCCAACAGTAATTACAGGCCAAAACTCAACCCTCATCCTTGTGGAATCTCACACTTATCATTGTGGGAACTCTTTACAATCAACAAAACAAGGGAGCAGCAGACACTGTCTCCCAGCCTGGACTTATAACAAAGAGAGGATGATGAAAACTCATTATACCTGCAGAGGTGCTAATGGACACCATCAATCTCCCAAGGTCAACGATGCATTTTGACCAGTCATCCAAAAAATGTTTTTATCAACTCGCACATGGAGGAAAGGGATCTCATCTGACTGCTCTGTCTGAAAGGTGAATTCGATTGTCAGACGGACCTGTAAGTTACAGCAACTCATCAGCGGAACAAAATGAACTGGACAAAGTTGGAAAGGATATAAGAACATAAGAACTAGGAGCAGGGGTAGGCCATCTGGCCCCTCGAGCCTGCTCCGCCATTCAATTAGATCATGGCTGATCTTTTGTGGACTCAGCTCCACTTTCCGGCCCGAACACCATAACCCTTAATCCCTTTATTCTTCAAAAAACTATCTATCTTTACCTTAAAAACATGTAATGAAGGAGCCTCAACTGCTTCACTGGGCAAGGAATTCCATAGATTCACAACCCTTTGGGTGAAGAAGTTCCTCCTAAACTCAGTCCTAAATCTACTTCCCCTTATTTTGAGGCTATGTCCCCTAGTTCTGCTGTCACCCGCCAGTGGAAACAACCTGCCCGCATCTATCCTATCTATTCCCTTCATAATTTTAAATGTTTCTATAAGATCCCCCCTCATCCTTCTAAATTCCAACGAGTACAGTCCCAGTCTATTCAACCTCTCCTCATAATCCAACCCCTTCAGCTCTGGGATTAACCCCTTTAAAATAAGGAAATTCCCCTTCAAAAGGATATGCTTTACTGGAAAACAGAATCCATGTCTACAGACAGACAGCAGAATATACATCCCGAAGATTCATCACAGACCTACAGAAAATGATGTGGGAAGAACAAAATGAAGAATGAGATGTGAATCAGTTCTGCGCTGGCCAGACAAAATCACATTGCCCCAACGGGAGAACGATTAATGTTGTCCCTAGCATCCACCTGAGCCATTTTCATAGGGGCTGGCCAGAGAGGCTGGTTTAGCACACTGGGCTAAATCGCTGGTTTTTAAAGCAGACCAAGGCAGGCCAGCAGCACGGTTCAATTCCCGCACCAGCCTCCCCGAACAGGTACCGGATTGTGGCAACTAGGGGCTTTTCACAGTAACTTCATTGAAGCCTACTCGTGACAATAAGCGATTTTCATTTTCAAGGGATCAGCAGTCTCCGGAGACATTGTGGAACCTTTTGCGGGGACATGGATCAAATCAATTTGCATCCTGTCAGCAGTGAGCTGGCCTTTGTCCTGGAATTCACCTTTGGGACGGGTCAGTCAGCTCCATTCAGGCTTTTTGCCCTTAATAATACAGGACTCAGGGTCTCTCTCTCTCTCTCTCCTGCCTGGCGCCCTCTCCACCTGCTGCGAGGCTGTTACCAGACCAGGAGACCAAAGGAACGGCAGGATCACGTCCCAGCAGCCACACGGACCAGCCAGCTTTGAGGAAGAGCCATCTGTGCTGGTTTTAACTACTCTTCCTGGGAATGGTGAGTATACTCCCTTAGCCCACAGAAACTCCCAATTAGGTTAGATGGTTTAGGTTGGGGTGGGTGAGCGGATATATATATATATGTTTGCGGGCGTTTAAGTAAATTTGTGTAAAAGTAAGAATTTACGATATGCTGTTTAGTCTCATGCTTTATACATAATATTTCATAACTGGTGTTTGTGTGTTATGGTCTAAGTTGTGGAGGACCTTATTCTCTTGAATAAATGATTTATTTTTAAATCTACCATTGTTATGGTCCCACTTTTCTTTCACTGTCCGCTCTGGTTGAGTCACAATAATTGCCTGGATATAATTCCATAGTCAAGGACCCAAAGGGAATCCGACAGCTTTGAACCCACTCACTCAAGAGAGGCTACTGGGTAGAGATAAACAGCGGTCTCTCTTCCTCTCTCTCTTGTGAGGTTGTACTAGTGGGGCCCTTCCGGGTGACATTTCACCATCACAGGAGTGAGACTCACACAGGCAGTAGGTGGCGGTCAGGGTAACTGGTGTGGCATAAAGACAACCTCACTGGTTAGGTATAAACAGTGCGACTTGTCCCCTCTCTCTTGCAAAACTGTCCCAGTGCGACACTTTCGGGTTGTGGTTTCAAAGCCTGCAGGAGAGACACCCACAGTTTTCTGTGACCCCCCAGTACCAGCCTGTTGTGGAGTAAAGGAAACCCTGTCACAGAGACCATTATGGTCCATCAAATCAACTGGAATCTTCCTGCTGAGGGGAGGTTGGCTGATTGTAGATGCCCCGTCTTTCCCGGAGCGGGGCCTGCACAGCGGGCGAAGGCTCATGGAATGAATCAGTCGGGAGGCACGAGTGAGAGGTTATAGCAGTCGGAGGGTTTAATGAGGGTCCGGGTTATCGCTGCTTCACTGTTTGGATGGTGAACAACGCAGGATATAGAACAGTACAGGCCCTTCATTAACAGGCCTTATAGAACAGGCCCTTCGGCCCTCGATGTTGTGCCGAGCCATGATCACCCTACTCAAACCTATGTATCCACCCTATACCCATAACCCAACACCCCCCCCTAACCTTACCTTTTTAGGATACTACGGGCAATTTAGCATGGCCAATCCACCTAACCCGCACATCTTTGGACTGTGGGAGGAAACCGGAGCACCCGGAGGAAACCCACGCACACACGGGGAGGACATGCAGACTCCACACAGACAGTGACCCAGCCGGGAATCGAACCTGGGACCCTGGAGCTGTGAAGCATTTATGCTAACCACCATGCTACCGTGTTGCCCCTGGTGTTGGTCTGGTGTTGGTCAGGTATGGCCTGGTGTTGTCATCACTTTGAGAGTTTAGCTCCATGCAGCTTGGGGAAAGCCACCTGACCTCCCTCCTCAATGTTGGACTCAGGATGATTGGAATTCTGAGGTTTGAAGGGAGTCAGGATTCCTTCTGTTTTTGGAGACACGGGTCTCGAGTCGGTAAACAGGCTCTCTCTTAGAATCATAGAATTTACAGTGCAGAAGGAGGCCATTCGTCCCATCGAGTCTGCACCGGCCCTTGGAAAGAGCACCCTACTTAAGCCCACGCCTCCACCCTATCCCCATAACCCAGTAACCCCACCTTACCTTTTTGGACACAAAGCACAATTTATCACGGCCAATCCACCTAACCTGCACATCTTTGGGACTTGTGGGAGGAAACCGGAGCACCCGGAGAAAACCCACACAAACACGGGGAGAACGTGCAGACTCCGCACAGAGGTTTTTTCCTATTAAGGGGCAATTTAGCATGGCCAATCCACCTACCCGGACACATCTTTGGGTTGTGGGTGCAAACTCCAATGCAAACATGGGGAGAATGTGCAAACTCCACACAGAAGCCCAGAGCCGAGATCAAACCTGGTGCTGGTTTAGCTCACTGGGCTAAATCGCTGGATTTTAAAGCAGACCAAGGCAGGCCAGCAGCACGGTTTGATTCCCGTACCAGCCTCCCCAGACAGGCGCCGGAATGTGGCGACTAGGGGCTTTTCACAGTAACTTCATTGAAGCCTACTCATGACAATAAACAATTTTCATTTCATTTCATTTTGCAACCTGGGACCTTGGCGCCGTGAGATAGCAGCGCTAACCACTGCGCCACCATGATGGCCCTAGAGTTGAAGGTTCGAGGGGTTGAAGCTAGAGAATTTGAGGTTAGAGGATTTGAGGTTAGACGGTTGAGGGTTTGAAGATTTGAGGGGTTGAGGGCTGAGGGTTGAAGGTTTGATGGGTTGAAGGTAGAGGGTTTGAGGGAAGAGGGGTTCAGGGTTTGACTGGTTGAAGGTGGAGGGTTTGAGGTTAGAGGGATGGAGGGTTTGAGGGATGGGGATTGAGGGTTTGAGTTTAGAGAGGTTGAAGGTTTGAGGGTTTGAGATTAGAGGGATGAGGGTTTGAGGATTGAGGGTTTGAGGATTGAGGGTTTGAGGGATTGAGGGTTTGAGGATTGAGGGTTTGAGGATTGAGGGTTTATGGGATTGAGGGTTTGAGGATTGAGGGTTTGAGAGTTGAGGGTTTGTGGATTGGGGGTTTGAGGGATTGAGGGTTTGAGGATTGAGGGTTTGTAGATTGAGGGTTTGAGGATTGAGGGTTTGTGGATTGAGGGTTTGAGGATTGAGGGTTTGAGGATTGAGGGTTTGTGGATTGAGGGTTTGAGGATTGAGGGTTTGAGGATTGAGGGTTTGTGGATTGAGGATTTAGGGTTTGAGGGATTGAGGATTGAGGGTTTGTGGATTGAGGGTTTGAGGATTGAGGGTTTGTGGATTGAGGGTTTGTGGATTGAGGGTTTGAGGATTGAGGGTTTGTGGATTGAGGATTTGAGGATTGAGGGTTTGAAGGTTTGAGGATTGAGGGTTTGAGGATTGGGGGTTTGAGGATTGGGGGTTTGAGGATTGAGAGTTTGAGGCTTGAGGGTTTGAGGATTGACGGTTTGAGGATTGAGGGTTTGTGGATTGAGGATTGAGGGTTTGAGGATTGAGGGTTTGAGGGATTGAGGGTTTGGATTGAGGATTGAGGGTTTGAGGATTGAGGGTTTGATGATTGAGGGTTTGAGGGATTGAGGGTTTGTGGATTGAGGATTGAGGGTTTGAGGATTGAGGGTTTGAGGGATTGAGCGTTTGTGGATTGAGGGTTTGAGAGTTGAGGGTTTGAGGATTGAGGGTTTGAGGATTGAGGGTTTGAGGATTGAGGGTTTGAGGATTGAGGGTTTGAGGGATTGAGGGTTTGTGGATTGAGGATTGAGGGTTTGAGGATTGAGGGTTTGAGAGTTGAGGGTTTGAGGATTGAGGGTTTGAGGATTGAGGGTTTGTGGATTGAGGATTGAGGGTTTGAGAGTTGAGGGTTTGAGAATTGAGGGTTTGAGGATTGGGGTTTGAGGATTGAGGGTTTGAGGATGTGAGGGTTTGAGGATTGAGGGTTTGAGGATTGAGGGTTTGAGGATTGAGGATTTGAGGATTGAGGGTTTGAGGATTGAGGGATTGAGGGTTTGAGGATTGAGGGTTTGAGGATTGAGGGTTTGAGGATTGAGGGTTTGAGATTTGAGGATTGAGGGATTGAGGGTTTGAGGATTGAGGGTTTGAGGATTGAGGGTTTGAGGATTGAGGGTTTGAGGATTTGAGGGTTTGAGGATTGAGGGTTTGAGGGTTTGAGGATTGGGGGTTTGAGGATTGGGGGGTTTGAGGGTTTGAGGATTGGGGGGTTTGAGGATTGAGGGTTTGAGGATTGAGGGTTTGAGGATTGAGGGTTTGAGGATTGGGGGGGTTTGAGGATTGAGGGTTTGAGGATTGAGGGTTTGAGGATTGGAGGTTTGAGGATTGAGGGATTGAGGGTTTGTGGATTGAGGGTTTGAGGATTGAGGGTTTGAGGATTGAGGGTTTGAGGATTGAGGGTTTGAGGATTGAGGGATTGAGGGTTTGTGGATTGAGGGTTTGAGGATTTGAGGATTGAGGGTTTGAGGGTTTGAGGATTGAGGGTTTGAGGATTGAGGGTTTGAGGGAGGAGCCGCAGTGTATTGCGGGGCCCTGGTTACTGGTTAATCCCCTAGTTAAGGAGTTACCTGGTTAACAGTAACGAGTTAACAGGAACTGAGCCGTCGGGGAGCGAGGCCCCGCCCCGTTGCCAGGGGAACCGGGACAACAGGGGGCGGGGCCGCGCTCTGAGTGACACCGGGACAGCCAATCAGCGGCCGACTCAGTTCGCGTCAACGGCACGTCAACCAATCAGAGCGGAGGAGCGGCAAGAGACAGAGTCGGAGAAGGTGAGTGTGTCAGAGAGAAATAGAGAGATAGTGAGGGAGGGGATAGTGAGGGAGGGATAGTGAGGGAGGGATAGTGAGGGAGGGAAGGGGAGGGAGGTGAGAGTGAGGGAGGGATAGTGAGGGAGGGGAGGGAGGTGAGAGTGAGGGAGGGAGGAGAGAGTGAGTGAGAGGAGTGAGGGAGGTGAGAGTGAGGGAGGGATAGTGAGGGAGGGGAGGGAGGAGAGAGTGAGGAAGGATTAGTGAGGGAGGGATAGTGAGGGTGAGACAGTGAGGGAGAGATAGTGAGGGAGAGATAGTGAGGGAGGAATAGTGAGGGAGGAATAGTGAGGGAGGAAAGAGTGAGGGAGGAATAGTGAGGGAGGGAAGAGTGAGGGAGGGAGAATGAGGGAGGGATAGTGAGGGTGAGGATGGAGGAGAGAGTGAGGGAGCGATAGTGAGGGAGGGGAGATTGAGGGAGAGGACGGAGTGAGGAAGAATGAGGGAGGGATAGTGAAGGAGGGAGGGAGGAAGAGTGAGTGAGGGATAGTGAGGGAGGGGAGGGAGGAGAGAGTGAGGGATGGATAGTGAGGGATGGATAGTGAGGGAGGGATAGCGAGGGAGAGATAGTGTGGGAGAGATAGTGTGGGAGAGATAGTGTGGGAGGGATAGTGAGGGAGGAATAGTGAGGGAGGGAGAGGAGGGAGGGATAGGGAGAAGGGAGAGATAGTGAGGAGGGGAGAGTGAGGGAGAGGAGTGAGGGAGGGAGAGCGAGGGAGGGATAGTGAGGGAGAGGATGGAGGAGAAAGTGAGGAGGGGATAGTGAGGGAGGGGAGATTGAGGGAGAGGACGGAGTGAGGAAGAATGAGGGAGGGATAGTGAAGGAGTGGCGGGAGAGTGAGTGAGGGATAGTGAGGGAGGGGAGGGAGGTGAGAGTGAGGGAGGGATAGTGAGTGAGGGAGGTGAGTGAGGGAGGGATAGTGAGGGAGGGGGATAGTGAGGGAGAGGTAGTGAGGGAGAGGAGGGAGGAGTGAGGGAGGGATAGTGAGGGAGGGGAGGGAGGGGATAATGAGGAAGTCATAGTGAGGGAGGGGAGGGAGGTGAGTGAGGGAGATATACTGAGGGAGGGATAGTGAGGGAGAGGAGGGAGGACAGAGTGAGGGAGAAAGAGTGAAGGAGGGATAATGAGGGGGAGACAGTGAGGGAGAGATAGTGAGGGAGGGATAGTGTGGGAGGGAGATGAGGGAGGGATAGTGAGGGAGGGAGAGTGAGGGAGGGGCGGGTGAGGGAGAGGAGGAGAGAGTGAGGGAGGGATAGTGAGGGAGCAGAGAGTGAGGGAGGGATAGTGAGGGAGGGATAGTGAGGGAGGGATGGTGAGGGAGAGATAGTGAGGGAGGGCTAGTGAGGGAGAGGAGGGAGGGATTGTGAGGGTGGGATAGTGAGGGAGAGATAGTGAGAGGGTGTAGTGAGGGAGGGACAGTGAGGGCGAGAGTGAGGAAGGGATAGTGAGGGAGGGAGAGGAGAGAGTGAGGGAGGGATAGTGAGGGAAAGATAGTGAGTGAGAGGAGGGAGAAGTCAGGGAGGGATAGTGAGGGAGAGGAGGGAGAAGTCGGAGGGATAGTGAGGGAGAGGAGGGAGGAGAGTGTGAGGGAGAGTGAGGGAGGGGAGGGAGGTGAGAGTGAGGGAGGGATAGTGAGGGAGAGGAGGGAGGGATAGTAAGGGACAGATAGTGAGGGAAGGATAGTGAGGGAAGGGAGGGAGGGAGAGTGAGGTAGGGATAGTAAGGGTCAGATAGTGAGGGAGAGATAGTGAGGGAGGGATAGTGATGGAGGAATCGTGAGGGAGGGGTGAGTCAGGGAGAGGAGGGAGGGAGGTGTGAGTGAGGGAGAGATAGTGAGGGAGGGATAGTGAGGGAGAGGATGGAGGAGAGAGTGAGGGAGGGATAGTCAGGGAGGGGAGATTGAGGGAGAGGATGGAGGAGGAAGAATGAGGGAGAGATAGTGAAGGAGTGGAGGGAGGGGAGGGAGGTGAGAGTGAGGTAGGGATAGTGAGGGAGGTGAGAGTGAGGGACGGATAGTGAGTGAGGGATAGTGAGCGAGGGATAGTGAGGGAGAAGAGGGAGGGGAGGGAGGTCAGAGGGAGGGATAGTGAGTGAGGGTGGGATAGTGAGGGAGAGGAGGGAGGAGAGAGTGAGGGAGAGAATGAGGAAGTCATAGTGAGGGAGGGGAGGGAGGTGTGAGTGAGGGAGAGATACTGAGGGAGGGACAGTGAGGGAGAGGAGGGAGGATAGAGTGAGGGAGAAAGTGAAGGCGGGACAGTGAGGGGAGGAGGGAGGAGAGAGGGAGGGATAGTGAGGGAGATGAGGGAGGGATAGGGAGGGAGAGAGGGAGGGATAGGGGAGGGATAGTGAGGGAGGGGTGGTGAGGGATAGGAGGGAGGAGAGAGTGAGGGAGGGATAGTGAGGGAGGGATAGTGAGGCTGAGATAGCGAGGGAGAGATAGTGAGGGAGAGATAGTGTGGGAGGGATAGTGAGGGAGGGAGAGGAGGGAGGGATGGGGAGAAGGGAGAGATAGTGAGGGAGGGGAGAGTGAGGGAGAGGATAGTGAGGGAGGGAGAGCGAGGGAGGGATAGTGAGGGAGAGGATGGAGGAGAGAGTGAGGAGGGGATAGTGAGGGAGGGGAGATTGAGGGAGAGGACGGAGTGAGGAAGAATGAGGGAGGGATAGTGAAGGTGGAGGGAGAGTGAGTGAGGGATAGTGAGGGAGGGGAGGGAGGTGAGAGTGAGGGAGGGAAGGGAGGGAGGTGAGTGAGGGAGGGATAGTGAGGGAGGGGGATAGTGAGGGAGAAGTAGTGAGGGAGAGGAGGGAGGAGTGAGGGAGGGATAGTGAGGGAGGGGAGGGAGGGGATAATGAGGAAGTCATAGTGAGGGAGGGGAGGGAGGTGAGTGAGGGAGATATACTGAGGGAGGGATAGTGAGGGAGAGGAGGGAGGACAGAGTGAGGGAGAAAGAGTGAAGGAGGGATAATGAGGGGGAGACAGTGAGGGAGAGATAGTGAGGGAGGGATAGTGTGGGAGGGAGATGAGGGAGGGATAGTGAGGGAGGGATAGTGAGGGAGGGAGAGTGAGGGAGGGGTGGTGAGGGAGAGGAGGAAGAGAGAGTGAGGGAGGGATAGTGAGGGAGCAGAGAGTGAGGGAGGGATAGTGAGGGAGAGATAGTGAGGGAGGGATGGTGAGGGAGAGATAGTGAGGGAGGGATAGTGAGGGAGGGATGGTGAGGGATAGTGAGGGAGGGATAGTGAGGGAGAGGAGGGAGGGATTGTGAGGGTGGGATAGTGAGGGAGAGATAGTGAGAGGGGGTAGTGAGGGAGGGACAGTGAGGGCGAGAGTGAGGAAGGGATAGTGAGGGAGGGAGAGGAGAGAGTGAGGGAGGGATAGTGAGGGAAAGATAGTGAGTGAGAGGAGGGAGAAGTCAGGGAGGGATAGTGAGGGAGAGGAGGGAGAAGTCAGGGAGGGATAGTGAGGGAGAGGAGGGAGGAGAGTGTGAGGGAGGGAGAGTGAGGGAGGGGAGGGAGGTGAGAGTGAGGGAGGGATAGTGAGGGAGAGGAGGGAGGGATAGTAAGGGACAGATAGTGAGGGAAGGATAGTGAGGGAGGGGAGGAGGAGAGAGTGAGGGAGGGGATGGAGGTGAGAATGAGGGAGGGATAGTGAGGGAGAGGAGGGAGGGAGAGTGTGAGGGAGGGAGAGTGAGGTAGGGGAGGAAAGGGAGAGGAGGGAGGAGACTGAGGGAGGGATAGTAAGGGACAGATAGTGAGGGAGAGATAGTGAGGGAGGGATAGTGATGGAGGAATAGTGAGGGAGGGGTGAGTCAGGGAGAGGAGGGAGGGAGGGGAGAGTGAGGGAGAAATAGTGAGGGAGGGATAGTGAGGGAGAGGATGGAGGAGAGAGTGAGGGAGGGATAGTCAGGGAGGGGAGATTGAGGGGAGATTGAGGGAGAGGATGGAGTGAGGAAGAATGAGGGAGGGATAGTGAAGGAGTGGAGGGAGGGGAGGCAGGTGAGAGTGAGGTAGGGATAGTGAGGGAGGTGAGAGTGAGGGAGGGATAGTGAGTGAGGGATAGTGAGCGAGGGATAGTGAGGGAGAAGAGGGAGGGGAGGGAGGTCAGAGGGAGGAATAGTGAGTGAGGGTGGGATAGTGAGGGAGAGGTAGTGAGGGAGAGGAGGGAGGAGAGAGGGAGGGGAGGGAGGAGAGAATGAGGAAGTCATAGGGAGGGGAGGGAGGTGTGAGTGAGGGAGAGATACTGAGGGAGGGATAGTGAGGGAGAGGAGGGAGGATAGAGTGAGGGAGAAAGTGAAGGCGGGACAGTGAGGGGAGGAGGGAGGAGAGAGGGAGGGATAGTGAGGGAGAGGAGGGAGGAGGTAGTGAGGGAGGGATAGTGAGGGTGAGATAGTGAGGGAGGGATAGTGCGGGAGGGAGATGAGGGAGGAGAGTGAGGAGGGGAGGGAGGAGAAGGGAGGATAGGGAACGGAGTACGTGAGGGAGGGGTGCGTTGAGGATAGGAGGGAGGAAGATGAGCGATGGAGGGAGGAGAGAGTGAGGGAGGGATAGTGAGGGAGGGATGGTGAGAGAGAGATGGTGAGGGAGGGATAGTGAGGGAGAGATGGTGAGGGATAGTGAGGGAGGGTTAGTGAGCGATAGTGAGAAACGGACAGTGAGGGAGGGATAGTGAGGGAGAGATGGGAGGGATAGTGAGGGAGGGATAGTGAAAGAGGGATAGTGAGGGAGGGAGAGAGGAGAGAGGGAGAGGGGGGAGTGAGGAGAGGGAGGGAGGGAGAGAGGTAGAGGGAGAGGGAGGGAGGGGAGAGAGGGTGAGGGGAGGGAGAGAGGAGACGGAAGAGGGAGGGAGAGAGGAGGATAGTGATAAAGGGGGTAGTAGGGAGAGAGGAGAGGGGAAGGCGGGAGAGAGGAGGATAGTGATAAAGGGGGTAGAAGGGAGAGAGGAGAGGGGAAGGGGGAGAGAGGAGGATGGGTAGTGAAAGGAGTGAGAGAGGGAGGGGCAGAGGAAAGAGGGATGGAGGAGGGAGAGGGGAGGTAAGGGGAAGGACAGGGAGGATAGAGGGGGGATAGGATTGGAGAGTCGAAAGAGAAGAGAGGGATGAGGGTGAGGCAGAAGAGAGGGGACAGAGGGTGATGAGAGAGGAGTGGGAGAGGGAGACGTGGTGGTAGAGGAGAGGGAGGGAGGAGATGGAAGGGTTGAGGCGGGGTAGGGAACGAAGAGAAGCAAAGGTGGATAAAGTTAGTGAGGGAAAGGCGGAGAAGGGGAGGGAGGGGGAGAAGGGGAGGGAGGAGGAGAAGGGGAGGGAGGGGGAGAAGGGGAGGGAGGAGGAGAAGGGGAGGGTAGGGGGAGAAGGGGAGGGAGGGGGAGAAGGGGAGGGAGGAGGGAGAAGGGGAGGGAGGAGGGAAAAGGGGAGAAAGGGAGGAGAAGGTGAGGGGGAGGGAGGGGGAGAGGGGGAGGGAGGGGGAGAAGGGGAGGGAGGGGGAGAAGGGGAGGGAGGAGGAGAAGGGGAGGGAGGGGGAGAAAGGGAGGGGGAGGGATTGGATTTGTTTAATGTCACATGTACCGATGTACAGTGAAAAGTATTTTTCTGCATACAGTCCAGGCAGATCATGCCATACATGTAAAACATAGTATATACGATAAACACACAATGTAAATACACAGACACAGCACCGGGTGAAGCATACGGAGTGTAGTATTACTCAGTAGAGAAGAGATGTGTATAGACGCTGTTGTGCTTTCTTGGTCGTAGCGTCAATGTGGGTGGACCAGGACAGATTTTTGGAGATGTGCACCCCTAGGAATTTGAAGCTGCTAACCATCTCCACCTCGGCCCCATTGATGCTGACAGGGGTGTGTACAGTACTTTGCTTCCTGAAGTCAATGGCCGTCTCCTTAATTTTGGTGGCATTGAGGGAGAGATTGTTGTTGTTACACCGCTCCACTGTGTTCTCTAAATCCCTCCTGTATTCTGACTCATTGTTGTTCGAGATCCGACCCACTATGGTCGTGTCGTCAGCAAACTTGTAGATGGAGTTGGAGCCAAATTTTGCCAAACAGTCATGTGTGTACAGGGAGTATAGTAGGGGGATAGGTACGCAGCCTTGCGGGGCCCCGGTATTGAGGACTATTATGGAGGAGGTGTTGTTGTTTATTCTTGCTGATTGTGGTCTGTGGGTCAGAAAGTCGAGGATCCAGTTGCAGAGTGAGGAGCTAAAGCCTATGGTTTGGACCATAAGACATAGGAGCAGAATTAGGCCACTCGGCCCTCGAGTCTACTCCGCCATTCAATCATGGCTGATATTTTTCTCATCCGGTATGATGATGGTCTTCTTGAAGCAGGTGGGGACTTTGGAATAGAGTAGGGAGAGGTTGAAGATGTCCGCGAACGTGTCTGCCAGTTGGTCCACAAAGGATCTGAGTGCACAACTAGGGACCCTCTCCGGACCTGTCGCCTTCCAAGGATTCACTTTCAACTGGCTTCAACAAGTTTTCAAAGGCTAGAGTCAGACGTAAAAATCTGAGCCATCTTGCAGTGCTGACTTTGTTTGCACTGGAGTGCTGACTTCAGGTTGCATTAGAGTGTTAAAGCGGGAGATCGGTGACTGAGGGATGTGGTGAGGAGGGAGCGAGGTGCTCATTTCATTCCCTACATTTCCTCAAAGAGCGTGAGGGCAGCCAGGTGTTCACAAAGAGTGCAGCTGACTGGTAAGTCCTGGTGGGTATTTTTCAAACTACATTCAATTGTTTTAGCAAGGGGAGGGACTTAGCTGATTTATTCAAGAGTTGAGAGAGCGAGCTGAGCAGTTCGGGAGAGAACCAGAGAGAGCTGAGGGAGGTAGGAGTTTAACCGGAGAGAGTCGGGAAGGTAGGAGGCTTAACCAGAGAGAGCTCGGGGACGTAGGTGTTTAATCAGAGAGAGCTCGGGAAGGTAGGAGTTTAACCGGAGAGACCTCGGGAAGGTAGGAGTTTAACCAGAGAGAGCTCGGGAAGGTAGGTGTTTAATCAGAGAGAGCTCGGGAAGGTAGGAGTTTAACCGGAGAGACCTCGGGAAGGTAGGAGTTTAACCAGAGAGAGCTCGGGAAGGTGGGAGTTTAACCAGAGAGAGCTCGGGAAGGTAGGAGTTTAACAGGAGAGAGCTCGGGAGGTGGGAGTTTAACCGGAGAGAGCTCGGGGAGGTGGGAGTTTAACCGGAGAGAGCTTGGGGAGGTAGGAGTTTAACCAGAGAGAGCTCGGGAAGGTGGGAGTTTAACCGGAGAGGGCTTGGGGAGGTAGGAGTTTAACCGGAGAGAGCTCGGGGAGGTAGGAGTTTAACCAGAGAGAGCTCGGGAAGGTGGGAGTTTAACCAGAGAGAGCTCGGGAAGGTAGGCTTTTAACCGGAGAGAGCTCGGGAAGGTAGGAGTTTAACCGGAGAGAGCTTGGGGAGGTAGGAGTTTAACCGGAGAGAGCTCGGGAAGGTAGGAGTTTAACCACAGAGAGCTTAGGGAGGTAGGAGTTTAACCGGAGAGAGCTCGGGAAGGTAGGAGTTTAACCGGAGAGAGCTCGGGAAGGTTGGTGTTTAACCAGAGAGAGCTCGGGAAGGTAGGAGTTTAACCGGAGAGAGCTCGGGAAGGTGGGAGTTTAACCGGAGAGAGCTCGGGGAGGTGGGAGTTTAACCGGAGAGAGCTCGGGGAGGTGGGAGTTTAACCAGAGAGAGCTCGGGAAGGTAGGAGTTTAACCAGAGAGAGCTCGGGAAGGTAGGAGGTTTAACCAGTGAGAGCTCGGGAAGGTAGGAGGTTTAACCAGTGAGAGCTCGGGAAGGTAGGAGGTTTAACCAGAGAGAGCTCGGGAAGGTAGGTGTTTAACCGGAGAGAGCTCGGGAAGGTAGAAGTTTAACCGGAGAGAGCTCGGGAAGGTAGGAGTTTAACCACAGAGAGCTTAGGGAGGTAGGAGTTTAACCAGAGAGAGCTCAGGAAGGTAGGAGGCTTAACGAGAGAGAGCTCGGGAAGGTAGGTGTTTAACCTGAGAGAGCTTGGGGAGGTAGGTGTTTAACCGGAGAGAGCTCGGGAAGGTAGGTGTTTAACCGGAGAGAGCTTGGGGAGGTAGGTGTTTAACCGGAGAGAGCTTGGGGAGGTAGGAGTTTAACCGGAGAGAGCTCGGGAAGGTAGGTGTTTAACCTGAGAGAGCTTGGGGAGGTAGGTGTTTAACCGGAGAGAGCTTGGGGAGGTAGGAGTTTAACCGGAGAGAGCTCGGGGAGGTGGGAGTTTAACCGGAGAGAGCTCGGGAAGGTAGGCGTTTAACCGGAGAGAGCTCGGGAAGGTAGGAGTTTAACCGGAGAGAGCTCGGGAAGGTGGGAGTCTAACCGGAGAGAGCTCGGGAAGGTAGGCTTTTAACCGGAGAGAGCTTGGGGAAGTAGGAGTTTAACCGGAGAGAGCTCGGGGAGGTAGGTGTTTAACCGGAGAGAGCTCGGGAAGGTAGGTGTTTAACCGGAGAGAGCTCGGGAAGGTAGGTGTTTAACCGGAGAGAGCTCGGGAAGGTGGGAGTCTAACCGGAGAGAGCTCGGGAAGGTGGGAGTCTAACCGGAGAGAGCTCGGGAAGGTGGGAGTTTAACCAGAGAGAGCTCGGGAAGGTAGGCTTTTAACCGGAGAGAGCTTGGGGAGGTAGGAGTTTAACCGGAGAGAGCTCGGGGAGGTAGGAGTTTAACCGGAGAGAGCTCGGGAAGGTAGGAGTTTAACCGGAGAGAGCTTGGGGAGGTAGGCGTTTAACCGGAGAGAGCTCGGGGAGGTGGGAGGTTTAAATACAGAACAATACAGCACAAGAACAGGTCCTTCGGCCCTCCTAGCCCGTACTGGTCATGAGACTATCCTTGGCCAAAACCCTCAGCCCTTCCTTGTGCCGTATCCCTCTATAACCATTCTATCCATGTATTTGTCAAGATGCCCCGCCCAATGAAGGCAAGCATTCCCTATCCTTTCTTGACTACCTTGTCCACTTGTGTTGCCATTTTCAAAGATCTGTGGACCTGCTCGCCCAGATCTCTCTGACTTTCTATATTCCTAAATGTTTTGCCATTTACGGTATATTTCCCCTCTTATGCTAGACCTACCAAAATGTATTACCTCACATTTATCTGGATTAAACTCCATTTGCCATTTCTCTGCCCAAGTCTCCAACCTATATAGGGGCTGGTTTAGCACAGTGGGCTAAACAGCTGGCTTGTAATGCAGAACAAGACCAGCAGTATCTAGAGGCTTTTCACAGTGACTTCATTGAAGCCTACTTGGTAGAGGCGGGCACGGTGGTGTCATTTAAGATGTATCTAGACAGATACATGAATGGGCAGGGAGCAGAGGGTTAGAGATCCTTAGAAAATAGGCGACAGTTTTAGATAGAGGCTTTGGATCGGTGCAGGCTTGGAGGGCCGAAGGGCCTGTTGCTGTGCTGTAATGTTTCTTTGTTCTTTGTTCTACTTGTGACAATAAGCGATTATTATTATTATTGTTTTGGGCCAGGGTTTAAAAACGCCAAAGTGTATAATGGAGTTCATCTTACCTGTAGTTTTTTGTTGAATTCGGCTGGGATGAGCACAAAAGCCTTCACTTGAGGTGTGAATCACCAGACTTCTTCGGCGCTTTTAACCAAAAACAAGCTTTTTTCTAAGAACTTGGTTAACATATATATTTAAACACACAGTAAGAACTTTTATCAATTACAGACATAAAGGCACGACACAGCTACAGTGACCTATGTATAAGACTTATTGAAATCAGCCTTAACTGTTCCAATTCAATAACAAAATGCAATTAAAACCAGAAACCATGGTCCAGGCACGTTTCTCACTTGACTAATAGTGTTGTTACTGAAACTCTGTTCCACTGTTCAACCAGCAGATTTGAATTCCTTCCAGAAAGCAATTATATCTCCAAAGCCACCACCAAGGTGATTTTTTTACTGGGACAGTTTTTTAAAATAAAAACAGAGCTAGACAGAGAAAATAGTTGTTTCCTCTTTGAGTCCACAGCAGTCAAAACTGGAAGCGAAACCAACCACTCACCCAGCCATCGCCCAGTTCCACCCACAAAAATGACATCACCGAAGCCATGTGATAAGACAAAAACCTTTCTTAAAAGGAACATTCTCATGACACCTCCCCCCAAGAAAAAATAAACCATCAACTTCAAAGATTGTTTTCATTTTTCACCTTTTCACTTGCCCATTCCTAACACTTGACAGTAAACATACATACATTTCAAAACATCAAAACAGGCAAACATTTACGATAATACAGTCAAATTTTAGTTCTTTGTTTTCCACCATCGAACCTGGTTCTCTTCATCACATTCGTGCCAAAGCACCGGCTATCACGTTTTTCCGCCGTTCACATGTATAAGTTTTAAATTAAATGGCTGCAATAATAGACTCCATCGAAACAGCCTGGCATTTTTATTCTTGAATTTTTCCAACAACATCAATGGATTATGATCAGTATATATAATTGTTTCAGACGAATTGGTGGTTACATAAAGGGTAAAATGTTGCAAGGCCAGCACCAAGCTCAAAGTCTCCTACTCAATTGTTGAATACTTCCTCTGGTGATCATTCAATTTTTTTGAAAAATAACCAACAGGCCGTTCTATTCCTTTGTCGTCTTCTTGTGGAAGCACCGCACCTACGCCCACATCACTCGCATCAACAGCCACTTTGAATTATTTTGTGTAATTTGGAGTGGCCAACACAGGAGCAGTGGTTAACACAGCCTTGAAGCCTTCAAATGCCTGTTGACACTCTGCTGGCCACTGAAATTTGCTACCTTTCTTCAGCAATCCCGTCAGTGGAGCAACCACGCTGCTAAAATTTAGCACAAATGTCCGGTAAAATCCACTCATGCCAAGAAATAGCATTATTTCCTTTCACGTGGAGGGTATTGGAAACTCCCCAATAACCTTTGTTTTCACATCCCGCAAGGCCATTCGCCCTGTCCAATTGTATGGCCGTGGAATGTGACTTGGGCTTTTCCAAACTTTTGGCGAGGTTTACCACCAAACCTGCCTCCTGAAGCCAATCAAATAACTCCATCAGATGCTTCAAATGTTCTTTCCATGTCTGGCTGAAAATTACCAGATTGTCGATGTATACCGCACAATTGGGTAATCCTGAAATGACTTTGAATTGGAATATACCATCTGGAGTCACAAAAGTTGAAATCTCCTTCACCCTTTTGGATAAAGGTACCTGCCAGCAACCTTTAAGTAACTCCGGTTTGGAAATAAAAGCTGATTGTCCCACCTCCTCAATGCAATCCTCCAAACGTGGGATAGGATAAGAGTCTGTATTAACATTTCTATAGTCCACACACAACTGTTGGGTACCATCCGGTTTCACTAGGCTCACCAGCCTAGCTCACCAGGCTAAATCGCTGGCTTTGAAAGCAGACCAAGGCAGGCCAGCAGCACGGTTCGATTCCCGTACCAGCCTCCCCGGACAGGCGCCGGAATGTGGCGACTAGGGGCTTTTCACAGTAACTTCATTGAAGCCTACTCGTGACAATAAGCGATTTTCATTTCATTTCATTCACTATGGATGAGCTCCATTGGCTGCAATCCACTTGGATTATGCCAGTTTTAAGCATATTTTCTATTTTCAATTTCTTTTTGAACCTGTGCCAATTTTAAAGGGTTAAGTCTATATGGATTTGTTTAATTGGAACAGCATTTCCCACATCTACATCAGGTATAGCCATTTTCCCCAGCTTATTTCCACAAACTTGCCCATGTGATATCAGTAACTCTTTCAGGTCAGTTTGTTTTTCCTCTGGAAGGTAACTCAATAATTATCCCAATTTTTAAGAACTTCCTCGTTGTCCAATTTAACTTGAGGAATGTTAAATTCAGAGTCATCTGGATTTGGTTCTTCACTTTGAGTTAGAATCACTAAAACCTCCTCCTTTTACTCTCTTTCCCTTTCAAAATACCTTTTAAGCATATTCACATGACACACTCGGTGAGATTTTGTTCGATCTGGCGTTCTTACCAAATAATTCACCTTACTCCATTTCCTTTCAATCTATTAAGGTCCTCAAAACCTTGCTTTCAAAGGTTCATGTACCACTGGTTTGCACTGGAGTGCTGAACTGTTTGCATTTGAGAGCTACAGTGAGAGTTTGGTGACTGACGGAGTATAAGGGTTCATTTTTATTTAAAGTCTAGTATTTCTTTTATTTAGTTAATTAACTTAAAGTTGCTGTTTGGTCTATAAGAAGGTAAATTTTGAATCAGCTTTAAACAAGGTTCTACTTGTAGGTACTTGCAGCTGGAGCTTGTTAATTAGTTAATTGGATTAGGCTATTTTTCAGAGGCTAGAGTCACAGTATAAAACTGAGCTAGTTACTGGAGTGCTGAACTGGTTGCATTTGAGTGCTACAGTGAGAGTTTGGTGACTGAGGGAGTGCTGAACTGGTTGCATTTGAGTGCTACAGTGAGAGTTTGGTGACAGATGGAGTTAGGTGAGGAGGGAGTAAGGTGCTCCTTACATTTCATTTCCTATATTTATCAAAGAGCGTGAAGGGAACCAGGAGTTTAGAGTACAGCTGACTGGAAGCAGAGTCAGAGGGCAGAGGTCCAGTTGGTCTACGGGGCAGCTAATTCTGTAAAGTAAGAGGGGATGGAGGTTAGGGCAGTTGCATGCTCCTCCTGCAGGATGTGGGTGGTGAGGGATACCTCTGCTGTCCCCGCTGACTATACCTGCGGGAAGTGCAACAACTCCAGCTCCTCAGAGACCGTGTTAGGGAACCGGAGCTGGAGCTGGATGAACTTCGGATCATCCGGGAGGCAGAGGGGGTTATCGAAGAAGAGTTACAGGGAGGTAGCCACACCCAAGGTACTGGACAAGAGTAGCTGGGGTACAGTCAGGGAAAAGAAAACTAACAGGCAGACAGTACCGTTCCCCTTCAAAACAAGTATACCGTTTTGGATGCTGTTGGGGGGGGGGGGGGATGACCTACCGGGGGAAGGCCCTAGCGGCCAGGTCTCTGGCTCTGGGGCTCAGAAGGGAAGGGGGGAGCGTAGAAAAGCAATAGTAATAGGAGATTCAATGGTTAGGGGAATAGATAGTTGATTCTGTAGGCGCGAGCAAGACTCCCGAAAGGTATGTTGCCTCCTGGGTGCCAGGTCCAGGGATGTCTTGGATCGTGTCTTCAGGATCCTGAAGGGGGAGGGTGAGCAGCCAGAAGTCGTGGTGCACATTGGTACCAACGACGTAGGTAGGACAAGGGGTGTGGAGGTAATAAACAAGTTTAGGGAGTTAGGCTGGAAGTTAAAGGCCAGGACAGACAGAGTTATCATCTCTGGTTTGTTGCTGGTGCCACGTGATAGTGAGGCTAGGAATAGGGAGAGAGTGCAGTTGAACACGTGGCTGCAGGAATGGTGTAGGAGGGAGGGCTTCAGGTATTTGGATAATTGGAGCGCATTCTGGGGAAGGTGGGACCTGTACAAGCAGGACGGGTTGCATCTGAACCAGATGGGCACCAATACCCTGGGAGGGAGGTTTTCCTGTACTCTTCGGGAGGGTTTAAACTAATTTGGCAGGGGTATGGGAACCGGATTTGTAGTCCAGCAACTAAGGAAGCCGATATTTTCAGGCACGGAGATGGGTTGAAGTGTGCATACTTCAACGCAAGAAACATCAGGAATAAGGTGGGTGAACTTAAGGCATGGATCGGTACTTGGGACTACGATGTGGTGGCCATCACGGAAACTTGGATAGAAGAGGGACAGAAATGGTTGTTGGAGGTCCCTGGTTATATATGTTTCAATAAGATTAGGGGGGTGGTAAAAGAGGTGGGGGGGTGGGGGTGGCATTGTTAATTAGAGATAGTATAACAGCTGCAGAAAGGCAGTTCGAGGGGGATCTGCCTACTGAGGTAATATGGATTGAAGTCAGAAATAGGAAAGGAGCAGTCACCTTGTTGGGAGTTTTCTATAGGCCCCCCAATAGCAGCAGAGATGTGGAGGAACAGATTGAGAAACAGATTTTGGAAAGATGCAGAAGTCAGAGGGCAGTAGTCATGGGTGACTTCAACTTCCAAAACACTTGAGTGGAAACTCTTTAGATCAAATAGTTTGGATGGGGTAGTGTTTGTGCAGTGTATCCAGGAAGCTTTTCTAACACAGTATGTAGATTGTCCGACCAGAGGGGAGGCCATATTGGATTTAGTACTTGGTAATGAACCAGGGCAGGTGATAGATTTGTTAGTGGGGGAGCATTTTGGAGGTAGTAACCACAATTCTGTGACTTTCACTTTAGTAATGGAGAGGGATAGGTGCGTGCAACAGGGCAAGGTTTACAATTGGGGGAAGGGTAAATACAATACTGTCAGACAAGAATTGAAGTGTATAAGTTGGGAACATAGGCTGTCAGGGAAGGACACAAGTGAAATGTGAAACTTGTTCAAGGAACAGGTACTACGTGTCTTTGATATGTATATACCTGTCAGGCAGGGAAGAGATGGTCGAGTGAGGGAACCATGGTTGACAAGAGAGGTTGAATGTCTTGTTAAGAGGAAGAAGGAGACTTGTGTAAGGCTGAGGAAACAAGGTTCAGACAGTGCGCTGGAGGGATACAAGACAGCCAGGAGGGAACTGAAGAAAGGGATTAGGAGAGCTAAGAGAGGACATGAAAAATCTTTGGCAGGTAGGATCAAGGAAAACCCCAAGGCCTTTTACACACATGTGAGAAATATGAGAATGACTAGAGCGAGGGAAGATCCGATCAAGGACAGTAGCGGGAGATTGTGTATTGAGTCTGAAGAGATAGGAGAGGTCTTGAACAAGTATTTTTCTTCAGTATTTACAAACGAGAGGGGCCATATTGTTGGAGAGGACAGTGTGAAACAGACTGGTAAGCTCGAGGAGATACTTGTTAAGAAGGAAGATGTGTTGGGCGTTTTGAAAAACTTGAGGATAGACAAGTCCCCCGGGCCTGACGGGATATATCCAAGGATTCTATGGGAAGCAAGAAATGAAATTGCAGAGCCGTTGGCAATGATCTTTTCGTCCTCGCTGTCAACAGGGGTGGTACCAGAGGATTGGAGAGTGGCGAATGTCGTGCCCCTGTTTAAAAAAGGGAATTGGGATAACCCTGGGAATTACAGGCCAGTTAGTCTTACTTCGGTGGTAGGCAAAGTAATGGAAAGGGTACTGAGGGATAGGATTTCTGAGCATCTGGAAAGACACTGCTTGATTAGGGATAGTCAGCACGGATTTGTGAGGGGTAGGTCTTGCCTTACAAGTCTTATTGACTTCTTTGAGGAGGTGACCAAGCATGTGGATGAAGGTAAAGCAGTGGATGTAGTGTACATGGATTTTAGTAAGACATTTGATAAGGTTCCCCATGGTAGGCGTATGCAGAATGTAAGGAGGCATGGGATAGTGGGAAATTTGGCCAGTTGGATAACGAACTGGCTAACCAATAGAAGACAGAGAGTGGTGGTGGATGGCAAATATTCAGCCTGGAGCCCAGTTACCAGTGGCGTACCGCGTGGATCAGTTCTGGGTCCTCTGCTGTTTGTGATTTTCATTAACGACTTGGATGAGGGAGTTGAAGGGTGGGTCAGTAAATTTGCAGATGATACGAAGATTGGTGGAGTTGTGGATAGTGAGGAGGGCTGTTGTAGGCTTCAAAGAGACATAGAAAGGATGCAGAGCTGGGCTGAGAAGTGGCAGATGGAGTTTAACCCTGACAAGTGTGAGGTTGTCCATTTTGGAAGGACAAATATGAATGTGGAATACAGGGTTAACGGTAGGGTTCTTGGCAATGTAGAGGAGCAGAGAGATCTTGGGGTCTATGTTCATAGATCTTTGAAAGTTGCCACTCAAGTGGATAGAGCTGTGAAGAAGGCTTATGGTGTGCTAGCGTTCATTAGCAGAGGGATTGAATTTAAGACCTGTGAGGTGATGAAGCAGCTGTACAAAACCTTGGTCAGGCCACATTTGGAGTACTGTGTGCAGTTCTGGTCATCTCATTTTAGGAAGGATGTGTAAGTTTTGGAAAAGGTGCAAAGGAGATTTACCAGGATGTTGCCTGGAATGGAGAATAGGTCTTATGAGGAAAGGTTGAGGGTGTTAGGCCTTTTCTCATTAGAACGGAGAAGGATGAGGGGCGACTTGATAGAGGTTTATAAGATAATCGGGGAATAGATAGAGTAGACAGTCAGAGACTTTTTCCCTGGGTGGAACAAACCATTACAAGGGGACATAAATTTAAGGTAAATGGTGGAAGATATAGAGGGGATGTCAGAGGTAGGTTCTTTACCCAGAGAGTAGTGGGGGCATGGAATGCACTGCCTGTGGAAGTAGTTGAGTCGGAAACGTTAGGGACCTTCAAGCGGCTATTGGATAGGTTCATGGATTACGGTAGAATAATGGAGTGTAGATTAATTTGTTCTTAAGGGCAGCACGGTAGCATTGTGGATAGCACAATTGCTTCACAGCTCCAGGGTCCCTGGTTCGATTCCGGCTTGGGTCACTGTCTGTGCGGAGTCAGCACATCCTCCCCGTGTGTGCGTGGGTTTCCTCCGGGTGCTCCGGTTTCCACCCACAGTCCAAAGATGTGCAGGTTAGGTGGATTGGCCATGATAAATTACCCTTAGTTTCCAAAAAAGGTTAGGTGGGGTTACAGGGATAGAGTGGAGGTGTGGGGATAGGGTTGAGGTGTGGGCTTAGGTAAGGTACTCTTTCCAAGGGCTGGTGCAGTCTCAATGGGCCAAATGGCCTCCTTCTGCACGGTAAATTCTATGAAAAAGAATTTGTGGAATGTTTAAGATTTGGTTTTTTGGAACAGCTTCTGGTAGAGCCTACCAGGGAACAGGTAATTCTGGATTTAGTGATGTGTAATGAGGCAGACTTGATTAGGGAACTTAAGGTGAAGGAACCCTCCGGGAGCAGTGACCACAATATGATAGAATTTACCCTGCAGTTTGAGAGGGAGAAGCTGCAATCAGATGTAACGGTATTACAATTAAATAAGGGTAACTACAAAGATATGAGGGAGGAGCTGGCCGGAGTTGATTGGAGAAGGAGCCGAGCAGGGAAGACAGTGGAACAGCAATGGCAGGAGTTTTGGGGGTTATTCAGGAGGCACAACAGAAATTCATCCCAAGGAGGAGAAACATGCTGAGGGCAGGACAAGGCATCCATGGCTGACGGGGAAGTCAAGGACAGCACAAAGGCTAAAGAAAAAGCAGACAAAGTGGGGAGTATTAGTGAGAAGCCAGAGGATTCGGAAGCCTTTAAAAGCGAGCAGAGGACAACTAAAAAAGCTATAAGGGGGGAGAAGATGAAGTATGAGTGCAGGCTAGCTAGTGCGACAAAGGGGAACCAGTGGATGTGATTTATTTAGATTTCCAGAAGGCCTTTGACAAGGTGCCGCATAGGAGACTGTTAAATGAGTTAAGAGCCCATGGTGTTCAGGATAAGATCCTGGCATGGATAGAGGATTGGCTGACTGGCAGAAGGCAGAGAGTGGGGATAAAGGGGTCTTTTTTAGGATGGCAGCCGGTGACTAGTGGTGTACCTCAGGGGTCTGTGCTGGGACCACAACTTTTCACAATATACATTAATGATCTGGAAGAAGGAACTGAAGACACTGTTGCTAAGTTTGCAGATGATACAAAGATCTGTAGAGGGACAGGTAGTATTGAGGAAGCAAGGGGGCTGCAGAAGGATTTGGACAAACTCGGAGAATGGCAATGAAGTGGCAAAATGAAATACACAGAACATAGAACAGTACAGCACAGGACAGGCCCTTCAGCCCACAATGTTGTGCCGACCATTAATCCAAATCTAAGATCAACCTAACCTACACCCCTTCAATTTACTGCTGTCCATTTGCCTGTCCAAGAGTTGCTTAAATGTCCCTAATGACTCTGACTCCACCACCTCTGCTGGCAGTGCATTCCACACACCCACCACTCTCTGTGTAAAGGACCGACCTCTGACATCTCCCCTATACCTTCCTCCAATCACCTTAAAATTATGTCCCCTCGTGACAGCCATTTCCACCCTGGGGAAAAGTCTCTGGCTATCCACTCTATCCATGCCTCTCATCACCTTGTACACCTCTATCAAGTCACCTCTCTGCCTTCTTCGCTCCAGTGAGAAAAGCCCTAGCTCCCTCAACCTTTCTTCATAAGACAGCCCCTCCAGTCCAGGCAGCATCCTGGTAAATCTCCCCTGTACCCTCTCCAAAGCATCCACATCCTTCCTATAATGAGGCGACCAGAACTAGACACAATATTCCAAGTGTGGTCTAGCAGGATTTAGATGTGTAAATGTGTGAGGTTATGCACTTCGGAAGGAGGAATTATTTTTTTAAAATTCAGAGTACCCAATTCATTTTTTTCAATTAAGGGGCAATTTAGCGTGGCCAATCCACCATTTTTGTGTTGTGGGTGCGAAACCCAAGCAAACACGGGGAGAATGCACAAACTTCACACAGTGACCCAGAGCTGGGATCGAACCTGGGACCACGGTGCCGTGAAGCTGCAGTGCTAACCACTGCGCCACCGCACTGCCCTGGAAAGAGGAATTTAGGCACAGACTATTTTCTAAATGGGGAAAATGCTTAGGAAATGAAGCACGAAGAGACCTGGGAGACCTTGTTCATGATTCTCTTCAGGTTAATATGTAGGTTCAGTCGGCAGTTAGGAAGGCAAATACAATGTTACCATTCATGTCGAGAGGGCTAGAATACAAGACCAGGGATGTACTTCTGAGGTTGCATAAGGCTCTGGTCAGACCCCATTTGGAGTATTGTGGGCAGTTTTGGGCCCTGTATCTAAGGAAGGATGTGCTGGCCTTGGAAAGGGTCCAGAGGAGGTTCACAAGAATGATCCCTGGAATGAAGAGCTTGTCGTATGAGGAACTGTTGAGGACTTTGGGTCTGTACTCGTTGGAGTTCAGAAGGATGAGGGGGGATCTTATTGAAACTTACAGGATACTGCGAGGCCTGGATAGAGTGGATGTGGAGAGGATGTTTCCACTTGTAGGAAAAACTAGAAGCAGAGGACACCATCTCAGACTAAAGGAACAATCCTTTAAAACAGAGATGAGGAGGAATTTCTTCAGCCAGAGGGTGAATCTGTGAAACTCTTTGCCGCAGAAGGCTGTGGAGGCCAAATCACTGAGTGTCTTTAAGACAGAGATAGATAGGTTCTTGATCAATCAGGGGGTCCGGGGTTATGGGGAGAAGGCAGGAGAATGGGGATGAGAAAATATCAGCCATGATTGAATGGCGGAGCAGACTCGATGGACCGAGTGGCCTAATTCTGCTCCTATCTCTTATGATCTTACGGTGGTCTTACTTCGACCAGCTTGTATGTAATCGGATGCAGTGAGAATGAACCCTGTCATATATCTCACACAATAATTCATTGATCTTACCCGGGTCCAGCAGCATTTCTTTAAGCAGTCTCTCTGTCTGGCCCTGTTGAGTGACAGGTCGAATTGATCCGAATTTGGACCGTTATTTTGTTGACGCTACTTATTAAGGAAGACTATTCCTGTCCCTTTGTCAGGTTCACTAATGTGTCCAGTTTGGTCTTAAGGCTTTGTAACGCTATAAGACATTGGCTTTGTCTGGTCATTCAGAATCCCGCAGTATGTTCTGGATCAGCCAGGAATGTTTCATGGATTCAGCATCTTCAGTCGATGGTGGGATGTTTGGGAGGAGAGGAATTTGAACATATCAAGTAGCTCTTCCCATTTGATTTCAGATGAAGACACCAAAATTCCACCTGCTCCAGCCTGGGAATGTGATTGAGGTGTATAAGATTATGAGGGGGTTGGACAGGGTAAATAGGAAGCAGCTGTTCCCCTTGGTTCAGGGGTCAATCACAAGGGGATATGGCTTTAGGGTGAGGGGCAGGAGATTCTGAGGGGATTTGAGAAAAGGTTTTTTTCACTCGGAGGATGTTGAGAATCTGGAGTGCACGGCCTGGGAAGGTAGTGGAGGCTGAAAACCACACAACCTGTAAAAAGCACTTGGATCAGCACCTGAAACACCCTCACATTCAAGGATATGGGATAAGTGCTGGGAAGTGGGATTAGGGCGAGATTAGCGGTAGTTATTGTCGATGAAGACTCGATGGGATAAAGATCATTTTCTGCACTGTACGACTCTATGACTCTACAAACAAAATAAGTGATAGCCATTCATTGATTCATTCCTCGGGGTAATGCCTTGACCAATGAGAGTCAAGCTGCCTGGTTTAAATTTCGAACAGTGCTTGGCAGTTAATTGTCAGTCACCATCAACTGGTGCATTCTCCATGGCATCACCTGTATCAATCAAAGTCCACTCGCCAACTAATGTCTCGTCATACAGTATAAAGTTGTCACTTCCCCGTTTTTTTGCCTGATAAGTGGAAGACTTTACCTAAACTATCACAATTTGAAGGGTTTTGGATGGGTGCTTGTTTGAAAGGATTGCAGGGTTAAAGGGATATTTGAGGATGGGGGTGCTGGCAACTGCTGCCAAGTGAGGTGAGGTGGACCTTCACTGTGTATTGGTGAAGGAATGTGTGTGTGATTGTTTCACCCTCTTGCTGCTCTTGTGCTCGATTTGGGGGAAGCGAGTCTGCAGCTTCAGTCTACGATGCTCCTGCTTTAATTGATTCAAGCGGCTGCCTGTCTGGAGTGGGTGTGTCACTGGGGAAAAGGCAGGACTGAATTTGTGTGACTTGATTTCAGGTTATTCCAGAGGAGATGGCAGGGACAGCGAGACACGACCGAGAAATGGTGATGAACGCAAAGAAGCAGCTCCAACAGTGCTCGGACCCGATTGAGAAGCTGCGACTGCAGTGTCTGTCCCGGGGCTCTGCTGGAATCAAAGGCCTCGGCAGGTACAGAGAGACAGGGTGTTTCAGCTACTGGTGGCTGTACCCCCCCCATGACACTTCCCCTGATCAACAGGGTGTTTCAGCTACTGGCTGGCTGTACCCCCCCCCCCCCCATGACACTTCCCCTGATCAACAGGGTGTTTCAGCTACTGGTGGCTGTACCCCCCCATGACACTTCCCCTGATCAACAGGGTGTTTCAGCTACTGGTGGCTGTACCCCCCCCATGACACTTCCCCTGATCAACATGTTCACTTAGTGATGGCTGACTATTTTACTGCAGTGATCCTCACAGCTGACCCCCCCCTCAAATTGGAGTGTTCTCCTCCCCCACCTCGCCCCCTCAAATTGGAGTGTTCCCTCCCCTCCACCTCGCCCCCTCAAATTGGAGTGTTCTCCCCCCCACCTCGCCCCCTCAAATTGGAGTGTTCTCGCCCCCCACCTCGCCCCCTCAAATTGGAGTGTTCCCCCCCACCTCGCCCCCTCAAATTGGAGTGTTCCCTCCCCCCCACCTCGCCCCCTCAAATTGGAGTGTTCCCTCCCCCCCCACCTCGCCCCCTCAAATTGGAGTGTTCTCCCCCCCACCTCGCCCCCTCAAATTGGAGTGTTCTCCTCCCCCACCTCGCCCCCTCAAATTGGAGTGTTCTCCTCCCCCACCTCGCCCCCTCAAATTGGAGTGTTCTCCTCCCCCACCTCGCCCCCTCAAATTGGAGTGTTCCCCCCCCACCTCGCCCCCTCAAATTGGAGTGTTCCCTCCCCCCCACCTCGCCCCCTCAAATTGGAGTGTTTCCCTCCCCCCCCCCACCTCGCCCCCTCAAATTGGAGTGTTCCCCCCCCACCTCGCCCCCTCAAGTTGGAGTGTTCCCCCCCCACCTCGCCCCCTCAAATTGGAGTGTTCTCCTCCCCCACCTCGCCCCCTCAAATTGGAGTGTTCCCCCCCCCACCTCGCCCCCTCATCCCCCCCCCATCTCGCCCCCTGAAATTGGAGTGTTCTTAGCTCCAGGCGGTTAGAGACTGGCAGTTTAGCATTCCTGATACCTGTGTGGCTCAACCTGCCCTCTGTCTCTCTGAAGTAACCTTCAGGGTCAGGCTGTGTAAACTGACGGTGTGGGGTTCTGTGGATCTGCAAACAAGGTTGTCATAGTTCCTGCAGAATTCTTTCTCAGGCACTCCGTTACTGTGGGATTGATTCAACCCTGACTGCGTCAGACTTTAAGCCTCTCCCCATACAGCTCAGTGTCTCGCACACAGCTGAGAGATCACACTCCAGCTCCTCCTGATTGATGTCCTAAATACAGACAGTAGCTTCAGTGTTTGGGTTTGCTGTTTCAGAGCCATACCCCTCCCTCACACACTCCCATCGCAGCACAACCTCAACAAGCTAAACTTTACACTGACACATTCAAGCTCCTCCTTCCTACCAAACCCAGGGCAAAGTGTAAACCCAACAACACTTGGAACCCAAACAAAGGAAATGGAAGCTGAATGACACCGTGCATGAGCTTCAGTAGAGTGAGGATCAATCTGCATCACAGCCAAGGAGGCGTGAAGAGCACATTCAGCCCATCGTGCCTGTGCTAGCTCTTTGGTAGTACAATTCGATTAATCTGCTTCCTCTGCTGGATTTCCCAGAAGGCTCTAACCTTTCCCTTTAAGCAGCGGCCGAATGGTATTGCCTCGGAAACCAGAGACCCCAGAGAATGGGTTCAAATCCCACCATGGCAGATGGTGAAATTGGAATTCAATGTGGAATTACAAGTCTTACCTTTAGATAAAATTAAAGATAAAGATAGATAGTTTTTATGAAGAATAAAGAAATAGAGGGCTATGGTGCTCGGGCCGGAAAGTGGAGCTGAGTCCACAAAAGATCAGCCATGATCTCATTGAATGGCGGAGCAGGCTCGAGGGGCCAGATGGCCGACTCCTGCTCCCAGTTCTTATGTTCTTCCTTCAGGGAAGGAAATTTTTCCGTCCTTACTTGGTCTGGTTTCCTGCCCAGCATCAGTGTTTGGTCCGGCGGGTGGATGATAGACTGGAATAAGGGGGATGGAACACTCCCCATTGCACTTAGTCGTCACAGGATTCCCAGCCTTTGACCTGCTCTGGTAGCCACAGTATTAATGGGGCTGGGTCCAGTTCAGTTTCTGATCAATGGTAACCCCCAGGGTGTTGATTGTGGGGGATTCAGCGACGGTAATGCCATTGAAATGAAATGAAAATGGCTTATTGTCACGAGTAGGCTTCAATGAAGTTACTGTGAAAAGCCCCTAGTCGCCACATTCCGGCGCCTGTTCGGGGAGGTTGTTACGGGTTACATTGAATGTCAAGGGGCGATGGTTCGATTCTCTCTTACATAGACACATAGAAGATAGGAGCAGGAGGAGGCCTTTTGGACCTTCGAGTCTGCTCCGCCATTCATCACAATCATGGCTGGTCATCCAACTCTTGCAGGAGATGGTCCTTGCCTGGCAGTTGTGTGGCGCAAATGTTAATTTTGAACACCTCTGCCAACCGTTCTGTTGGAAGATCCCTGGCTTGTCCAGTTTATCCAAATCGCTGAACTCCCTCCACCTTGGTGCCATTCCAGTAATTATTCTTTGCATCATCTCTCCAAGTTTGGTGCCCAGTACACGAACTCTCCAGCTGATATCTAATTAGTATTTTATCACGGTTTAGAATTGCCCTCTTGCCTTTTTAATACAAACTTTTCTATTTGTTGTTTCAGCAGCCTTTGTAAACTTTAACTGCCCAATGAGATTCCTCTGTCATTGTAGGGTGTTCCGTATAATGGACGATGACAACAATCGAACACTTGACTTCAAGGAGTTTGTGAAAGGTCTGAATGATTACGGCGTGCTGATGGAGAAGGCAGATGTGGAATCTTGCTTCAAAAGTTTTGACAAGGACTCAAGTGGAACCATTGACTTTGATGAGTTTCTCATAACACTGCGGGTGAGAGGGGGGTGAATAGGAGGGTGAGGGGGGTGAGGGGCAGGTGAATAGGGGGTGAATAGGAGGGAGAGTGGGTGAATAGGAGGGTGGGGGGGTGAGAGGGGGGTGAGGGGTGGGTGAGGGGGTGAATAGGAGGGTGAGGGGCGGGTGAGAGGGGGTGAATAGGAGGGTGAGGGGGTGAATAGGAGGGTAAGGGGGGTGAATAGGGGGGTGAGGGGCAGGTGAGGGGGTGAATAGGAGGGTGAGGGGGGTGAGGGGTGGGTCAGGGGGTGAATAGGAGGGTGAGGGGGTGAATAGGAGGGTGAGGGGGTGAATAGGAGGGTAAGAGGGGTGAATAGGGGGGTGAATAGGGGGGTGAGGGGCAGGTGAGAGGGGTGAATAGGAGGGTGAGGGGGGTGAGGGGCTGAATAGGAGGGTGAGGGGGCGGGTGAATGGGGGGTGAATAGGGGGGTGAGGGGCGGATGAGAGGGGGGTGAATAGGAGGGTGAGGGGGGGGAATAGCAGGGTGAGGGGCGGGTGAGAGGGGTGAATAGGAGGGTGAGGGGCGGGTGAGGGGGTGAATAGGAGGGTGAGGGGCGGGTGAGAGGGGTGAATAGGAGGGTGAGGGGGTGAATAGGAGCGTGAGGGGGTGAATAGGGGGGTGAGGGGCGGGTGAGAGGGGTGTATAGGAGGGTGAGGGGGGTGAATAGGAGGGTGAGGGATAGGTAGGGGGGTGAGGGGGTGAATAGGAGGGTGAGGGGGGGAATAGGAACATGAGGGCTGGGTAGGGGGGTAAGGGGGGTGAATAGGAGGGTGAGGGGGTGAATAGGGGGGTGAGGGGCCGGTGAGAGGGGGTGAATAGGAGGGTGAGTGTGGGTGAATAGGGGGGTGAGGGGTGGGTGAGGGGAGTGAATAGGGGGTGAGGGGCAGGTGAGAGGGGGTGAATAGGAGGGTGAGGGGGGTGAATAGGAGGGTGAGGGATAGGTAGGGGGGTGAGGGGGGTG